>NC_090929.1:550893476-551203208 GCF_040938575.1 Ambystoma mexicanum
GGCCTACACAAATGAATAAATAGGGGGCAGAACATGCATATTCCCCATTCACCTGGGAAAATGAGGAAGAACAAGGAATAATGTGGGCGTTTTGAGGGATGGGACACGCAAAGAAATCACATGCCCATCCAAGCGCAAACACAACCACATTCATGGATTTCTATGCGCAACTTCACGTCAGGAAAAGCTACACACAAACCTTGTGATCTAACCGCCACATGATAGGAGACTCAAAGTACAATGCGCAAAGGTCCAGCGTGTATAAAGCTTGCAATAAACACCATTCCAAAGTCGGTCAGCCAGGATAAATTCAGGCATACTGTAAGCCATCGTAAAAGGACACAGAAGGAGGAGGAGGATGCGGAGGCCCTGGATTTTCTCAACACGCACCATGCTGCTTGGGATGACAGACGACCAGAGTATGCAAGGTACGGGTTCCCCACATGTCACTCTAGACCTGGTCAGGGAGTGGGAGCAAGACTTTGCATCAGCCACCATCTGCTCCCAAACACTCACCTCCCTGGATCCTTCCTGTGCACCAGTGCCATTGTAAGGGGCATATCTCAGGACAGCTTGTGTCCTGCACTAAGTTGCCACAAGGCGTGGTATACTGGTAAAAATGCAGGCGGGACATCTCCCTCAGCCACAGGTACCACCTATGCCCTTGGTCAGACAAAGGGCACAGAGATAGGCTGCATGCAATCAGCCTGTGCAATCATACTTCACATAAATACCAGCCCTGTGGATCTCACACAGTGAAGCTACACCCCTGGTGCTATCCAATGATGAATTGGGTCGAATCCACCATGCCCATAACAATACCCTTAGAATGTGGGTCAGGGAGAGGCAAAATATGCCTGTCCATAGTCACAAAATAAACTGCACCAACCACTGCCACAGTCATAGCAAGTGGAAACAACAGTATAAATGTCACACACAACAAAGCACACAACAAAATCCCTTACTACTTACGCATGCCCCACAACAAATAATGTGCATGCAGACCACAACCAACACAGGTGAACACAAATGAGAAGACACAGCACAAAAAACAACTCAAAACAAACACATGTGAGTCACAGCACCCTATGTGTGTTGCACAACAACAACATACAGGTGGACTTGCCACCCCATTACCTGACAATAATCATGTACACAATACACATCTACATCACAATAGTCAAATGAACTGAGAAAGTAGCAAGCTCACTTCAAGAAAAAGGCACATCTCACCTCACATCTGTTCCCTTGTGTGCCTGCACCAGCAGTACCCGGGAAGCAATTGTCACTCCTCTTTGTAAGTCTCAAAACCAGACGACACTGATGAGGCGTTGTGTGCAGGCATCACAAAGCACTGGTCCTTTGACTAGCAACAGACAACTGCCCTTGCATAATGCCTCAGTCCTTGAAAACAACACAAGGTCACAGCATATGACAAATCCATGCAACCGGTGACACCACACTAACTAGTCCCCTAGATGACTGCAAGCAAAGAGCCACCAGCCCACCATGACCATGCCACACCTGCACCCATGCAGTTTGACCAGCTCACCTCAAACCAATGCATTTTAAAACACCCCACACAGTGACACCATCAACATCCACATCACCTCCACTTCCTGCACCCCTGAATGGCATGCTGTGAAGTACCAGGTTCCATTTACCCCTTGTCCCGGTGAAGGGTCACTGTGATACATCAGATCAGTTTGTAGGCAGAATGAGACTGAGAAGACTCCCAAAGAGAAATCCCAGAGAGGCTGGAAACCCAGGATCCCCTTGGAAGTCTTCCCAATGCCACGATGTGGCATTGCCTGATTAACGTAACATCATATCTTGCAGGAAACACTAGCAGGGGAGCTGAAGATCGAATGTCCAAGATGACGGTAGGTGAAATCCTCAGAAATTGCATTGCAGAAAGGATCTGGCAATAGGGAGCATGGCAAACAGGCAGTAGTCATGGAGTAAGGTAGGGCACAGAGGCAACAGGCAGAAAAGAGACAAACAGACAAGAGAAAGTAATGAGAAATGGAGGGCAATGATACTGGCACACAAAAGGGAGCAGGCAACAGGCAAGAGGAAGTGAAAGCAAAGTCCAGGGGGACTGGACTGAACTGGCACCAATGAGCTTGGAACTGAAGGGAGCGCTGACATGCACTGAACAGCTTGTAACAGGTGTCAAAATAGCTGCAGGGGTACGGTGCACAGTAGGTATTGCCATTGCAAATAAAATCAGACCTATGGCGTGTGCCTTGTGTCTGGGGTGGGACATCCACTCTGTTGCGGTCAGACAAATAAGGCAGACCCCACATGTCCTGCCATGCTGTGCTGGGTGTGGGTTAGTCTGGGAATTGTAAGCCCATACAGAGCCAAAGCACCAGGAGTTGACTGCCAGTAGTGGTAGACATGCCATGAGAAGGTGAGTGAATGGGATACCATTTCGCAGGCATGACAAATACAAAAATGCAAGCAATGACTCGCCATCCTCCCAACCCAATGTGTCCTGCACCCGTGCAGTGGGTCTGGCTCACCTCATGCCAATGCAATGAAAAACACACCACACAGTGGAAACCTCCCTGCCACCAATGACACCACATGTGCCCCTCTAAGTGCCTTGAACTTACCTGCACAAGGTACCATACTGTTCAGCATCTACCGCATTCCACCTGAAACAACATTCTAAGCTTGGAAAGACATACATTGCATGAAAGTAAACAAACTGGACTGCCTTGATTACTGCCAAATAGAACAAGGTAAGGTGACCGCCATGGTCCACCCACTGACAATACCAGGAAGGCCAAATCACAGAGTGGGAGCAACAATATATCCAACAACATCAAAACTAATCGACAGAGCAATCACTGGCAGTGAAGAAAACACATTTCAACCACATCACAACATGCAATCTGGAAACAGGTGTCAGGTACAAGGTGGGCCATTGATTGCAGGCATACACGTTCTGCACACCCACTGTCATGTGTCACATGTGTGTTTGGGTCACCCATGGATGCAGGGGAGGGAACGGAACACCAAGTGAGGAGGTGAAGGTCTGAGGGTGGCAGTACAAGTGTGGGAGCTGATGTAAAGGATGACAGAGTCCAAGAGGGAGACAGGACACAGTGTGATGAATGTGTAGCTGTTGAGTGGAGAGAGAGTGAGAGAGAGAGAGAGAGAGGGAGGGATTTGTGGTGCAAGGAGAAATCTGGCTGGTTGGGAGATGAGGAGAGATGGAGGCTGTTACAGAGAAAATGGTGAAACGAGGAAGACAGAGACAGAAAGACAGAAAACAGGGCTGCATGTTCTGAAAGTCTGGACAGCACATTGATGGAAAAATAGCACATGTTGGGGCGCAGAAGGAAAATACGGGAGGAAGGAGAAAGAAGGCAGACTGGGAAACAAAGGCCACCTATGAAGGGCCAATCCACAGCTTCTCATCACAAAAGAGCATGCTGAAAACATCATGGCATGTACACCAGAAAGAGACCATTGTTTGCAACGTCCACACAAATAAGTCAGTTCAACCAAAATTCCAGACTCTGCACCACCCACCAACCCATGTTGCACATCACAGTTCATGGACATGAGATCAATCTCCAGCTATTGCCTCCCCCTCAAACAGACCACACACCCTGGATGGGACATTCACAGAGAGGGAGCAGGGATATGTAAGTATATAATTGTTATTTTATAACATGTTTAATACTGTTAGGCGGAATCACATGCAGTACCCTTTGGGAACACTACATGTAATTAGGACTACAAGTGTAAGCACAATTTCACCTTTGGTACAAGCCTGTACTACACAGTAAAGTGGTAGCAATGGCTGAGCAGCCAGACTTATCTCAAGAGTTTAAGTGAGCAGTAGAACAAGTTACACAAAGGACCAAGAAATACAGTGATTCAAACAAACACTTACTCAAGGTTTCTTGGTAAAAGAATATACATTTATTTACACAGTGTGTTTGAAAACATTACACTAGCAAGAGCAGCTCAATATAACATACTAATAAACCACAAATACACAACCACTAAGTAAATGACTGAAGTGGGAGCAAAATGGCACTTCAGATACTTAATAAAGGAGTAAAAAGACAAGGATATATGAATCAACAGCACAAATGCATTCATAGGCAGGGCAAAGGGGTTCAGTATACTACAACCAGCAATTCATCTCCTAGGCCTGGGCCAAAGTCAATGTTTCAGAGTCTTTGTATTGGATAGCACTGTTCTGGTAGTAACGGTTAAGTCTTTGCCACAGAGTTTCGAAGAATTTGGCTAGGTGAAAAGTTTGACGAATGTTAGGGAAGGACAAGCCTTCGAAGTTGAGCAAAGTTCCACAAACTTTAGCGATGGCCGAAAAGATTTCCGGACCGCGTTTGCTCAGTACCTTGTTAGTGAAGAAGAGCTGTATCTGAGGCAGTTGTTCCTGACAGTCTGAGCAGACCTCGCTGTTCCTGAGCTTCAGTCATGGGACAAGAAGGAGGACGTCGGGAGGTTCCTGTACTGCCCAGGGATGAGGCCAAAAGCTTAGCAAGACGTCACTTTATGGTGTGAGTGCCTTAAAGACCACAAGCTGGTTTCCTTCCCACTGGCTATTCAGTTTTCAACAGCACTCTGATGAAAATTCAACCAGATGGGGACGGTGTCCAGGTGGCTTACGAGTTGGTTGTTCCCATCAAACTCAAGGAAAGAAGTTAACCAGAGACCTGATTTTACACAGTTTTCCCCCATTCATTCCAGCCTGGCTGTCACTCACACAGCAGGGTGGTTGTCCTTGCCAGACAGTCAGACAGCCAATCATGCTAGAGTGCATTCAGGTCTCCTAGGAGACTAAGCACAGGGAGATTCGGGTACCTTTCTCACATCCTGTTAACCCCAAACATTCAGGAGCCAGAGGAGGGCTTCAGCGCTGAAACAGACCAAGGCTAATGGACAAATGGGCCAAACCTGGTTTGGCATGCAGAGACAAACACAAGAAGGACCTTTCCTAAAAGAAATGGTGAAAAAAGATGACCAGAGTCTGTTTTTACAGATAAGTCTGGGGCGCCATATTGGAAAACATGGCTGAGCCGATTTTTAGCAGTTCTTCAGAGTCCCCATTCCCGTGGAGTCCTATGGGACCCCACAGGAATGGGGATTTAGCAAATCCCCCACCTGACTTTCCTCTCCAGCAGGAATTATATTGTACCCCGTGACATCGGGAGGTCCGGTGGCAGATTCAATGTTTCAAGGTCAGCGGCAACACGCTGGTAGTACTGGTAGATTACTGCCGGCCTCGTAATGCGGCCCAATGTGTCCATCCTGAACAGGGGGCCAGTCAATTGAGAAAAAGACCTACCTGGTCAGAATATCCGTGATTTGTCCGAATCCCAAAATTTCGAATTTGAAATTGCCAAATGAGGCAATGCCAAATACGAAATGCAAGACTTGGTCAAATGATGATCCCTCATCTGCCTCCCCTACTTACCTGTTGGTGGCACACCTCGTTGTGTGCTGCCGACTCCTCCATCCCTCTTCAACGCCAGCTCCTTTCACTTACATGGATGGGAACCGGTGCCGCAGGGTCCTTTTTATTTTTATTTTTGTTTTACTTTCTTCTCGAATGACCCTGATGCCATTGTAGTGAACACGTGGATATTCATGGCGTACAACACCACTTCGTCCACTGGTGGACTGACGTACAACCTCCTCCTCTTCCTCTTCCTCCTCTGCATTCGATTCACCATCAACTGCACATATACAGACAACAACATGAGTCATGAGTACTTTGAAAAACTGTCTCTTGTGCATTACAATGCAAAAAGACATAAAGAAGGATGGACACACATGCATCACACATTGTGACTTTGCACAATTAGCCATGCATCATGTCTTCACTGATCCCCACATATGTGCCTTTC
The DNA here is from genome assembly GCF_040938575.1 of Ambystoma mexicanum. Taxonomy (NCBI): domain Eukaryota; kingdom Metazoa; phylum Chordata; class Amphibia; order Caudata; family Ambystomatidae; genus Ambystoma; species Ambystoma mexicanum. Next base: position 550,899,374 of record NC_090929.1, read on the forward strand.
ATGTAAGACTAGTTATTTGAATGTAGAGCACAATGATTAAAGTGGCAATTGTAACATGCACATTCATGACATGCAAAGCAGTCATGTACACAGGAAAACGTAGAAAGGGTAAATCAGTCTCCAGTGTGCTTGGACTTGAATTATTACTGTGTTAGTTGATAGTTAGGACAGCTGCAAAGCTGCAATGTCAATGATATAGGGCAAATGTGCATTATAATGGAAAAAGACACAACAGAGGCTGGACGCACATGCATGACACACGTGGCTTTGCACACTGGGCCGTGGTTGCAAATGTAAAGAACTTCAATAGATATATCATATATCAGCCAACATGTGCTTTGACAGGCGGTCTTTCTCAAGGCTGATATATTTCATCTGTTATTTTAGTTCCCCATTGTCCAGTGATTGGCCCATTACTTGACAGACCATATAACAATGTGAATACATTTATCCTTTCCCTCTTTTTTAAAATATTATCAGATAAGAGGGGAAGAGGGAAGAAATGAAAACATAGAAGAGACAAACAAAACACAAAGAGAAAAATATATTATAAGTGTAACATTACAAATCATTGTGTTCTGGCTGTTATTATTAGCTTGATATTAACGTATTCCATAAGCTCAAGCACCTCTCCTGCTTGTCCTAAATCCTATATCAACCCTGTTTACAAGCTTTGTGAAGCAACTACAATCCATTGCCAATATCCCAGGTTGTTCATATGGTTAATCCTTACCACCTGTGTTTTGTGCACATGCACGTGCATTTAGTGCTATGAAATTCCATCATAATTGTTAATCACCATGAGCTAGGATTAACATTCCAGTGTGGTTAGTGCTGAGTTGTGCGCCCTGCCACCTATTCACACTATATTGTGATGTTCAGACACTTACCACAGTGTCTGTACTATATTACTATTGTTAATGACCCTACGATGGCCAGAAATAAACAGAAAGTTCTGAAAAATATATAACTAAATAATTAACTTAAAAGGTTGCTCATTCCATGATGTTAGTTATTTCAGTAGTACTCTGATTCCCAAGGTATATGGTTTGTAATAAATGACAAATACCTTGTATACCATATAGAGTTTATAGAGTTACTCATGTGCTGTCAATTCACAAAAATAACGCTATTCTCACTTTATATCCAAACTTCAAATCAATAATAAAGGCTGTTGCACTTTAATTGTTGCCTAACGCATTATGAGATGTATCCTTATTTTAAGCTCTCCAACAATTTGTTATTAATACCTTCCTCTATCCTTAACATTGGGGTCCCGCTTCCACATTCGATTGTTCAAGAATTACACTCATATGATTATCACTGTACTCAGTGCATGAGGTCATGGAATACGTTAATACTAAGCAAATAATAACAGCCAGAATGGATTGATTTGTAATGTTACACTAATAATATGTTTTTCTGTTTGTCCTTTGGCTGCCTCTTCTATGTTTTATTCTCTCTTGCTCTCTTATCTTTAATATTTATGAAAAGAGGGAAATGATACATGTATTCACATTGTTATATGGTCTGTCAAGTAATGGGGTAATTACTTACTGGACAATGGGGAACTGGCATGACAGATGATCGGTATAGCCTTGAGAAAGACCACTAGTCGAAACACGTGTCAGCTCAAACATGTTATATCTGTTAAAGTTATTTGCATTTTTGACCAGTCAATGTAAAGTTCCATTTGATTTAAATATTGATGTCTAAACAATGTGTTTATTGTAAATTGTAAATTATTCTGAGTTATTGAGTTCATTTTCTTGTGAAAATAATGGTTAGCGCAGAAGTATAGTTATTTCTTTGAGATCAGACAGGTACACACATTGCTGTCATTCATCCCCAAACCCCTTCAGACAGTTCAATAGGAGAGTACATGACTGTCCACCTTTGAATAATGACACACCATCAGATCATTAAACCTCTGTTTTGACTAGTGCTGCCCCTTGCAATGTACAAGGTAAGTGCATACAACATAATGCCTACAACACAGGGCAGTTGTTTGTGGTCACTCCGACCCTGGTAGGCTGGTCACAACGCAGTGTGTCAGTAGAGGCAGTTTGGAAATGCAATCTGACAAGGCATTCCATAGGGGCAAGTGACAGAACTAGCATGCCCTTCAGCAGCAACTGTCATATATGTCAACTATTATATATCACATGTGCCTGATGTACAATGGAAATTGACTGGGCCCAGCAGTGTGGCAATTGTACATTTATTTTGGGGATGTATGTTTTTTGTGTGACACAGAGGTGTGGCTTGTGGGTGATATGTTCCTATCGGGCACATCATGGTGTCTTGTGCTGTGCACATATTTGGTTAGTGACAACCCTGCATACAAGTACTGACACTGCTGTGAAGACCAGTAGACAGTGATGTGTACTGTCACACAAATATGTGCTATGCATGGGAACCACAGATCCACCTTCCCTAACGCAGGCCATGTGACAGAACTGTACAGAGAAGCGCACATGCATTGGCCATGGATGGCTGACAACTGCAAGAAGCTGTACTACTACACATTTATGAGTTGATCAACCGTTATTGTCCACACATATGAAGCACACAAATGCCACTCAGCAGATGTGTCCTCATAGGTCTCCATGCCTCCTATGCCTTGCACCTGCTCACTGTTAATGAGTTGACCTGTGCCCGGGTCAGGTTGTCACTCAGCTTCTGCTTGGTCCTTTGCATGAGATGGTTCATCCGCTTCTTGACCTCTTTAACAGTGCGCCTATCCACACCACAGGCGTTGACGAGTCCCGTCACATGCTGGCAATTCGCTATTCGTTGTGCAGGATTATGGGTGCTGCCCCCAAAGGAGCAAAGCTCATGATGGTGATCCATCACGTAGTCTAGGGGGTTCTGAAGCTCCTCATCGTTGAAGCACCTCTTCCTCTGCTGACCCTTATCCTGTGCTGTTACTTGAGGTGAATCCTCGTCTTGCTCTGCAGGGCATCCCCTGTTGGCCCAGTGGCCCTTGCTGGTTCACCTTTTGGCCCCTGATCATGTCCGCGTACTGGTGTCAGGTCACCTGTGGGCTGAGTCACACCACAACCCCCTGGGCTAGGCAGATGTGTCTTCACCATCTCCCTGTCCTCTCCCTTTCCCTTTTGGGGCCTTACCGCTCATGGTGCAGGCTAAAAGAATGAATGATAAGCACACCAATATATTGCACAAATAAAAATGAGAAAGGGAAGGGTCTACGTGATGCGTGGTCCAGCAAGGATCAAAGACTCCCCAAGAACTAAATAAATCAGTATGCTATATGCAGTGGCACCCCAAAAACAAAAGACATGCACATGGGATATCCGGAAAGCTGCCAAAAGGTAAAAAAGTGATGCCCACTTGCACTGCATTGGAGTACATGTCAACCCACCATTGCATATGCTCCTGTGCCTGACCCTGTGACCACCTCATCGGCTGTCTCGGGCTCCCACATCTCCAATCGACCACCACTGCTCCTCAGCCCATTTCCAGGACCCAGTTTGCCCACTCACATCTGCGTCAGTGGTTGCCATGTCTGGGCCATCATAATCATCACCGAGCAGCACCCCTACAGCAGCGAGGCAGAGGGCTGCCAAATTAACTTCCAATTAAGTTGGCATCCCAGTGGATCCGGTCCTGGCAAACTATGATGCCCTCTTCAACCCAGCAATGCAGTGGGGTAAGGAAGGACCCAAACAGATCCGGGTGGCCATCATGGCTGCCATCAACATGGAAGGGGTGGCAGACCGTAACCTGAAGACTGTGCATAAACAATGGGAAGACCTCAAGACCCAGACCCACTCCAAGACTGTAGCAGACCACAAGGCCGGTGCCACCATATATGTACACTGTGCAGGCTGCTTCAAGTTTTCATCGGCCAATATTCCGGTCCTCGACAGTTTCTACTCAGAGCTATATCCCAGATCTGTGAGTGGCAATGGCATCTGGATGTTGCTGGTGAGTAGCCATGTGGTGTACTGCTCCGCAGTGCATGTGTGTTGTGCATGACACTGCATGAATGCAGTTACTCCCTTCTGTATGAAGCATGTGTGTTTCAGTGATCCACAGTGACATTCAGCCCCCAGACAATGCTTGACATGTTTAATGTTAGTTAGACATCTATTGAGTGGACATGCACTGGTATGTACAGTGTTCATAGTTGTTGACTTGTGCCACTTGTACACGTGCAATGTAATGTAATGGTTACACATGCTTGAACAGTAAGGGTGACAGATAACAATATTTTGCCCATGTGAGGGGCATGCATGATAGATAGATTGTTGTGTTGTCCATTATAAAGTGAAGCCATGCACTCTCAATGTTTGGAGTTCACATATGTGTATGGATGTTGGTGATTGTCATGTTGGAGCATTTACATTTCAGGGACATTGATGTGCCGTGTCATCCCACTGCATGTGAATTCTAAGTTGATGTGTGATCATACCATGTGTATGTGCTTGGGGCTGCAGCATATCGGCGTGTGCCTCTTTAATTTGTGCATGTATGTGTTGCATGCTTACAGGTAAGGCTGTCAGGAAGGCATGCTGCTTCATGTAATTGTGTGGGCTGATGCCCAAGCAGGTGCTTGCATGGCCATGCTGTGCGTAGTACAATCATGACTGTCTACTGAGACCCAGCATCCAACAGGTTGTCTTGCCACCAATGTTTACCCAGCAGTACCCCAGTCCATCTGTGCTTCCATGCATTCCGTGGTTGGCGAACCTACCAGCTGAGTCCCTGCCCACCCCTGTGCCCCTGTGCCATGACTCCCATGGCAATGCAGCAGGTTGCAGTTTGGTCACTTTGGCATTGCCATTGTGCCATGTCATGTTTCTTGGTATATGTCTGTGGACCGCCATCTATGTGAAGTGTTGACATGTGTATGTGTTGTGACTGTATTCATCATTGAACCTAGACTGGTGTGTCATTATTCATGAGAATTGCATGTGCATGTGTGTGCAGGGGGGATGTTGCTGGTTCACACATGGTGACTTCATGTTACCGCAAATGTTTACGCCACACATGCTTTGACACTGTTGACTGCTGTCAATGTTCTATGACTGCTTTCCCACAATTGCTGCTGCTGGCAAAGAGGGCGGACGCAGTATTGTGGAGCATGGAAACAGGGACCGGACCACCAGACACAGGTGCAGACACCCGCAAAACCCTCTGACACCTCCTCTTTGCGGAGCGACATGGCTGAGGGAGCGCCTGGACCATCAGGCGTGGTTGCTGGGGGTAAGTCCCAGGAGGTAGGGGACACCTCAGCAGCGGTGGGACAGAGTGATGCCACACAGGGGGCATCCATGGGGAAGACACCCTGGACTCATCCAGGTTGATTAAGGTGGAGGTGAAAGAGGTGGACATTGCAAACCAGCCCATGGGGTCAGTCATGGGCATCGAGGAGGGTGTGAATGCTGCAACCCTGTCCCAGGGGCATGAGGCTGTGCATGCCACCGTGGATGTACCTGTACAAAATCATGACCCTGGAACATCAGATAAAGCAGTGCCCACCTTCAAGGATGCTGCCACCCAGAACAGCATCCCCATGCCAGCCAATGTGTCCATGTTCTGCCCCTGCTGGATGGTCTCACGAGGCAGACCGCAGTTATATGTAATGAAGTACAGGCTACTCGTAGTCAGCTTGTATTTCATCACAATGCCCCCTCATGGCCTTGCTGGCAACAGCACTGTTCTCCGGTGGGCTCCATGGGCTGTTCCTTGTAGTGACCCCCTCTTCCACTTCCTCCTCTGTGCACCAGTCCTCCTCCAGGTGCCTTCAAGGTCATATTCTAGCACAGCCACTTGTGCACATGTCCCACCACCGCTGCCCCATCTGGCTGAGCTAACATCCTGCCTGAGGCGGGAGCCCCTTCAACATTGGATGAGGCGGTCACTGTACCTACTGAGGCACCGACACAGACATAGGCAGTGGAAGTTCAGGAGGTACCTTCGAGCAGTGCAGGTGCCTTATGACCCTGATGACAGTCATCAGGTTGGAAGTCATACCTACACAGCTTGCACTCTGCACGACGGCAGCAGGGACCAATCATGAGGAGGCAGACCATCACATGAGATACCACCCTGAGGAGGCATGTGGCTCCTTGAGACAGGAGGACCATAGGGTGGCCATCATACTTTGTGATCGTGTTTCAGAGGTACTAGAGGCAGCAGCTGGCAGAGAGGCAGCAGGAGAGGAAGGCTGTGGTGATGGTGGCCGGGGTGGGGTGGCGAGCACAGAGGCGGGCTGCCATCCTGGAGGCAACTTGCAGGTCAGCAGAGGAGGCAGAGCAGAAGAAAGTGGCTACCCTGCAAACCCTCCAGGCAACAATGGATGTCCGCCTGAGGGAGGAAGATATTGCTTATGACTCAGCCCTGGTCAAAGCTTTGTCTGAGATTGGAGAGGACTATCCTGCTGCCTGTGTAAATAGTTATTTATAATTAGGTTTAATGTTTTACTTTTTTTAATTATTTTTCTTCCCTGGACTGTTATGACATTCCTTCCATTTTATCATGTATGTAGTTACATTTTAATACAGGTTTTACATCAGTTCATTCAATGCTTTGTACAGTCTACTTCTCTGTCTACGCATTTTTTTTAATGTATGTTCTCCCAGTGCATCAGTTCATCGTCGGTCATGTGTATTGTGGCCTCACTGTGTGTGTCATGTTGATGCTGTGATGTTTGCTGGGGGAGGGGTACACATGTGCCTGACATGTGGGGGTGTGGAATTAGACAGCTTGAGGGTGCACTGGATGATTTTCATATTCCATTCTGTGTTTGATGTCAGTGTGTTGGTGTTGTTGGCATGGAGGCTTCAGTTATGTATGTGATGGTCTACATATAGCTATGCTTGTCGTGATCTGTGGATGTCTTATGATGGTTTTTGTACTCTCTCATTGGGGATGGATTGCCTCCTCTTCATGTGTATTGTCACATGTTCCATACATTTTCATTGTGTGTTGTATCTGGTGTCATCTCTATTGCCTCTGCACCTTTGCTACTGGAAGTGGTGTTTCTTTTGCATGGTTTTCAGTTCAGGTTGACTGTTGTTCAAGTGTTCCCTTGGCACATGCTTGGGGTTGCGCATGTGCCCACACTCTATTCCCTGTAGTCTGTATTTGGCATTGTGGGTGCTGCAGTGGCATGTGCATTCACTGTGGATGGGTGGCCTAGACACATCACTTATGCATTTGACATTTCACTGCTGTGTCACTCCCATGTCATGGTCAGCCACCCACCCATATCTGCAGTCACACACTGCCTGCTCTCATGTCATGCACCGCCTCTGCCACTGGAATGCAGATGAGCCCCATGATTACTGTTTCAGTGTGGCAGCACACATTTCCTGTCTCACTGAGTCACACACTCTCTGCTGGCTTCTGATTACCCATGCACAGGCCTGTCATGTTTTCATCCCTGACAGGGACTTTGCCACTCCTACCGCCTTGGCTACCTTTGCACACTCAGTCATTCTGCGTGGATATGGCCAATATATGATTCTGTGTACTTCTGTCCTCCACAGGCATTCACTTGCTGTTCTTTGAGGCCATTGCAATGGCACATGAGCAAAATGCACATGCCACTTTGCATTGCATTCACATGTCACATGTACATGGGGTGGTCACAGTGCAGGTGGTGCAACAGTGTGCTGTGCGGTTGAGGGGCTGCTGATTCGGGTCTACCAGGGAGTTACAGGAGATGCTACAGGAGATGCTCCAGTCCTGTATCCAATGACAGTGCTACCCGTTGATCATGTAGGTGGAGGACTGTGGCACGTCTGCTTCATGGTGGAAGCAGGCCAGAGAGATTGAGGTAAGTTGTGGCTCCACATTGGACTGGTTTGGTGTCAGACTGTCAGGGGGTTGCCTGACGGTAGTGATAGAGGTGAGGGGGGCTGATGGGTGGTGTCAGGACTTGATGGGGCAGCCTGGTGGTAGTGGTGGGGGACAGGGGTGTGTGGGTAGGGGGTTTACAGTCAGGGGGCTGCCTGGGGTAGTGACAGAGGTCAGGGGGCTGGTGGGTCATGTCGGTACCTGAGGGGGGTGCCTGTGGGTAGTGGCAGAGGTCAGAGGGCTAAGGGTTACTGGGTCATGTCTGGACCTGAGTGGGTTGCCTGGGGGTAGTAGCAGAGGTCAGGGGTGTGTAGGCAGGGGTGTGTCCTGTCAGGGGACTGCCTGGGGTAGTGTTAGAGGTGAGGGTGGCTGGTGGGAGGTGTCAGGACTTGAGGAGCTGCCTGGCAGTAGTGGTGAAGGTCAGGAGTGCATGGGGAGGGGGGTGTACCATTAGTGAACTACCTGGGGTAGTGACAGAGGTTAGGGGGAATGGTGGGTGGTGACAGGACTTGAGGAGCCTGCCTGGGCTCATGTCAGAGGTGAGGTGGGCTGGTGGGTGATGTCAGGACTTGAGGGGCTGCATGGGGTTATAGTGGATGTCAGGGGTAGGTGGGGAGGGAGTATACTGTCAGGAGGCTGCCTGGGGTAGTGGAAAAGGTGTGGGGGGTTGTGGGTGTTGTCAGATCTTGTGGGGGCTGCCCGGGGTAGTGGCAGAGGTGAGGGGCCTGGTGGGCCATGTCAGGACCTGGCGGGGCTGCCTTGGGGTAGTGGCAGAGGTCAGGTCTGTGTGGGGAGAGGGTGTACTGTCAGGGAACTGCCTGGGGTAGTGGCAGAGGTCAGGGGGCTGGTCGGTGGTGTCAGGACTTGATGGTTCTGCCTGGTCTAATGGCAGAGGTGAGGGGGGCTGGTGGGTGGTGTCAATACTTGAGGTGGCTGCATGGGGTTATGGCAGAGGTCATGGGTATGTGGGGCGGGGGTGTACTGTCAGGGGACTGACTGGAGTAGTGGCAGAGATGAGGGTGGGCTTGTTGGTGGTGTCAGTTCTTGAAGGGGCTGCCTGTGGTAGTGGTGGATGTGAGGGGAGATTGTGGGTGGTGTGAGGCATTGAGGGGGATTCTATGACTTAAGGGTGCATGCCTGCATTTGGGTGCTTTGGGAGTAGTGGGGGCAGAATACAGTTTCAGTGGGGTGCAGCCATGACTTATGGGGTACTGCACACAGTTTCACAGGGGTGCAGCCGCTACTTACAAGGGTATGTACCCAGTATTGCAGGGTTGCAGGTGTTACTTACGGGGGACCTCATTCAGTTTCGCAGGGGTGAAGCTGTTGCTTACGGGGCTCAGCATGCAGTTTTGCAGGGGTGTAGACTTGAGTTATGGGGGACTGCATACAGTTTTGGGTGGTGCTGGATGGTGAGTCATAGGTGGTCACAAAAGTAGGCGTAAAGGTTGGTCTTTGGCAATGGTTTTTGTTTGTGTGGGGGCGTGTTATGGGCATGTTTGGCACAGCTCGGTTTTCATTGCGCATTGGGTTACTTTGCACTTTGAAATCCATGAAAACACGGAACACGCAAAGAGACTTTTGGGCACAGTTGTGGGCAAAGTTGTTTTATACGCAGAGTGCTTCATGCTTTTTCTATCGATCAGGCCCAAAGCACACATGGGTTGCCTTTTCCAAAAAGGTTAAACTGCATGCAGGGGACCATGAAGGTTAGCACTTAAGTTATTTTGGGTCTTCCTCATGCAATTTTCCACAACTTCAAAATGAAGAAGTAAAAATCACCTATCCTCTTCCATTCTACTTTTACCTATTGAAAAAATGTCAATGCTGCTGAAAGTACCATTTTGCAGATGGAATTTAATGGGTCGTTTTACAGAGTGCAGTTTACCTCTGCTAAGGTGTCATAGGCCACGCACCGTGAAGTACACTGAAGTACTGTTTGCTGCAGGCCGGTGCTTTATACTCTGGGTGCCATTGTCGTTGGAGTTCCGTGTCTTTCGTTTCAACGTTGGAAGCCCGGAAGCGGTCAGGACGTCTGTTCCTGCAACACCTTTTTGCCTGGACTTAATTGATTGACATTACAAAAAATGAGGTGTGTCTTCACCACATGAACCCGCCTTCGGTGCGTGGGTACGCCTCGCCTCGTTGGACGAAACAAATAGCCTGGCCCCGGCGCACCCGCGCCACGCACCGTGAAGTACACTGAAGTACTGTTTGCTGCGGGCGGGTGCCTTATACTCTGGGTGCCGTTGTCGTTGGAGTTCCGTGTCTTTCTTTTCAAAGTTGGAAGCCCGGAAGCGGTCAGGACGTCTGTTCCTGCAACACCTTTTTGCCTGGGCTTAATTGATTGACATTACAAAAAATGAGGTGACTTTCTACACACATCCGCTTACTTAAGCATACTGTTTTTCTAACCCTGTCTTGTGACGTGCGCACGGGATAGTTTCACGTTGTGGCCACGTGTTATCTCTATACCTCTAGGGCACGTGTTATGTTCTCGTGGTGCCCACGTGTTGTCATTATAACCTAAAAATTAAGCTGTTGTTGTGTTGAAAGTGCATTGAACAGTGCCGGTATAGTTGTTAAGTCTTATTATCAGCCATCCTTTCTTTTTACTTTGAAGGTGTGTCTTCGCCACATGAACCCGCCTCCGGTGCGTGGGTACGCCTCGCCTCGTTGGACGAAACAAATATCCTGGCCCCGGCGCTCCCGCGCCGCGCACCGTGAAGTACACTGAAGTACTGTTTGCTGTTTTCAGAGCACGGCACGGATTGCAGGGTTTAGCTGACAGCTAAGGCATCTTGTTGCGGGATTTTGTGTGTAATAAGCCTGTGAGTCAACAGGTAGGAAAACATTCATCGTTAGATAGGAAGCTGTTGGGTTGAAAGTGGTGTACTCCATCTGGCTCTTGTAAAGCATTCTGCGCATTCTCCTTTTTCCATAACTATTGTGATATGGAGTTGGTCTTGAGAAATGGGAAAAACCGTAAGGAGTTTCCGTCCAAAACACTTCCCACCATAGATTCTCCAAAAAATGTAAACAAAAATAAAAAAAATAGTCCAGTAGTCTCACTTAATGGGAAACTGTCTTTCTTATCTATGTCAAGCCATGCTGAGGAAATGAAGCCCATTACTGAGAAGAGTGTTATACCAGAAAGTCAAATAACATTAGTTGGTCCAAAGGAAATATGCTCTTTAAAAAAAGCAAATGATGATATCACAAATTATCCATTTTCCGTAGAGGACCACACACTTAATATCTAAAAAATAATTGTTGATATTCATGATAATAAATATCTTCCCATTTCTGACATTTTCATGCTTGCTCTTGTAATTATGTCTGATTTGGACAAAAGAGTACGATTATCGCTCGGTCCATCTACACCAGTTTCTACTCAGGGAGTGCGCATGGAGCATGTTCATTTTCACAAATCAAGTGTCAAAGAGCCATGTTATCCATGCGTTGACCCGGAAATAAAAAAAGAGTGAAATTCTGTACACATTCCTTCGACTAGTTCGCCTACGACCAAATTTGCTTTCAGTCTAAACACACAGAATCCATTCTCTGAACAGAGGAATATGAATATATCGGCTCCCGTGTTTAATTTTTCCAATGTGCCTGATCTGCCTCTATCACAAGAAATTCTTGAAGAAGAACTACTTGACCAAAAGATTAATGATTTGCCGATATTCACAAGAATCTTAAACTTGTTAGACTGTGGGCATGAATATTCTCACCTCCTACTGCAGGAGTTAAAAAGAGACCTGGCAACAAATAACAAGCATTTAGCAACAATTGAAGGATACATCTTGGCGCAAGAAGCTTGGCAGGTATACCATGCGGACTGTCATGTAAGAGCAACATCAACTTCAAAAAATTACTTGTTACTCACTGATGCACAAGTTGAAAAAAAATATGTGGGATCGCAAACCTTGGATGAGCCGCTTCTTTCACATGGAGTCCCAGTGACGTTTGCACAAATAATGCAGCGAAAAGATGAGTGGGGAGAGGTTAAGGTGATCCCGTCAGATGGTGACAAAATTGATTATCTAGAAGCGGCAAAATTGCAACATAACAGACTCATACAAGTGGAAAACTACTTGGTTCAGATGAACTCCAAAGACAAAATCCTAGAGATGCTCACGGTGGATCAAGTACCCAATTTGAGCAAAAGTGTGGTGGAAACTTCCCCTGATAGTCCTTCGACTTTGCGTAATCTCATAGAAAAGGACAAGCCTAATGAAGTACAACAAGAGTGCGCAGACGCAAAGGAGAAGTTCTATTTCACTTCAAGAAGAGCTAAGAAAAATCATCTAAAAGCCCTAAAAAGAAGACACAAAAACAAAGGAATCTCTGTGCGGGGAGAGAAAAAAATGCGAGAACTTTCTAGTGAACTCTCTAGTGAAAACACAGAACAAACAATTTCTAAGACAGGAGTAAGTCTCGCGGGCCCCTCCAAACAAAAATTAAACTTAAGTGAGCTAAATGAGGAGAGCAAGACTGCACTGCAATTGAAGTCTTCAACGACTCAACAAACTGTTCCAAAACAGTCGGTCAATCTGAAAAAAAAACATAAGCTGAACTTGAGTTCTTCCATTGGGGACCAGGTTGAAAGGGCAGGAAAAGTTTGAATGGAAACTCAATCTATGCTTCATACTGACTCTATGGTTCAACCCCACTTAACCTCGTTCTTCACTGATATTTTGTCAAAAAAAACTGATGGGTTTATCAGAAATAAAAAAATCAAATGCAATGAAGGCATCTCGGGAGAGACATCGATTCTGTGGAGGCAAGAGGAAAAACGATCAAAGGCTGAGCCCTCCAAGGAAGTGTTTGAAAAAATCGCATTATTATTGTAATCAATCCCTAAAGATGAAGGGGCTTGTATAGATATCCACATTAAGCAAGGTCAATTGATCAAAAATAAACAGCGTACGAATGAACATGCTCAAACTTTGAATCCTCCAATATCCTCAGCCCTTGTTGAAGATCACAGTCCAGAGGAGAATGCACAAAAGGTAAATTTCAATCAAGAAAAGGATGAACTATCAAAAATTCAACATCAGTCAGGTGGAAGGGTACTAGAAGTAAAGAAAGAGGTCTCAGAAGGGGAAAATCAACTAGAGTTCCCTACGGAAGATGGATCGAGTCAAACTCTCCTGCAATTTCACAACATACCTAGCGAAATGAAAAACACCATTGCATGGATTAGCGACGTTAAGATCAACGGGACGGTACGCATTAGTCGATCGTTCCTAATGAACGTGCTATATAAAATTCCATCACTCAGAAGTTTGGTAACAAATGATATTGAATGGATCAGACTGCCGAATGTGAACAATAACAGGATGTTGTCCAAAATGCTATCGTCTATAATTGCTAAATTGATCTGAGACCATCAGAGCTATCTATTGATCCTTGGACTGGAAATGGTTGGTTTTTCTCAAATAAAATCAGCCATGGACTTTCTGGAATTTCAATCTCCCCCATTGAAATTGAACAGTGATTCCATAGATTCTACACTTGGACAAAACAGTTCCAACAAAAATATGATGGAACAACTCTCTGCCCTTACAAATGCCCTAAATGGGCTCAAATGACTCGAACCATTGATTAAAACAGTTGTTAATACTAACACTCCTACGGCCATGTCAGTATGGCCAACAGTCCTACGGCCATAAGAAAAAAGTTCGGCACTTTGTATGGAAAATTGGTTCCTCTCCCATTGCAATAGCCCTGAATGTACCTTATTTAGGGCTTATTCTATCTAAGAATACTTCTAATAAAAGAATGAAGGAACTATTAACAGTGAAAACAATGCCCCTAAAATGTCAAAAGAAGATTTTGTTACAGAAAATGTGTACATTTTCGTTAACGCCTCTTTTAGAATTTTATCTGAAAAAAGTTGAAGCTATTTTGTTGTATGGAGCTGAGCTTTTCTTACACGATTTGGGTCCCTTATTGGATCAACTACAAGAACAGATCTGGAAATACACATTAGGTTTATCACTATCCTTGCCTAATGCTGTTGTCAGACACGAATTGGGCCTCAACTCGCTCTCCTCCAGATACAATTTGCGTTTACTATTGAATTTTGCAAAAATGATGTATCCTCTCAAAAATTCATTATACATTGGGCTAAATAGAATGTTAGAAAACAATAATCCTCCTTCCATGGTTCAGTTTAAAGAACAAATGTTTTTGTTGTTGGAAAAGATTAACCTCCATGTTGAAGATTTGGAGATTTTTGCAAGGAAAGATTAAGAAAAAATGATTGCAATGTGATTGGGCTGAAACGTGCTTGAAGATGGAAATGTATTCCACATTTGCTGAATATTGCAAATTTATTCATAAGCAGGTACCCCGCATGTCCTATTTAACACTTTGCCCTTGCTCTAATGTTCGTCGAACCTTTATGCTTTTCCGACTTGATCTATTCCATACACGAATTAGAAAAAAACATTGGCACAAAAATGCATTGGACCATAATAATGAATTATATCGATTTTGTAATTATGCACAGGAAACTTTAAAACATCTGTTTATCTACTGCATTCATTTTGAAAAAGTGCGCTGTACAGTAATTAATTATTTTTCACAAGCTAACACGATCTCAGCTAGAGAATGGATTTGGACAAAATGTATGTGGGACTTTACTAATACTTCTAAAATCAAAACAACGAAGCTCGCAAACATAATTGAGAATAAAATTGAAAGAGTTCCTTAAATATATATATATGTATGGGTACAGCTATATATGGGTGAATTTTCTATTTCTTAGACATTTAACTTGTGGATAAGTTATTTTAAGTCATAATATGTTGTGTTGGTTGAGTTATGTTTATTTGTTTGCTTTTTGGTTTGTTTTAACTGATTTATTAATGTATTGAATTATGAATTATTTGTAAAGGTCTTTTTTTTACTAAAAACAAATAAAGTTTCATTTAAAAAAAATGTGTCATAGAGAAGACCGCATACATACCTAATTTGCCACATTTTATACCTCACATGGTCCTGCAAGGCCGAACACTAGCAAAACATTCCACTGCATAAAGAATCAGAAGGATCGAAGAGGGCAAATCTGCTTCTGAGCAGTTGCAGAGCCAGGGGGGCCAGGGGGAGCGCTTGCCCCCTGGCTCCACCCCGGTGCCCTTTGAACCCCCCCCCCACTGGTTCCCGCTGGGCCTGGGGCTGTGCAATACATTAATTGCATGGCTTGGCTGCACGGTGCATGTAGTGCATGCACACAGCCACATACCATCCGTCCATGAAATGTGCCAACTGCGGGAGCCCATGTGGCTCAGTCTCATCTCAGCCTGCCCTGCCTAGGATGATGGATGGGACGATATCATCATCCAGTGCAGGTAGGCTGGATCTATAGCGTTTGGTGGCTCGGGCCTGGGTCAGGAGCACAGGGTGCTGAAATTGAAAGAATGAAAATCGCACTACGGTGCAAATGAACATGACACTCTGCAATTCTGCAGTTTGGACTTCCCCAGTTAATCCGTGGGCCTGCACAGGCCAGACTATCTGGAGCTGTGACACACAGGCAGGCACCAGGCGGCGAGGAACATTTGCTAAAATGGTGCAAGGCCACCTGTACCAAGTGTGCGTGCTGTGCGCACACGCATGCACTATTTAGTCAGAGTGTCTCAGAAAGCCTGAGTGTGCAGCCACATGTTTCCCGACCTCCAGTCCACTCCGGCCACAGTGTGTGACAGCAGGAGTAGGCCCTGCTGCTCTGGCCCAAAACAACGTGAATGCAGCGCCTTTCTGGCTCAATGCTGCAGGACAGGTAAGAGAGCAAGTGCCGTCTCACCCCATTACAGGCTGGGAGACACCCTCTGTGGCCAGGGAAATATGACTGGGTATTTATTGAGATTGAGAGAAAAGTGTGCACAATCAGCAAAACTTTGGGATGCAATTACACCCCCCACCTCATTTCCTAAAGAAAGGAACCAGAAAACTCCATTGCTCTTTGCAGAAGTCTGGAATGCTAGACTGAGGGAGGGAGCACGGGGCCAAGAGCTGAATTGCTCAACTCTGCACACAGGCAGCTGGGCTGGCTGTCCCTTGGGGCTGGACGGGAGTGACCTATTTTCAGCATTGTTATTACAATTTCCAGGGTGACTGTCTTAGAGGGCAGGAGGTCTGCTGTCACTGCATCAATTTTCGGAACCCCCCCAGTCTACTTTGTATCGCCCTTTTGCCAAGTCTGTTGTGGTGAGAACTCAACGATTGGAAACTGCCAGGTGATTTTGCGGTAATAGTGGATCATTATCGGTGGTTATTCAAGTGTGAAAACGACCTGGGGCTGTTAAATTGTAACCAATCTAAGCCCCTTTCTCAAAGAAGTTTTTATGGGAATGGAAGCTCAGGGTAAAGGAGCCTCTCAGGCTCCCTACCTCCTGTATTGATGGGCTCTGACTCTGTTGTCCAGTTCTACAATGTAGAATCTTTTGCACATAGAATCTATGTGTAACTTTGATTGTGTTGAGTTGAAGAATTGTTTTTTGTTGCTTTAAGAGAGTACCAACTTTAAAGACTGTCTCGTATTTTAATGCGAGAATTGGCAGCATGTCTGGGAACTGGTGATTTTGAGCAAGGGTGATGTGGTTGCTGAGTTTTTATTTTTAAAAGGGTGCAAATTGAGTTTCCACTTTGTCATGCCCGAACAGTCCTCATTGCGAGACTAGGAGCGGGGGGGTTATTGTATGCACGTTTATGCCTTTATATCTTTTACAAAGTTTAATCACCCAAAACATTCCTCATTGTAGGTTTCCTCTTGCTCCCCTCCCGTACCCCCGATCCACTTAGCCCCCTTCATCTCTTGATGTTGTTAGTAATCTTTGTTCCTATATTGAATAGATGAGTTTGTCAATGTTAAAGGGCGACGCCCAAGAGTGCACATGTCAGTTTACACACGGCATGTATCCTCAGGCCAGTCGTTTTTCCAGCTGCTGCTGCTCAGTTTGGAGTGTGCAGAAACAATGAGGCTTTGCAGCAGAATGCCATTGAAATGCGCAGAGGCTGGCGCTGTGTTTGGAAAAGTGGATGTGGACGTGCAAATCAATGCCCCTTACAGGGGGCGCTCCATGCCTTTGTGGCTTTCCTAATCCATTTACCTCTCTCCGGGAAATGACGGATGCCTGAATTCTTGACTTCCTGTTGGTCTGCAATACCATGTGATCATTTTTCCAAGGGATGAGAGCAATGGCAGCTTGGGGATGATGGTGGACCCCATTTGAATGTGCCAAGCACCCGCTTGCAATTACTTTTCTGCTGGCATTTATAGCTTTCTAAATGCATCACTGAATGTTTCACGCAGCTTCAAGGGTTTGTGTGGTGCTCTTGTTTTCTGGTGTTGCGGGGAGAGAGGTTGGTGATCAGCAAGTACATTAAGCCATTTACTGTGTCTCCATCATGGACACAACTAACAAGAGGCCCTAAAGCAGCAATGTAGAGGAGCAGCTGTATGCCTCTGTGGGAAACCCTGCCCCCTTCCTCCCATATGTTGGAGACCTAAGATATTGCTGTGTTTGACACCATCAGTTGTGTCAATACTGCAGCATTTGTTTGAAAGAAGATAACGATTGAGACAACCCTACCGAATGTATCCCTGAAGTTATGACAAACTAAAGGACAAAATCATAGAAGGTATATGAGAAAGAGTAAAGAAAAGAAGTTAGTGATGTCGCAAAAGAGTATGTACAACGTACCAAGGTACTGGCTGAAGAAGATGTATAGATGCTGAAGAGACTAATCACAAAATAAAAAAACAAGTGAACTTTTAAATATGAAAAAGGAGATTGCACAAAGTGCTGCAGACAATCAACCGTTCAATAATTGTACAGCTGCTGAAACGTAAGGTAGACTAACTCATCATAGAAGGTGGCTATATGTAGTGAATAGAGTGCAGGTGAAACCGCCATTGTATAGAAGCTGGACATCGGTATCATGCATTTAGTAAGGCAGGACCCATGAAGTAGGAAGGGAAAACTGTGTTGCAGCAAGAATAAGCAAAATCGTGGAGCTGCATGGTGAGGTTATCTGGCCTGGATTAAAGACTGAAGCAGTCAAGGTCAGCCATCTATTCTGGAAAGTAGAGAACGTGTGAAGGATGAATCATCCCTTGTTAAGGTGGAAAGAGAGAACACCAGAAGTGCCAAGTCTAATTCATTTAGAGCATTTAAAACCTGGGAAATGGACCAAATCGTGGTCTCCTGTCACTTGAGCCAAGGATGAAAATAGAGTTCGAAATTGGAGTCCTAGAACACAATAGTGAATGCTCTCACTGCCTTGTATTCTAAAGAAAAAAATGATACTTTGCAAAGCCAAGTACAAAGACAATCTTCATGACAGAAGAATGGACAATGAAAGATGCTGAGCTATTTGGGTAGGGAGGAAGTATCATGCCCCATCTCCTTGCACCTGGGTCAGAGTTTACGTGCTGCTAAGTAGACTGAATGTTCAAGACATGGCATAAGAATGCCAATCAATTATAGTAGGCCAGATAACTGATAACCCTATAGTTTGAAAACCAATGAGAAACTGTGTATCTAATGTTTCTGAAGATGACATGTTTTAGAGGTAGGCATATGTTGTCCACCTGATAGTGGACAGCCAATCACAATCCAAGCTATAGAAAGTATATTTAGATGTTCTCCTTAAGCCAATTCTAAACCTTGGTAAGTTTTTCAGTATTGCCATGTAGTATGGTGTCACCTCTGATGTATTTTTGATATATAAACTTTGTTTTGTGTGAACATCGCTGAGAGAACCTGAGCGTAAGTCTGTTGATGTTTGGTGTACACTCCTTGTTTTAGATAATCTATATAAATAAAAATGTAAATGTTTGTTTGTTCAAAATCTTAAATCTCTGAAAGTTCTTCACCGATTGCTTTGAAATTTTGACACAACGTTGCATTCAAATAGGCACATGTTTTATATACCTACAATACATAGACGTCACACCTGTGACAGGTAAAACATGCTTTTTCTGAAAAACAGCACCATCTGTTGGATGTAGAAGCAACACATGCTATTTTACGATTCCATTTCAATGTTTCCGATTTAGAATGGCTCTAATACATGCCGAGGAAGCAGCAGAGCGACGTGCAGCCAGACTGTAGGATGCACCGTTGCGAGCACGGCGATCGCGTTCTGCAGATTCAGATCTGCTTCGTTCTCAACAGAATGAACTTGACAGACTGAGAGTGGCTGAAAGACGTCAACGAGAAACAGCAGATCAGCGTTAAACAAGACTCTGCACTCAGCAATCACACGATTACGATCACCTTGCATTCCGTTACAACCCAGCTGATGATGATAGTTTGAGCCGGCATGTTCTCATCGGCACCATGACTGAAGTGTGTCCTTATTGGAAGGCTCTGAAATTTAATGGAGAAACGAAAGGAATGTGTTGAGCCGCCGGGAAAATTAAACTGCCTCAACTTGGAGAATCGCCAGAGCCATAACAAACTACCCACAAGCATTGTCACATTAAACATATTAGAAATATGCGCTTTATATTTTCTTTCTTTTCCATTTAACCAGACTGAGCCACAGCAACGCGTGGCCAGGGACAGCTATTTGCTAATAAAACAGTGCTTTGCCATCTTCCTGAGTTGGTTTGGCTATTTGAACTTGAATTATTTGTGTGATCCCATTCATTACATATGCACATTCCTAAAGGGCCCCAAGCTCACAGGGTAGCGGAGCAGATGGTTTAAAGATCCAAACTAGTTCTGCTCCAGATTTTTGTATGATAAAGCATCCTCTGCCATTAGATAGAAGGTCACAGAGTTTCCTGTGGAGAGCGGCAGAAAAGAAATACACTTCCAAGTAGATCCGAGGCGGTGGGCAGGTCGCCCTTTAGAGAAATCTCTGCTCAGTTTCCACAGGTGCTCTGCGGACAGAAGGTGAAGTGTTGGGATTGGAGGAAGAGTCGATACTGAAGGACTCGAGTTGATTAACAAATGGTGAGTAGACTAAGGGGAATGGCAGATAAAGGGATGGGATTGTAATAATTTTAGAGTAACAGGAAATAATTGTACAGATAACAGAGATTGTCTAAGAGTCCTAATTGAAGGCAATTAGAAGGAGGCATTTCAAACTCCGATGGGAGTAGAGAGAATTAAAAAATGCACAGGTCAGGACCATGTAAGGTGATGTCTCAAACCCTCAACAGGGTAAAAAGTAAAGGCGAGAGAATAAGTATCCCATATTTCTAAATAAGAAATAAATTAGTGTGACAATGATCATAGAGTTCACAATGTGTAAATGGCCGACTAGTCCAAATGTTGTTTTTTGAATAAAGTATCGAGTAGCAATAGAAATTGTGAAGAGTTGAAAAAGTAACAGTGATTAAAGGTAAAGTGTAGTAAAACGATTGGCACCAATAAAAAGAATATATAGGGCATTGAAATAAGAGGACTGAGCAGCAATTGATGGTGCTTGCTCATATTTGTTGTTTTAAAATGTTAACAGTGGTGATTTAAGCCAAGGTAAAAGGTCTATTTAATGATCTGGTAAGTATTGACAGTCAATTGAGACTTCTCATTATGGGGGATACTCCTCTCATGCACCTGTGCAAGACACTGCCAAACCATGTGCCCAATCTCAAACAGCACAGTGCAGAATAAGTAAAAGTCACAGTAGATAAAATGTTCATGCCAGGGCCACAAGGTTGATCATTGTCAAAAGCGGAATTGCAACATATGTCCACATACTTGCATGCCACATACACAGGGAAGAAATTAGAGAAATAATTAGCAATTTTAGAACTTTGGAAGGTGTTTCAAGAGGAAAAAGAAGACCTGCCACCATAGGAGTGTATGCTTAATCAATTTAAG
Organism: Ambystoma mexicanum; assembly: GCF_040938575.1. Classification (NCBI taxonomy): domain Eukaryota; kingdom Metazoa; phylum Chordata; class Amphibia; order Caudata; family Ambystomatidae; genus Ambystoma; species Ambystoma mexicanum. The sequence goes on from NC_090929.1 coordinate 550,920,058, forward strand.
GAGGAAGACATTGAGCCCTCAGCTCCCCTTACCTTGCATGAAGCAAAGAGTGTTGCTACAGAAGAGATAGAAGTATATCCTTTAAAGGAATTAAGAGCAGCGAAGGAAAATAGTAATACAATATATGAACCCCCCACATAAAAGAAAGGAAGATATTTATAAGTTCATACAAGACAAGGAAGAAAAAGGTGAGCGGTCAAAATTGTCCACAGAAATAGACAGGGAGATTAAGAGATGGAAAGGAGAAAAGAATAAGGCTGATTAGGTAGCACGCATACAAAACAAATGGACGGCTGGACAGATATTACTCAAGATAGATAGGAAAAGTATTGAGGAAGTTAGACTAAGAGAAGATGCAGACGAACAAGAAAGGAAGGATAATGAACAAGAGAAGAGATTGAAAGAGGGTGAACAGAGAAGGAAAAGTAGGGAGCGTCAAGAAAAGATATATCAGGAGGAGCAAGAGAAAATTGAAGAACGGGCAGAAGAACAGATAAGTATGACAATAGACAAAGAGCTATAGAAGAAAGGGACAGAAAGGAAAGAAAGAGAGAGGAGAAAGATGCACAAAGATTAAGGGACAAAATATTACAGAGACAACGGGAAGAAGAGGAAAGAAGGGAAGGAGTAAGGAGAGAAGAACGAAGGCAAGAGCAAAAAAGAGTAAGAAGGGATGCAAGGAGGTGAAGGGAAGTAGATGAAGAAATAGAGCGAAAGAGGACACAGCAAAGTTTGGATACTAATCTTATTCGTAAAGGACAAATGAGGCAGAGCCATGAAATACAATGGGATAGAGTGGAAGAGATTCTCCTGATAAAGGAAGCAATGCCAGCAGCATCTAGAGTAATGCCAGAACAAGAAAGATATGATGTGGAAAGCATTGGAGAAAGGAATGATAAGGTCCATCAACAGTTAAGACGAGATAGCAAGTATGGAACTCGAGGTAATTATGCTCGATCCCGAGTACCTCAATCACGAACGCAGGCTTGGGGGGCCAAGTCCATAAATGGTTCTCTGCCTTTCTGGCTGATTGGTCCCTGTCGGTTTTCCTCCCGACGCTTTGCTCTAAATCTGTTCTACTATCTTGCAGGGTCCCTCAGGGTTCTGCTCTTTCTCCCATTCTGTTTAATATTTATATGCGTTCTCTTCTCTTTCTTATTCTGTCAATGGCTTGAGGTATTACTCCTATGCCTATGACACATAGATCCTGGTTTGCTTGGATCTCTCCCGCCCTGACACCGCTGCTTGGTTTAGGAGGTACCTAGAAGACCTAGGTACTTGGATGTCTCTTAATTGCTTAAAATTGAACGGTAACAAGACAGAGGTTCTGGTCATCAGTACAACCAGTCCTCTGTCTTTTTATACACCCAATTTATGGCGTGTGTCTCAGGGCCGTTTTCCCCTGCCATCCCCCTCGGTTAAGAACCTGGGAATGAAGTTTGCATCCTCTCTATCAATGGCAGAGCAGGTGACTACAGTCTGTAAATTGGGCCATTTCAAACTGTGCACCTTGCGGAAAGGTTCTGCCTTTTGTTCCGTTACAATTTCATGCTGCTGTGGTAACAGCACTTGTTCTCAGCACGGTCGACTAGTGCAATTCACTCTATTTTGGTCAGGCAGGATACCTGATTAATCGGATCCAGTTGCTCCAAAATGCAGCGGCTAGAGCAATTCTGCGCCCGCTGTTCGTGCCCACATGTCACCGCTTCTAAGACAACTCCATTGGGGGATCCTTTTCAAATCTCTGTCTACTGTTCATCAGGCCTTTTATAAACTGGGGGCGGAATTTATACAGGCAAAATGTGTTCACTATGTACCTGCTCAACCCCTCCCCTCACAGTCTGCAATTTTTCTGTGTGTTCCCCGTGTCTGTCTGTCACGGAATGGTGGCCACACCTTCAATGTGGCAGCTACAAAGGCATAGAATGACTTACCTTGGACCCTCCAAGCAACTGCTGACCATTTTGCCTTTCATCAGGCTTTGAAAACCCTTCTGTTTTAGCCTCTTCCCTCTTATAAATGCTTCATCTCTGGTGCATATTGCCAGGATGCCCTTTCGGCGTATGTGCGCTGTATAAATATACTTAACATAACATAACATACCAAAGTCAGGAGGGTAACCTGTTCAGTGATGAACGACGGGCATTGTCTTTGAGCAGACTCAACTTAGACAAGGGTGAGGGGGATGATAGTCACACTAGTTGGGGCCTAGACGTGTCAGACAAGGAAAGAGAGTCTGGTCGTGGGGCAGAAGAATGAGGCGCCTGCACCCCTGAAGGAAGCCTGCAAATGGATAAGGAAGTGAGATGGTCAGATCTGGAACAGCCTAAAGACAGAACAGGAGATTCCATAGTATATCCTGAGCATCCCTGAGGAGGATCACATTGTGAGAAGGTAGAGTCTCCACCATATGTAAGCAGGTTAAGGTCATTGCTGACAAGGAGACAGACAGGGATGAGTATCCCTGCCATAGATAGACTAATAGTGGGTGGGATCCAACTATGGGATGGGGATCACACACTTTCCCTTGTCAGAAAAAGGGGGAGCAAGACCGCAATACATTCCATTGCCACAGATAGATAGGGATAACTTAAAATGTAAGCTCCCTAGTTTGACTTCGTGGGCTGGGAAATGGATATATGTATTAAAGAAAATGACAGGAGGAACAACGCTGGCCATAGGGGACATAAAAGGTCTCCTGCAGCCATTCATGGAGAGAGGGCTGATGACATATGGAGGAGAGCGGGATATTCAAGTGTGGCTGCACAAAACACAGTGCATGATGGAGTGCCATTTAATAATTGTAGAGCAGACATTTGGAGGGCTCTCAGGGTACAATATCCTGACTCATCAGATATGAGTGCACTTATGAAACACAAAATGAAAGAAGATGAAGACCCTATCGCTTATATTCAGGATATGCAGGAGAAATGGCAACTTCAAACTTGCGAGCTATGGGAAAAGACAGCAGCATTATTTGAACATATTTTATGTCAGGGGTTGTCTGAGTCAGTACAGAGGCAGATGAAAAAACAAGTGGGGATGGAAGTGAAGCCATGAGCTGAGATACAGTTGACAATAGTACACCATTGCCATTTATTACAAGAAAAGAACAAGAAGAAAGACGAGAATAGAAAGATTTAGGAAGCCAAGATAGTTCAGAAAAAATTGTCAAAATGTGCCATAGAATGTGCAGTATTGACAAGCGGAGAAGGAATGGGAATGTAGGAAACAATGGGTACATCACAGGCAAATAATCTGCGCCCGATGGACCAAGGCAGGTATGGGTTTACGCCACGCGGCAGAGATATGTGTTATAGGGGAAGAGGAGGCAGATTTCAGAATAACCACGGTGGGATTCAAAACACACAGGATGAGAACCAGAGTGCTCACAGAGGATATAACCAAGGAGGGATTAACAGAAGGGTTCCCTCTGAATGTTGGAATTGTGGAATGACAGGACATATTACGTGCATTTGCAAGCGCTGAGGGAATATACAAAATGGCCAGTTTTCCACAGGGGGGACAGCTTATCCTCCACCGTACAGCACACAGACTAGAGAGGACTTTGCCCAAGATCACACATCTTATCAGGCACAAGCACCACAAATTCAACAGGTGCCACGGTAGGGACAAGTATAAATGAATCCACCCCAGGGGCAGTCGAAACAAGCCCCTATGCAGGCACAGCAGTACGCAAATACAGGACATATATTATCACCTAGAATAGGAGGTATCAATTCAATAGACACTCCTTATATATATATTTAGCAGGACTTGCAGAGAAATTCCACAGATTGAAAATGAACTTTTAGAAATATTGAAATAGAGAATGAATGCATCAGAAATAAGTCTAAATGTCAGTTCTTGATCAGAAATTGGAAAAGAGATCAATATCCGGATTCATTTCATGGAGAGTATCTGTTTTAAAGTGATAAAAATATGAGATACCTGCCAATAGTGAAGTTCCTCGGCTTGTGGTTGCTATCTTTGTATTCATACTTCAATATTACCCTGCTCTTCTTAGAAGAGATGTTAATATTCATACTTGCTGGAAAAGAGACCTTGGCCGTGAAGCCAGCGGTGTGGGCTGCACACCCGTGGACCACACTGAGGTGGTTTCAAAAAGTACTTCTAATTCACTAGATTCCTCAATTGAGGTAATTCAGGAAAGAGACAAAACAAGAAATTAAAAGAATAATAAACGTGTGTTTAGGCATAAAGATCGCGATCACTAATATAACTTGAAGACTCGTGATCATGTAGCAAAGGGGAGAGGGTCAGGATACTTTGCTACATGATCACGATTTCTCTTTCTCTGAATTACCTCAATTGATGAATCTATTGATGATGACCTACTCTACTAACAATTTCATGACTTGCAATTGGTAACGTATATGTGATTCTCATTCATGCCTAATTGCCCATGCACGTATTTTGATGATTTCCTTTCCTGCATACTATGAATGGTATTCTATTGCTTTACTGTGGAAACTGGTGTTTTGCTTGCTAATTGTTGAAAATATATTACCAATGCAAGTAGATTTGACCAGAAGGCAGCTCAAAAATACATATGTTCACAGGCCCTGAGGAAATGCATAGGCCTCTAATGTGAAATTTCTGCTGCACAATTTAAATACCCCCAGAGGGATTATAGCCTATTAAATTAATAGCAGAAAATAAATACATATGTGTTTGATAATTACAACAAACATTTGTTGAATTATAAGTACTTTTTGAAACCACCTCAGTGTGGTCCACGGGTGTGCAGCCCACACAGCTGGCTTCACGGCCAAGGTCTCTTTTCCATGAATTACGCAGTGCTTTATCACTGAGATACTTTTTCCAGTGGGTTTGCACCCCAAGCCCTAGAAGAATTACCCTTCTACCTGAATGCAATACTTTTGAATATATAACGTAGTGCAAAGCTCACCAACATTTCAGTTAATATTCATACTTGCTAACAGGATCCTAAAAATGATCCAGTGATAAGACTTCTCATTGCTATAATTGAGCACATTTTACAGTTACAAATGTAAAGGAACTCGAGGATAGTATTAAAAATGATTAATGAAGAAGATGGCATGATCATAGAGAGTGAACAAGTTCAGCAAGCGGTACGATGGCGAGATAAATGGTTGCACAGATTTCTATGCATAATATATATTTGCATGATTGTTATCATTGTCTTTTTGTTGCTTATTTTTCAAAGTCTCTATCATCTTAATGCTGCCACTGGAGAAAGAGTGCCTATGATTCTCCCCACTATGAGAACGAATGATGATACATTCCTTGATCTCTATGAGTATATTAGGAGACATAAGAGAGATGCAGAGAAAGATAATGAAGGGATAAATACATTTCTAGATAATTCAGCTCACCTGGGGTATAACATGTGGTACCAAGACATGAAAAAGGTAGGGGAGCGATCATCTGAGGAAAGTAGCTTGTCTGCTCTTGCATCCCCTATGCTATGGCTAGAGTGAGGACTTTCATTTCCAAGGAGGTTTCAGCACACCATGCAAAATATCTCAGCGATCTTGCAGCATGTACTACTCAAGGGCAGTTCCAAGGAAGTTGGGCAACCTTGCGATGGAGATCAAAATAGTAAGTTTCATACCAGGATGACTATATCAAGACCCTACAAATGGAGAAGGAGCCTAGATGGAAAAGCAAGATTCTTGTGTATCCTGCTGCTAGACAGGATGAGGTGATCATTGAAGAAATTGAGAGAATTAATTGTCCTGATGTGCCATAAATAGCAGGATTGCATCCATGTTGGGAACAAACTCAGCTATTGATCTATGGACGAGTGCATACCAAGAAGGAATGGGAAGAGGGAATGATGTCCTGTGCAGCTCATCTGCTGAAAACAGATTATGTTCAAGCAGTGCAGAAAGTGAATGATGGATGCTTAAAGTTATGGGCCAAGCACTCCAAGCTACAGACATGGGTAGAAGCCGAATCAGGCCCAGTAGGTGTAATACTGTTGGTTAATGCAACACTGTGCTTCCAAAGACATGGAATGAACATTTAGGATATAGCAAAGAATGCAAGGCCACAATTGATGTTCCCATAATGGGAGAAGGGACAGCCGTCCTTATGGATCAATATTGGGCTTAGGATCTAGAGCCTGCATGAAGTTGCCCAAGGATTGGGGTGGAGTGTGTTCTCTGGTGCTCATCCATGTTCCAGCATTAGTGATTCCTCAGAGCGACCTAAACATTGGTGAATTTCCAAAGGTGGATGACCATTTATGATATGATATTTTATTTCTATCGTGCTCATACCCATGTGTTTCAGAGTGTGACAAGGCAAGGGTGGAGAAAAAGGGGAGAAACAGTACAATGATCTTACTAGGACAAGTGACATTGAGAACATTCAAGTACATGGGAGAGGGGAAAAGTGAAAGGGGTGGTGTGGGGAATTGGTAAGTGCGGGCAAAGGAGAAAAAGATAATAACAATAAATACATGAATAAATAATGGGGCAACAAACAGTGATAGTGTAGCCCGCAAGTGGCAAGTGTTGGGTTTAGGCAGCCGGTATGGGTCCAGATACAGACCCAAGTGCAAGGGGTGGCCACAAAGGCAGTGCAGGAGAGTGGCAGGGTGAGCAGGTACCTGACCCGGAAGACAGAGTGTAGGCCAGGTGCATGGTGCTGAGAGAAAACAGTTCAGCAGGGGACGGGGGGGCAAAGGCAGAAGCAAAGAGGAAGGTATTGAGGTGCTTCCAGAACCAGAGATGGTTATCCTCAAGTTTCAGAGTGGCAGGGAGGATGTTCCAGAGTGAGGCCCCAGCTGAAGACAGAGATCTACCCCAAGCTTGTTTCTTTGAAAAACAACTGACCCCGAGGGAGTTAGAGGAAGAGGAGCAAAGGGCTCGAGAAGGGAGGTATTTGTTAAGGGATAGCTGAAGGTATTTTGGGTCCAGGCCCCAGAAAGACTTGTGGACAATGCATAGGGTTTTGAATTTAATCCATGAATCCACTGGGAGAGAATAGATAGATTTCAGAGCTGGAGAGATACAATTGCAGGGCTTGAGACCAAGGACAAGTCTTACAGAACTGTTCTGGATTAGTTGAAGAGGTCGGAGAGTAGAGGCAGGTAGATTTAGGAAGAGGCTGTTACAATAGTCCAAACTAGAGAGAACCAGAGATTGTGAGACAATGAACTTCTGGGGAAAGGAAAGGAAAGGTAGAGTACCTTTGAGGATGTGAAGTTGGAAGTTTGACTTTTTAGAGACATCAGAAAAATGAGCGGAGAAGGAAAGTGAGGAATCAAAAATGACCCCGAGGTTCTTAGCCTCGCAGGTGGGGTTATGAGGAGGGCCAAGGGAGGCTGGCCAGAGAGTGAGGGGAAAGGGGGGTGAAGTTGAGCTGATGAGGAGGATCTCAGTCTTGCTGGCATACAGACAAATATCATTGGCGACACACCAAACTTGGGTGGCAGTTAGGCAATCGGAGATGAGAGAAGAAGAGGAGGTGGCCGAGGGCAGCCTCAAAATGAGTTGAGTGTCATCAGCATAGCACTGGAAATTGAAGCAGAAAAAGGCAATGCATCGGGCAAGAGTTGCAAGGTATTGATTGCAAAGCCAGGGCAAGAGATTAGACCTTTGGGGAATACCACAGGTAGAGAAGGAGCTAGATGAAAGGAAGGACCCAAGTTGGACCCCGGAGGGTCAATCAGAGAGGAAAGAGGTCAGCCAGGCCAGAACCTGATCGGTGATACCCAGGTTATCATGGAGATGGTTGAGCAGAATGGTATGGTTGACCGTGTCGAGGGCAGAAGAGAGATCAAGTAGGATGAGGACGGAGGGAGTGTTAGAGTCAAGATTGGAAAGCAGATCTTCATGGATGTTCAGGAGAGCAGTTTCTGTGCTTCTGGCAGCTCTGAAGGCAGACTGGAGATTGTGGAGACAGTCAACAGAATCAGAAAGAAGGTTAAGCTGAGAGATAGCCAGCTTCTCAAGGAGTTTGTCCAGAAAAGTAGTGAGGAAAATTGGGCGATAGTTGGCCGGACAAGAAGGATCAGCTGTGGGTTTCTTGACAAGATGACATACAAGAACCTGCTTCAGAGGGGAGGGGGAGGCACCTGAGGCAAAGGAGAGTTTGCAGAAATTGGCAAGGGCCGGAGTGAGGGTGTCAATGTGGTCATTGATGGTTTAGGAACTGGGATGAACCTGTTTCAACAAGGCTTTCATAAATTGGACTTGTCTAGCGACCTCGTCGGGGGAGAAAAGAGGAAATGACAAGAAGGAGGGAGGGGGTGACTGAAGGAGGGTCAACATGCACATACAGAGAGGGTAGAGGGGGAATAGAGATGATGGTGGACAAGATGTCCTGGCTTTATGAGAGAAAATATGAGGTAAGGAAATTGCAGAGAGCATGGGAGGCAAGAGGAAGGGTAAAGACTGCAGCAGGGTTGGCCAGCTCCTTGCAGATTTTGAAAAGTTCAGCCGAGTTTTTAGATGCCACAGAGACACAAATTTCAATGTGCACTCTCTTCTTGGAGAGGACAGAGAGTCGGTATTGCCTTTGGAGCAGGCGACAAGCCAGTTTGTCAGAGGATGAATAAGAAGTCTTGCATTTCCTCTCAGACGCCCTACACTTATTTTTAAGTGTAGCTAGGTCAGAGTCATACCACGAAATGCACTTGGATTTGGGCTTCAAACGGATCCTCATAACAGAGGCAAGAGCATCAAGAGTTTTAGAAATAGAAGAGTAGAGCAGAGAATGGGCTGTGTCAGGATGTGAGTCAGCCAGCAGTGGTGGGGGGGGGGAGAAAAGGTGGTGACGAAAGCCTCAACCGACACACTCTTCAAGGGTCAGATGTCCAAGAAGGTAGGTGGCAGTGTTGGCTAGGCTTGGCCTGGGGAGAAGAGAGGGAGAGGTGAGAGTAAAGGAGGGAATGATCGCTCCAGAAGAGAGGAGTGGTCAGAGGGATGGAGAGGGGGAGGTCAGAGGAGATCAGGACATCGAGTGTATGCCCTCCAGAGTGAGTCGGGCCAGAGGGGAGGATGGATAGGCAGAGGGAATTGCAGAGGTTACGGAAGAGTAAAGAGGAGGAACAGGGAGAGTCAAGATGGATATTGAGGTCACCAATGAGGAGAAGTTGAGTGGTAGAGGCAAGGAGGGAGGAGGAGAGGTCCACCCATACAGAGAGAAAAGAGGTAATTTGACCAAGAGGCCGGTAGATAGTAGCCATAGAGAGAGAATGGTTAGGAGAGAGAGAGAGAACCTACAGACAGGACATTCAAAAGAAGAGTAAGTCTGAGTGAGAATGACAGAGGGAGGAATCCACTCAGAAAAGACCAGGATTACCCTCCCATCGGACTGGGAGGATCTGGGTGCGGAGAAGATCTTGTAGCCATCTGGAAGGAGAGTTTCAAAGCTTGTGACAGAGCTGGCCGTGAACCATGTCTCAGTAAGACTGAGGACATCAAGGTCTAGGTCTTTAAGGAGGTGGCAGATGTCAGAGGAGTATTTGACAGCAAAGCGAGAGTTGAGAGTGGCAAGATGAAGAAGGTTGCCAGCCTTAAAGACCTTCCGGGGAGGGGTACAGATCAGAGGTACGCCCTGCAGAGGTGAAGAAGGAGCCCTAGGAGGGGAGGAGGAGGAGGAGAGAGAGGGCAAGGTATTCGAGGGAGGAGAGGAAGGGACAGCAGGAGATTAAAGGAAATTGATAAGGCAAGGGAAGCACCTGTCAAAGAGGAGGATATTGGCCTGGGGTCTTTGGACCATGACATAGCCATTAAGGTACAAATTAATGCTGACTTTAGAGGAGTTGAAGGAATCCATGAGAATCGCATCGAGTGCCACCATTAATGGGAGATGAGGAGATAGGACAGAGCACAGAGATCATATGAAGAGTCCATAGATCCGGCGAAGGAATGGCAAAGACGATATCAGTGAGGGTCTGTCTGGAGGAAGCATTGGTGTAGGTGTCAGCAATAGGAAGACCAGGGTTGGAAGCCAAGATATCCTTTTTGAACTTCTTCCTGCCAGCTTTAGAGATAAGGGAAGGATAGTCAATGGAGAAGCTGTTGGAAAAGATAGGAGATACAGAAAGCGCCATGAGAGTGGAAGCGAGGAGAGGGAGTAAAAGCAGGGGGAAGGAGGTAGAGGTGTAATAGTGTATTATTGCCTTAAAATGTGAGTGGCTTCTATACATATTAGGATGCCCAAGCTGCCCGCAGCAGTAGCACCAAAGGTATTTGCCCAGGCTAAGGCAGATGCTCTCTTGACCCAAGAGCAGGCCACTACTGTTGAGGCCTGTGTTCAAGTTGCAGGGAGGATGCTCGACTGAACAGGGGGCTGGCATCTGCTGCGGCTGCCACTGCTGCTGAGGCCTATGTTCAGGTTGCAGGAAGGATGCTCGACTGAACAGGGAACCGAACACTGTTGCAGCTGCTGCTGAGGCCTATGTTCAGGTTGCAGGAAGGATGTCGACTGAACAGGGAACTGAACACTGTTGCAGCTGCTGCTGAGGCCTATGTTCAGGTTGCAGGAAGGATGTCGACTGAACAGGGAACTGAACTCTGTTGCAGCTGCTGCTGAGGTCTATGGCTGGGCGTAGGAGGAGACCTGATTGGTATCAAAAGCAGGCGCCCAAGCGCAACCAGGCTACTTGAAATGCTGCCATTGGGTCCACTGCTCGGGTGCACTATTTGAACCACATTACTAGTACTCTCTGCTGCCAGATCATGGAGGGAAGCCTGGGGCATTGCCTGTCCCAGATGTTGTTTTAAAAAGAGACCTGCTGACCAGCTCTGTGCAGTCCCTTACCGTCATGAATGAGTATGTGGGTAAGATTTAAATCCGCACCTCTACCTCATCATTCGCACCTCTGCAAAGTATTAACACAAAGTTCTTCTGTACGAGCTTCACAAAGCTGCCACACATGGTGTCACTGGCTTGTCCTGTCACACTCACAAGACAGGGTTTGCAGGTGAAACAGCCACAGTGTAGTAGGCGATCAACCCTCCCATGTACCTTTCCTTGTTAGTATTCGTCATCCTGTGTTGGAATGTCATTTGTGTTTTTTATCCTACTGCCTGGTTTGTTTTGAAGCCTGTCTTAACATGGACTCTTGGCCCTCAACCTGGATTCCTCATTACTGGAAGGACATAGAACGAAACGATATGGAATGCAATGAAACTAAGTAATTATGTAACTAGGATCTTTTAAAATGAAGCAATAATGATGCTTTTATTTGTATGTATACTATTACCTCTACTATTATCACCATTGTTATTGTACAGTATTGTACTGTTTTATTGTATTGTATTATTGAGTTTTAATTACTTCATATGTATTTGTAAAAATTCATTTATGAACTAAAAAACAAATTCATTAAATTAAATTACTGGAAGGTAGTTTTGAGTTTTCTGTTTTTTCACATGACTCTAGACATGTCATTTTTTTGCACCCTGGCAATGACATTTCAGATTTCTGAAAACATTTTCCTGACCCTAATTTGTGCAGCAACAAATTAAACGTCCTACCATCTTTAATAAATCCTCAGTGTTCAAGAGCGATGTTGCTTTTTAACTGTGGATGTTTTTCTGCAGGGGTGGGAAAGGTGGGAGGTTGCATGTGCTAATATTTGTAGTTATACTCTCATCTCTATCTATAGAAGTTGTTGACAATTCTCTCATGCAGCACAAGTCCATCAACACTGTCCTGGTTCTGGTCATGTCCTTCTGGCTGTCTGGCATGGCCATTGCTACCATTCTTGGAGCAGCCTCTTCACTGCCCTCATTGGGCATGGGTGCTGCATATGATAGCTATATTCTGCAACATGCAGTTCAAAGCCAAGTTAAGACACACCTTCTCTGGCTGGTAAATGTAGGAATCATCTCTCCAGTGCTGACACCTTGATCCATTTTTAATAGACCAAATTCCCACTGGTGCGAGTGCAGGTGTGGACATATTTGTAGAGCTGCTGCCTTTGATTTCCAGGTTTGTGCAGTGGTGTCACCTGCCCCACGGGTAGATGTTGTATCCAGCATCACGTGCACATTGTATAAAAGTGTCTTGTATCCTAGAGATTGTAATGGCTGCAGCAGGATTTAGATGCAGTTGAGTGGAATCGTGTGTCTTGATATGGTTCCATGCTACACTTTGATGACCATTCCCCTCACACCTTAGTATAAGGCTGGGGAAATTCATGCATCTGGAAGGAACCAGGAGGCATGGTTCACGTGCCAAGGGGGCACACATAGTATGTTTCTGGGTTCAGATTGGGGATACCACGTGGGACAAATGGGTTATGAGTCGGTGAGATTGGCTGTGGCTCACTATTTCCAAATGCATGGCTCTGCATTCTCCCCATGATATACCGGAATGAGAGTTTACCTCCCCCGGCCTGCATTGCCGGAAGTGTGATCATGACAACGTACTGTACGTATATGGGTATGATACTAAACTGGAAGCTGGACAGGGCGGCGTTTTCACAGAGGGCATTGCGACACGCAGAAGCACGGCCACAATTCTTAACATTGGTCAGTATGGTGCAGGCATTATTGATGTGCATGGCAAGAGTAGCTGTCAAATTCATTGTGTGGCATCCATTTCTCAGTGCAAGTGCCAGAAAAATGCCCTTGCAGGAATCAGGTTGACTGAAACCTATGGAGGATGTGGAACAGTGCAGTTACTCATTGGCATGTAGGGAGACCCCTGTGGCATTGCAGCAGGGATCAGATATATTCCTGCAGAGTCCGGTGAGAGACTCTGCTGCTAATGGTATGGATTTAGTGAAGGATAGGCAAACGGCATCGCTGGGGGTATAGTAGGGGAGGAATAGTGACCACAGTTTTTTTCTTCTGAAACCTGTTTGGTGGCATGTGCTGAGAACCACTCTGAGATGGAACCACACTCAGTCCCTCTGTTCACCTCATGACAGCCATGTGTGCCCCATCAGGTTAGTATGCTGTCACCTTGATACATGTGCAGTGGGCTATGGTTGAGTCACATGTGGTGTGGTCTGTGATAGCATGTATTTATTTGGTGGTGTACTGACATGTACTTACCTAGCAGGACCAGGATCACTGAGTCATGATAGAGCAAGGGAATCTGGCACACATCTGTGTAAAGAGCATGTTTGAATCACGAAGCATCTGTTACATACATCTGTTGATGATCACATACTATTGTGTCTTGGATGGTCTAACGGAGTAGTGTTTAACATCCAGAACCCTGTCCACATTGAGGAAGCATGTAAGAGTGCAATATTGTCCCTTGATGTGATTTAGGCGAAGGTTATATGGTGACAAATCCGTCTCATCATTGGGAACAACACCTGTGAGAGGGTAATGGAGAAACACAGCTGGGACATGTCATGCACTAGGGCCACAGCGTGCTGGAAACTGTTTGTGGTGCGTAAATGGTGCACTGAGAGGAACTTTGACATGGAGGATTTTGGAAGTTGTTTACTATTCGGGCTCAATGTACCTCTAATATCTGCCAGGGTGCTACAGATGGTGGCCATATTCAGGGGGTAGGTGGTCATGACACGTGGGCCTGAGAAGTCCTTTTGGAACTTCTTGGACAGGTACCCCTTCAAGCTCTCCTACAACTCCTCCTGCATTGGCGCTGATCTGGAGTGGGAGCAGAGGCCACTCTGATGGGCTACATGGTTTGGGAGTTGGGGGCCAGGCTGATGGGCTGCCTGTGGGATGGGTTGGGGTACAGGCTGATGGGCAGGCTGGGATGGGAGCTGGTACCAAGTTGATGCGCTGTCTCGATTGGGAGCTGGGAGTGCAGACTGATGGGATAACTAGGGTGGGGTCTTGGGCCAGGCAGATGGGCTCTGTGATTTGAGGGCTGCTGCTGCTACTGGGCCAGCTGGGCCTGGAACAGACTTTTCTTAACCTACCACAGTTTGGGCAACAACAGTAGTTCTCTAGATAACCTCCTTCCCTCAGGATTGTGTACAGCTAATCCTTCAGCAAAGTGAATACATGTGCAAATGGACCTTGAGAGATCCCTACCATCTCACATCAGATTCGGAGGCTCATATGAAGTATATGAGTCAATTTGACCCAGCATCAGACCACCACTCTAGAGGTATAATCCTGATAAAGCCGTATACTCAAGGGGTTTATCAGAGCAATAGAGCACACAGAGTACTAAACGGTTACCAGTCAATTGGTCGAAAACATTTGGTCGACAGGACAATTGGTCGACACCATTTGGTCGAATGCCAAATGGTCGAATTTTTTATTTTATTTTTTTTTACCCCTTTTTTGGTTTTTTTTGGGGGGGTCTTTCTTTTTTTTTTTCTTTCCCCACACGAAAACCCACAAAAAAAATATATAAATAAAAAAAAAAAAATTCGACCATTTGGCATTCGACCAAATGGTGTCGACCAAATTGCAGTCGACCAAATTGCAGTCGACCAATTGACAGGACACCGTACTAAACTGGTAGGCTGCTTTCTCTCCCTAACTTTCGGAAACTAAATCTCTAGCAGGGCTTCTACTGAATATTCCCATTTCTATATTCTCTCTGAGATCTCGGTACACAATAAAAGACACTTCATATTTGAGGCCATGGATCGTGGATATCATCTGTTCCTCAATATGGTCTGTCAATACTCATAGTGTGTCCCGTTGCCCCAGCAATGGCCTACAGGTTTATTTTCAATTGGCTGTCCCCACTATCTCTTGATCAACCCATGTATAGGCAAGACAAAGTCATAGTCCTTCACATAAATTGCTGAGTCCTACTCTAGGGAAGGGGTTTGCAACCTTTGGCTCTTCATATGTTTTGGACTACAAATTCCATGATCCCTCAACATTGACTGTGCTGGTTTCCAATGCTAGGATTTGACGTATAGAAATGTATGGCTTGCCAAAGGTTGCAGACCCCTCCTTTAGGGGATGATAATGGAATGTCCCACTTGCCGTGACCTGCTAGCCAGGAGTAAGACAGCTATTGCCCCAATGTTACCACCATGGAAGTGGCATTCACTTCACAAGTCTTTGAGGTTGGGAACACTGTCTCTTGTCCATTGAGATTGGAGAAGAGAGATATCTGATATATATTAAGAAAGCTGATGACTTCTCAAATTGTATGCAGGCTTTCACGTGTATCTGTAGAACTATTTACAGTCCCTCATATTCTGGTCACATATGGGGCCTCATTACACGGTAGGCGGTAAACCATGGTGCTATTAGCACCATGGTTGCCATCGGTACCATACCGGTACCACCATGGAGGAAAGGGGAATTACCACCCCATTCCAAGGTTGGTGGGCGGTAATTCCCCCTTCCTCCATGGCACTTCCCCATTCCCATTTGTGCCCCATAGGGCTCAATTGGAATGGGGAAGGAGCTAATTACGGTACCGCAAATTGCAGTACCGTAATTAGCACCAAGGTCCCTTTGTGGGTCCCAACTTTAACGGCTGGTCTACACCAGCCCTTAAGGTCGGATCCCGCAAAGGGACCTCGTAGTAAGGTGGTAAGGGTTTACCGGTACTGATGCCCTTACCGGTACCGGTAAACCCTTACCACCTACCGTGTAATGAGGCCCATGGTCATCACTTGTAAAATGGGGCTGAACGCAGAGGTTGGCACAATATACAACTTGCCCTGTATGCCAACAATTGCAGCACAGAAAGATGGAGAGTGGAGTCAGTACTTCTTTTAGGCACCGTTAGAGACAGTTGGATATGCAGGCGCCAGTGAGTCATGAGTTCCCCATGCCTTCAAGAGAGACACCCATAAAAGGTAAGCTCTTGTAAATGTGTAAATTACTTAAACAAGTTAAACACATCTCTTGAATTGCATGTAGTGTGGTTCTTGCCATCAAATTCTGTGTATTGCGTTTATGTGCAGTCAGTGTCAGAAATCATGGTCTATACTATTTACTTTAGAAATTTGATAATCTGGCTGTTGTCACAGTCAGCACAACAGGCTTGGAACCTTGAGCTGTACGAAATGGTCACTGATTGAAGCAATTACAAGCTGATCTTTAAACATATGACTCTGACACACCGCTCTCAGCCTGCCTCTGAATCCCAAAATCAACACCTGCTTAATTTAAATAAAACTATCCAGTAGGTGATTAAAAAGAGAAGATGCCTTAATCCGTGTTCTGCATTAAAGACTGTGCTAATTCCACTGGATGGAATTACCGTTATCACCATGGCGTCTGACACAATTAGTGCCGAATAATGACCACATGTGTGCATGCACTAACCAGGGACAGCAGTATTTCTGTTCAACTAAATTAGGACCAAAAACCAGTACCGTTTAGTAAATCCCCCAATTTTCTGTGAAATGTGTGTTTCTGCCGGAAAAGTGGAGGAATTATCGGGTGGTAAATCTGCTAGATTAATTAGCACTGACTGGAAATAGAATCATTGTATGAACATGAAGCTCAGAAGCACTCACTTTTAAAAACTCATTCTATACATAATCACCTATTTCATGGTGCCATCCAAGTCTACAAGCAGTGTCAAGCATACCATGAGATAAAGACAAAGGAAAGCTACCCGAAATGCGGTTTCAACTACCCGGTGATGCAGAACTCTAGGCGACTACCCAAATTCTGTGATGCAGAACTGTACGTCCTTGTGGATGAGGTAGTCAACCATGCTGAGGAGCGTTTTGGTACACAAAACACAAATACGGTGTTTGCATCATGATGGACAATATTGTCCTTCTTCAGCCTATTCCGTTAAAGTGGATGTCTTGTGTCAGTTATAGGGTAATACAATATAATGATGCACTCATGGTTGCCACCAAGAGGACTGATTGGCCCTGCAAAAATCACCTGTACACCAAATCCCACGAGTGAATGGTGGTAAATTATATTTTGGCCTAGGTTGGCATAACGTATTCCATGTGTGCAGTTCTTCAGAGCGTTATTTGTTGGGAGCGAGCCACCATGATAGAGGAAGGGCAAACAACTTTAGCAGACACATTAACTGGTTGATTCATGGAATTAATGTGCGCTGAAAATTCCCGCGCAGATGTGGCAAAACGTGCGATTCGCAGTAAAAGTGCAAAAATCGCAGTGCAACTGTGAAAATCGCAGGGAAACCAGCGCACATCGATTCATGGAAGTCCGTGCGTGAGAAAAACATTGGATGTGCGCTGAAAAAGTGCGCGGTGCACGCGGCGCACAGGTCATCCAACGGCGTGCGCCACAGCCACTGCGAAATCGCACATAGCGCGGCGCACATCACAAAAGTAGGCGTAACACGGGGCATAACACTCGGAATGGGGAACAACGCGTCACAGGGGAAGTACAGGAGGCAAGTGCGCGGAACGCCCACACGCTCGCATACAACATGTATTCATGGAATCGAATAGCGCAAACCAGCGCACGGTGAAAGACGTGCACAGGGCCAAACAAGTATGCCACAAGAAAGCAGGCGGTAGCGTCCCTGCGCCTGAAATAAATGTGCGCCAAAATGTGCGCTAACAAAAAGCACCCATATACAGCTATGATGAATGGTCCATACAGTGGCCCTCTAGGACAAATGAGGTGCAAAGGGATACCGACAAACACGGACACCCGCTGTGTGAAAAATAGCATGTGCGTGTATTACGTGGTTCGCGGGAAGTTCCACACGCGATTGGCCTGGGCACGTGTATTCCGGGGTGCGCGGGAAGTTTCACATGTGAATTTGCAGGGTACGTGTATTACGGGGTTTGCGGGAAGTTCCACACGCGATTGCCCTGGGTCCGTGTATTTCGGGTTGCGCGGGAAGTTTCACACACGAATTAGCAGGGTACGTGTATGTGGGTGTGCGGGGGAAGTTTCACACGCGAATTAGCAGGGTACGTGTATTTCGGTGTGCGCGTGAAGTTCCACACGCAATTTCAGCAGGGTACGTGTACTCCGGGTGCACGGCAAATTCCACATGCAAATCCAGCAGCCTATGTGTATTTCTGGGGTGCCGGGGAGTCCCACACGTGAATTGGCCGTGTGGGTTCTCCCAGCTGTTCCCTCTACACCCTCCCTGGCCCCTGCAGGCGGCCCACACAACAGGGGACTACCCTGCACCCCTGTACATGTCCCGCAGGCAGCCCATCCACCATGGCCATGCCCCCCAGCCAACCCACATGTCACCTTGCACTACTGCCCACCAACGCATGTCTCCCAGCACCCCCACCCCCCTGCATCCAGGGGCACCCTCCACAGGCCCCCACTCATGTCTCCCTGCACCCCCACCCCCCACCAGTCAGGGCACCCTCCACCAGGCCCCCACTCATGTCCAACTCATGTCTCCTTGCACCCCCACCCCCCACCAGTCAGGGGCACCCTCCACCAGGCCCGCACTCATGTCTCCCAGCACCCCCACCCCCCTGCATCCAGGGGCACCCTCCACCAGGTCCCCACTCATGCCTCCCTGCACCCCCACCACTCACCAGCCAGGGGCACCCTCCACCAGGCCCGCACTCATGTCTCCCAGCACCCCCACCCCCCTGCATCCAGGGGCACCCTCCACCAGGTCCCCACTCATGCCTCCCTGCACCCCCACCACTCACCAGCCAGGGGCACCCTCCAACAGGCCCCCCCTCATGTCCCCCAGCACCCCTACCCCCCTGCATCCAGGGGCACCTCCACCAGGCCCCCACTCATGTCTCCCTGCACCCCCACCCCCCACCAGTCAGAGGCACCCTCCACCAGGCCCCCACTCATGTCCAACTCATGTCTCCCAGCACCCCCACCCCCCTGCATCCAGGGGCACCCTCCACCAGGCCCCCACTCATGCCTCCCTGCACCCCCACCACCCACCAGCCAGGGGCACCCTCACCAGGCCCCCACTCATGTCCAACTCATGTCTCCCTACACCCCCACCCCCCTGCATCCAGGGGCACCCTCCACCAGGCCCCCACTCATGTCCCCCAGCACCCCTACCCCCCTGCATCCAGGGGCACCTCCACCAGGCCCCCACTCATGTCTCCCTGCACCCCCACCCCCCACCAGTCAGGGGCACCCTCCACCAGGCCCCCACTCATGTCTCCCAGCACCCCCACCCCCTGCATCCAGGGGCACCCTCCACCAGGACCCCACTCATGTCTCCCTGCACCCCCACCCCCCACCAGTCAGGGGCACCCTCCATCAGGCCCCCACGCATGTCTCCCTGCACCCCCACCCCCCACCAGTCAGGGGCACCCTCCACCAGGCCCCCACTCATGTCTCCCTGCACCCCCAACCCCCACAGTCAGGGGCACCCTCAACCAGGCCCCCACTCATGTCCCCCTGCACCCCCACCCCCCTGCATCCAGGGGCACCCTCCACCAGGCCCCCACTCATGTCTCCCAGCACCCCACCCCCCTGCATCCAGGGGCACCCTCCACCAGGCCCCCACTCATGTCTCCCAGCACCCCCACCCCCCACAAGTCAGGGGCACCCTCCACCAGGCCCCCACTCATGTCCAACTGATGTCTCCTTGCACCCCCACCCCCCTGCATCCAGGGGCACCCTTCACCAGGCCCCCACTCATGTCTCCCTGCACCCCCACCCCCCACCAGTCAGGGGCACCCTCCACCAGGCCCCCACTCATGTCCAACTCATGTCTCCTTGCACCCCCACCCCCCACCAGACAGGGGCACCCTCCACCAGGCCCTCACTCATGTCTCCCAGCACCCCCACCCCCCTGCATCCAGGGGCACCCTCCACCAGGCCCCCACTCATGCCTCCCTGCACCCCCACCCCCCACCAGTCAGGGGCACCCTCCACCAGGCCCCCACTCATGTCCAACTCATGTCTCCTTGCACCCCCACCCCCCACCAGTCAGGGGCACCCTCCACCAGGCCCTCACTCATGTCTCCCAGCACCCCCACCCCCCAGCACTGTGGGGCACCCTCCACCAGGCCCCCACTCATGTCCAACTCATGTCTCCCTGCACCCCACCCCCTGCATCCAGGGGCACCCTCCACCAGGCCCCCACTCATGTCTCCCAGCACCCCCACCCCCCACCAGTCAGGGGCACCCTCCACCAGGCCCCCGCACATGTCCAACTCATGTCTCCCAGCACTCCCAGCCCCCTGCATCCAGGGGCACCCTCCACCAGGCCCCCACTCATGTCTCCCTGCACCCCCACCCCCCACCAGTCAGGGGCACTCTCCACCAGGCCCCCACTCATGTCCAACTCATGTCTCCCAGCACCCCCACCCCCCTGCATCCAGGGGCACCCTCCACCAGGCCCCTACTCATGTCTCCCTGTGCCCCCACCCCCCAGCACTGTGGGGCACCCTCCACCAGGCACCCACTCATGTCTCCCTGCACCCCCACCCCCCTGCATCCAGGGGCACCCTCCACCAGGCCCCCACTCATGTCCCCCGGCACCCCCACCACCCTGCATCCAGGGGCACCCTCCACCAGTCCCCCACTCATGTCTCCCAGCACCCCACCCCCCAGCATCCAGGGGCACCCTCCACCAGGCCTTCACTCATGTCTCCCAGCACCCCCACCCCCCTGCATCCAGGGGCACCCTCCACCAGGCCCCCACTCATGTATCCCAGCACCCCCACCCCCCAGCATCCAGGGGCACCCTCCACCAGGCCCTCACTCATGTCTCCCAGCACCCCCAGCATCCAGGGGCACCCTCCACCAGGCCCCCACTCATGTCTCCCAGCACCCCCGACCCCCAGCATCCAGGGGCTCCCTCCACCAGGCCCCCACTCATGTCCAACTCATGTCTCCCTGCACCCCCACCCCCCAGCGTCCAGGGGCACCCTTCACCAGGCCCCCACTCATGCCTCCCTGCACCCCCACCCTCCACCAGTCAGGGGCACCCTCCACCAGGCCCCCACTCATGTCCAACTCATGTCTCCCTGCACCTCCACCCCCCAGCATCCAGGGGCACCCTCCACCAGGCCCCCACTCATGTCTCCCAGCACCCCCACCCCCAGCATCCAGGGGCACCCTCCACCACGCCCCCACACATGTCCCCCAGCCAACATGTCATCACAATCTAGATCCCTGGCCCTTATGGTCAGCCTCCAAATGCAAAACACCTACCCGAGTATTCCATCCACCCACTTAGAAATGGCAATAACATGATAGAACCCCAATTGCAAGTTTGGAAATGAACACATGTCCTTCACATACAAACAATGAGTGTCAGTGAATGTCAAAACCCATATAATGATATGTATGAAACCAATGAGATGATACTACACATTGAAGTTCGAAGAAAAAATATGTATTAAAAGCAACATAAATTGAATCAAAAATAAACAAACAAAAATGGGAATTAAAAAAAAAAAAACGGCATGTCCGTGAAATAATGCAAAACCGCAAATCATAATCCAAAGGAAAGGTGTCCAAAGTCACAGTCCACAAAAGTAAATCCAATGGAAAATTAAAATCGAAAACCATTGCTCCATGGGTAACTCATAAAAAAATATGAAAATCCAACAGTCAACTATATACAGATAAACAATCCAGGGTCCATGAACTCAACAGAAGAAATAAAACCTATCTAATAACACTACCTAATAAAAAAAACTATGTACAAAAATGTGGCCCATTGTCCAAAAGGTCCAAAAAAAATGCAAAACCAAAGGAAACCTAACACTAACTACAGAACTATTTACAAGGGCAGCGGGCTAGTCCGACGGCTCACTTCGGGATGTTCCGGGCCAGGGCATCATCGAACTCCTGCTCAATGTCCCAGAGGCGGTCCTCCTCCATGGGCCCGAGGGTCCGCAGGGCCGTCGACATGTTCACCTCCAACTCCCTGCGGATTGCCTCGAGGCACTCGGCCCGCCTCAGGGCCCTCCGCATGGAGTTCTCTGCCCTGACCATCGTGAGCCGTGCCTCTTCCGCCCGTTGCCGCTCCGCATCTATGGCGTGGCCCAACCGCTGCCACACAGAAGACCCTTCCCGTCCTGGGTCCTCCTGCCCTCCGGCCGATGCCTGCCCCTCCGATGTCGAAGGCCCCGAGCCATCATGGCTCCCACCTCGTTGCTGCTGCTGCTGTGCCTCTGCCCGTGCCCTGCCTCCTACTGCCTGCACATCCTCCACTGGCTGGGGTGCAGTCGTTGATGTGGCCACCCCTGCTGGACGTCCGACTCCCGACTGTGGCAGGGATGCCTCCTCCACCAGCCTGGCTGCACCGTCAGAGGCAGCTCCACAGGGCACCCAGGTGACTAATGGGTGGAAAGATGGCACGGAGGATGACTGGCGCATAGGGGGTTCAGTTGAGGAGGGGGTCGGAGCAAGCCCCATCAAACGGAGGAATCCGGCCTGGGTGACTTGTCCCAGTAGGCCGGCGCGGTCAACGAGCAATTCGAGATGACGTGCAGTCTCCTCATGAAAAGACTGCAGGTCACCTCGCATGGCCCATTGACGCAACGCCACACCAGTCAGGACAGGCTCAACCCGGACCCGGATAGCCACGTCTGCAGGCAGAGGAAGGACAGTTGTTGTTAGGTCATCCCCTGCCTGAAAACGGGTCTGGACGTAGGCATCCCTGCTGGTGCAAGATGATGCAGTGACAGGATCAGGGACAGGATTGCACACAGGCACCTCCGCGGCGGCCTGTGCTGCCTCCTGTCCCTGGACAGGAATCCCCACCTCCAGACCCCGTCTCTGTTGATTGCACAACCTCCTCCTCCACCAAACCCCCCACCAACCTGGATGACTCTGTGCCATCTTCCCCCGTTGGGCCCTCTGGGGTCCCAGCTGCCCCTTCTGCTGCCGAGAAGTCCAACTCCGACCTCCACCTCTTGGACCTCCCCCCGGCAGCTGCGGTGAGATGCGGCACCGGATTCCTCACTCCCCGACGAGATCAGAACATGGGAGGGGAGCCGGGCCTTGCGTCTCCGGCTGGCGGTGCGATACCCGCCGCTGTGCTCCACAGCACCTTCTCCACCCTCTTCATCAGTTGACGCTGCAGACAGGGAGAAATAAAACACAGGCATCAGGGCACTGTACAAGGGACACATACACACATGACAGTTGTACATGAGTGGCATTGGCAAACCTCAGACATGGCATCACAATCGCCAACACACATGTCATTTCAACTTGCACACATGAGCCATACCACAGCCATATCGCAACTGAAAGCACCATCCATACACATACAACAGCATGAGCAGGCAAAGGTGAGCCAGACATCACATGCAACACAGGGAGTGCACTACACATGCACACACACCACCACACTTGCATGCATGTGTACACCTCTGCCAACTGTCGCAGTGTTCAGATGGGCATCCATGTCATATCTGCCAATCAGGCTTCCACATCCCGCTGTCACATGCATCCATGTTGCATCACTGTTGCACCCTTGTCAAATACACACACATGCACATGTACACAGTGCTGATGCATGCAGCTGAAAACAACATCCATGTGTGACATCACAGACATGTCTACTTACATACACATTCATCCAAACATGCGTGCCCACAAAACTGCATTTGGCATGCAAGCCTACACACACAAGCACCATCCATGTCTCACACATGACAGCCCTCGCATGTGTTAGCCTCACGGCCCTGTACACCCCCACCCATACTCGGCCCCATACAAACAGATGTGACACCTGCACACTACTGTCACATCACCACACGCACAGCTTACAATCATGATGCATGTACACTTACCGCTCGACTCCAGACGGGTCTGCCTCTCAAGGACCTGGACGTGGAGCGCTGGGGATATGCGTTCCAGGACCCTCATCTGATCTTCCGACAAGTGGCCCTGGCGCCCCTTAGCATGCGCTGCCTTCAAGAGGCGCCGGGCATTATTGAGGGTCCTGGACCTGAAGTCCTCCCAGCGCTTCTTGACATGTTGGAAGTCGCAGACTGCCACCCCCTCCGCGTTGATGGCAGTCACAATGTCCCTCCAGATCCGAGTCCGTCCTTCCTTGTCGGCGTGCAAACTTTCGAAGAGGGCATCATACTGCCCCAGGACTTGCTCCACCAGGACACCAACTTCGGTGGCAATGAAGCTGGTGCCCCTCTGCCTCTCTGGCCGGGGGTTGTCAGTGGTGCCAGATGTTGCAGTGCCCGACATGACAACCCCAGAGGCAGGAGTGGGTGGGCAACTGGGTCCTGGGGCTGGGATGTGGAGCGATGGAATCCCAGTCGGGAGTCTTCGGTTCCAGCAGGGGTGGTCACAGCAACAGCAGCCTGGCTGATGTGCAGGCAGCAAATGGCAGGGCACGTGGGCAGCAGGCAATCAGGCAGCAGCAGATGGCAGGTGGGAGCGTGCTCGGGGCTCTGGGGAGCAGTAATTCGGCCTTCTGGGCAGAAGCGTGGTCTTCCGTGTGCTTACGCGTGGCCAGCTTGATACCGAGTGATTTGGCACGTGAAAATCCAGCACGTCTGCGTGTAATTCGAGGAAAGGGCCTTAGCGCGTAAGCACGTCAGCACACGTACGCGATTTCATTGGCCCAAAGGCCAACAGCGCATATGAGCGTCTGTGACGTGCGTGCGCGGGCATTTCCCTGTACACGGGTGCATGTTACACGTCCAATGACTGCATGTCAGAGTGTCAGCGCGTGTAATTGGAGGATGGGGCCTTAGCGCGTACACGCGGAAGTGACGCTGGAAGTGTGGGCATGTTTAAAAGGTACGTGTAGAACGCCATTTCCTTGTACGTGCTTTTCGTGGAGAGCGAATGGGTGAAATCTGTACTTCTTGTCGGTTCACACGCGATTTACTTCACGGCGTTCCAAGTTCGTACTCCCTGTTACCTCTGACAGCTTTTTCCCTTCTTGTTTTTTTCCTGGGCCTATTTCCTCAAACAGCGTTCACTTCTCCTGTTGTCCTGTCTCCTCAGACAGCGTACAATTCTTCTTTTGGCGGGGGTGTTGCCAACGCGCACACGCGCGTATTTTACACTCGATATTTCCTGGCAGACGGTGAGTTGCGCACGTATTTGACATCTGTGCTTGCCCTGTGTTGCCTACCCCTTCAGAGGTCAGTCTAGGCTGCGTGTGACACGCATACGTTCATTTTTATGTTTCTGGGTGCCACAGCGTAGTGCAGGTTTTTTGTTCCACGCACGTGGTCTAGGAGGGGTTGCGTGCACATTATCTGCCTTTTTCGGGGTGCCTGTGCGTTGCATGACCCGTCATCTTCCCCCAGGGGTCACATACAGCCTTGCTAGAGCACTAGGGTACGAGTTCCATCTAGTACCCTAATCCTTTGACCCCCAATTGCCCAGGACAATAGTTTACTGCAACTCCCATACGCACAACAACATCAGTGCCATGGTTGGGTAGGCGAGCACGCGGTAAGGGTGGCAAAGGTGGGCGAGCCACAAGAGGTGGCCGTAGTGGATACGGCAGGGGATGTGGCCAGGACTTGCAGGGTAACCCTAGCCCCCCATGTGTGGGTCACCAGTCAGGAACACCCATGCCCCCCCCCGGTTGAGGGTAACGTGGCTGACACCATCCCTGCTCAGCCCTTGTTGGACCAGCCCATTGTGGCACCAGACCTGGCACTGGGTGACTCCATGGCTGACTTCCAGGTCAGCAGGTCTAGGCCACGTGTGGCGGTGCACGTTGGTGTCACCGGCCCACGTGGATCAGGGGCAGCTATGTCATCTGCTGCCCCGAGTAGGCAGGGTGGGGAGGCTGCAGGGGCAGCTGCGACTCCATCCACCCCAGCACTGAGTGTCCCAGCCAGGACAGTGTCGGTCCTAGTCCATCCTGCTGATGTTCCCCCTGACCACATCACACTTCAGCTAATGCCTGCACCAACTCCCATGGTGAGTGTTCATTCCCACACTCCTAGTCCACAGTCCACCGGGGCTCCTGCCCCTAGTGTCCAGAGCGGCGTAGGACACTCATTATCACCACCACCTTCCAAGCGGAAGAGGAAGAGTGCTCGTCCAGTACAGGCTGATGCCCCAGACACGGCTACACAGTCCGGCACAGCAAGGAAGCCCTGCTTCAATTGGGTCGAACTTGATGCACTTGTGGAGTATGTGTCCGCACATGACAGCGAAATGGTGATTACTGCAGGATGCAAGACCACACCTGCACAACGTTAGGCACACTGGCAGACCATTGCAGAACTCATAAGTGCCCTTGGATTCGTGAGGCGCACAGCTAATGATTGCTACAAGCGCTGGAATGACCTTAAGCGCAGGGCAAAGAAAAAGCTGGCCTCAAGTCATGCCGCAACTCTAGTGACGGAGGTGGATCTCCGGCAGAGGACATAGAACTCACTCCACATGAGTATGTTGCTGGGACCTACGTTACGGAGGAACAGATCCAAGGCATGGGAGCTCTGCAGATTACGAGGCATTGTCCGGTGAGTGCACATGCGTGTGTGTGTCATCCATGTGCATGGCATGTGTGTGAGTGCTTCTGATTGAGTGCCAGGTGAGGGGGTGTGTGCCTGAGTGGTTTGGGTCACCCATGTGCTTCATCCAAAACATTCTGCGCACCAGGATTTGGGTGTTGCAGTATCCCTTCAGGCAACAGTAGACATTCAGCCCAACCTCACGCCAGTTGCCCTTGAATTGTCATCTTGCCACAACATAGTTGCATGTTATTCTGTGTTCATTCAGGCTGATTGCATTCCACCACTTTCACTAGGCATTTCTCAGTCCTATTGTCACATGTGTGACATGGCTAGGGTACATGCCATCTGTGTGATGGCATGTGTCATGTATGTGTATTGGACATGCCAATCACAGGCCAATGTGTGATGGCACTGCTAGGCAACATGCAGCAAATTTGTTGGTCTTCCATCTTGGTGTCATCAATGTGTGCCATTTGCCTCCCCTTCATACGCAGTGACAGTGCATGCATGGGAGGGTATAGTCATGTGGGACATGTGTCAATGAAGTACTGTTTCTGTTGCTTCTCAGCCCTAATTGTGTTCCATGTTGCTAATGCCTGTTCCCATTTCTTTTCTTTCATGTCTTTGCATGGGATGACGCACTTGATACTGCTGGGGTTGTGGAGATGGTGCAGACCCAGGAGGGGTCTCAAGCCCGACCGGGCACCAGTGAGGGACATGGTGTGGTGGTGGGTGAGAACCCACACTTGCTGCAGGGGTGTCTCTGGGTGCACCTCCCCCGAGCTCTATTCAGGTGTCGATTCGGATGATGAGACCTATGTGCCATCGCAGTTAAGTGTCTCTGGGAGGGATTCTGTACTGTCCAACCCACCTGCACCAGGGGTAGAACCCTCAATGGGGATGTCAGTGTTGGTAGGTCAGCCTTTGGTGGTTACGGATGCAGGGTCACACTCCGCTACATCTGATCCTGTTCCTGGGCCAGCAGATCAGAGGGGGAATGCAGTCCTGCAGCCTCAGGCAGTGCCGGCACAGCAAGGCGCAGTTCGCCTTGCCCCAGACAGGTGTGGTGCCCGCCGACGCGGTGGATGTACGCCACCTGGCAATACCGCATGGGAGCAATCCATATACGGTATGGCAAACCAACAGGCAGCATCAACTCAGATGATGGCTCAGGCCATGGATAGGGTGGCCACTTCCATTGTCCCCCAAGAAAGGCTAATTGAACAACTACAGCAGGCAACAGACTCCATTAGCCAGTCACACAGGGAGGACATGTTTGCGTCCAACAGGGACAGGCGGGCGGCACTGGAGACTCTGCGGGAAGCCATTTCCATTGAGTCCCAGGGCCACAGGGAAGCCCTGAGGGTGGAACTCCGTCAGCTCAGGGCAACTCTGGTTGAGCTTGAGGCTTCAGCTAACACGAGGACAGAACAGCAGCTGGAGCGGCTGACACGTACGCTCTCAGCTGAGATGCAGGCAACTAGGGCGGAGGTCCGGGCATCCTGTGAGTTGTTGCATGGGGACCTCCGCACAATTATCCTCCAGAACCAGACCTTCCACACCCGCAGGCTTGCTGCCATGGAGGACCAGACTAGGGCTTTGCGTGGGCTGCCTCCCATAGTGCCACCACCTCCTGATGCAGCTGCAGAGGGTGAGAAGAGCGACAGCAGCGATTCTCCCACAATAGGGTAGCCGTGCAGGCCATGAGCCCATGGAGGTGTTTATTTTTCACAAGATCCACACTGGTGGGTTTTGGTGTGCACCCTGTCCTCGGACCTCCTGGGTGGCCTCCCCACCGCCCCCCCCGGGCCCATTAATGGCCATTTTTTATTTTTGAATTTTTTTTTTATTTTTTATTTTTGATTTTTTGGACAGTGTGTTGCCTTGTGTGGCTCCCGTGGGCATACGCTGTATTGTGGCTGGGCACATGCAGGCTTGTCCTGAATTTGGGTCAGATGCTTGGGTTTGTGTGACACACACCCCTCCTGCTTCCCGTTTCCATGGGCTTGCAAAGGTGTGCCCAAGTGACATTGACCTACACGGTGACGTTGGACTCCCATTTGATGTGTGGGCACTCTGTAGTCAATACTGTGTATACATTCCTAGTGCATATTGTTTTTGTATTCTACACTGCATGGTGTATTGATATGTGCCTCTGCATCCATCTCATCCTCCTAATTTGCAGGTCCATTTCTCATGTCTTCACAAGGCGGTCTACTTTGGGACTGGAGTCCATGTTGTAAGCAGTGCACCTACACTCTTGCGTGGCGCTAACACTGTATACTTGGAAGTGTTCGAAGTGCTGCCATTATCAGGTAGTGAGGCTA
This sequence comes from Ambystoma mexicanum, assembly GCF_040938575.1. NCBI lineage: Eukaryota > Metazoa > Chordata > Amphibia > Caudata > Ambystomatidae > Ambystoma > Ambystoma mexicanum. Next base: position 550,948,624 of record NC_090929.1, read on the forward strand.
CCAATTTTTTAAGTCCCTACTGTCATGTTTATGGTAGGTTGGAGGTTGTGTAGGTGATTGGTATTCTTGGTAAGTATTTGATAATGTGTGTTGTTGGTCCTGCATTACTGTGAGCATTTCATGTGTGGCCAGTTTCCATGAGGGACACTGTAGTTGGTGACACTTGGGGCATGTTGTGGGGATTAATTTGTTTGCTCTCACATTGCATGACATGCCATGGTGTGTCGTGTGGCTGCGCCGGGGAGGGGTTGGGTGACATGCCACTGTTCTCATGTTGTATTTTGCAAGTGGGTATTAATTTTTGCTGCATGGAAGTGTGTCTTTTGATGACACTGCATTGGTGGTGTTTGTGTAGGTAGGGATGCACACATTGTCACACTTCCAGATGAACAATCTCAGGCTGCTATGGTTCTGACAGTTGACTGCCCCTTTGTTCATCATAATTGTCAGATTGAGTCATCATTGATTGTCAGATGGTATGTGCCAGGGCTGTGTGCACTCCACAGGGGTGTGCTTTCTATGTGAAGTAATTAGCCACCAGCTGCGTACGGGCTGCCTCACCCCGTGCCCTTTCCCCTCCCATGCGCAGCGGGCGTGCATGTGGTTGCGGATGTGGGGGCACCACCATGTCCACAGCCAGGCCTCGGCGTATTGCAACATTGTGCAGGACACATGCTGCCACTATGATCCTGCACACTACTGGGGGAGCGTATAACAGCTGCCTGCCAGAACGGTCAAGGGAGCGAAAGCGTGACTTGAGCACTCCGAATGTGCGCTCCACTATGCCCCGTGTTGCAATATGGTCTGTGTTGTATCTTACCTTGGGAGGCGTGATGGGGTTCCGAATTGGTGTCATCATGTGTGTGCTCAGAGGGTAGGCACTGTCCCCTGGGGAGGTGGTGATGGGGATCATTAGTGGGGTATTGGCATTACTTTGTATCTGTCATGCATGCGTGTGCTGTGGCATTTCTACTCACCAAGCAGCCATGCATCGCCATGCCGCCCAGCTTCCATGTCCCGGTTTAGGGTTGACATCCTGTAAATGAAGCTGTCGTGGGTGGACCCTGGATAGTTGGCATATACTGAGGTGATGATTCCCTTGGCATCACATACTACCTGGACGTTGATGGAATGCCAGTGCTTACGGTTTCTATAGATGTGCTCAGATGCCCTGGGGGGACGTAGAGCCACATGGGTGCAATCAATGGCACCTAGCACTTTGGGGAATTGTACCACCCTGTAGAAATCCTGGCTGACAGCCAGCGTTTCTGCAGGTGTTCTGGGCAGGTATATGTGCCTGAGGACTGATGGGCGTGCAGTGATGATGGACAACACCTGGTGTAGGCACCGTGACTGTGTGGCCTGTGACACCCCCCCCACTATGGCACTTGTCCGCTGAAATGATCCGGTAGCCAAGAAGTGCAGTACATTGAGGACCTTCTCCAGGGGGCTGAGTGCTTGGGAGCACAGGGTGGGTGATGTGAGGTCATCCTCCCACTCACTGACCAGGTCGAGTATTATGTGTGGTGGAAACCTGTACCTCCCATACACCTGGTCATCTGGCATACCAAATAGGCTGGTTCTGGGTGTGAAGATTCTGGCCCTGACTATACTTCTCCTCCTCCTGCGGTATCCCACGGCCACTGCTGCTAGGAACGGTATATTCATCCTGGCGTCTGAGCTTGTTTGTTGTTTGTGCACTCTTTTATGCTGCGCGGGACGTGCGCCGGCTTCATGCTGGCGTACGTGTTTCAGGATTGGTCCTTTTATTTTTTGGTGCGTTGTAGGCGAGCGTGTAAATCTTCCCGCCCACCCCACGAATACACGTAACACGCTCTCCCAGGCCCAGTCGCGAGTAAATAATCCTGCCTACCCCTGGAATACACGTACCCCACTCTCACAGGCACAGTCGCATGTGTAACTTCAGGCGCACACACCGAAATACACGTACCCTGCAAATTCGAGTGTGAAACTTTCTGCGCACCCCGAAATACACATACCCTGCTGAAATCACGTGTGGAACTTCCCGCGAACCCCGTAATACATGTACCCTGCTGATATCGCTTGTCAGACTACACGCGCCACCCTGATATACACGTACACAGGCAAATCGCACTGCTGGGGGGTTGGGGGGTTGGGGGGTTGGTAGGAAGGAGTGGGGGCCTGGTGGAAGGTGCCACTGACTGGTGGGGGGTGGGGGTGCAGGGAGACATGAGTGGGGGCCTGGTGGAGGGTGCCCCTGACTGGAGGGGGGTGGGGGTGCAGGGAGACATGAGTGGGGGCCTGGTGGAGGGTGCCCCTGACTGGTGGGGGGTGGGGGTGCAGGGAGACATGAGTGGGGGCCTGGTGAAGGGTGCCCCTCACTGGAGGGGGTTGGGGGTGCTGGGAGACATGAGTGGGGGCCTGTTGGAGGGTGCCCCTGACTCGTGGGGGGGTGCAGGGAGGCATGAGTGGGGGCCTTGTGGAGGGTGCCCCTGGATGCAGGGGGGTGGGGGTGCTGGGAGACATGAGTTGGACATGAGTGGGGGCCTGGTGGAGGGTGCCCCTGACTGGTGGGGGTTGGGGGTGCTGGGAGACATGAGTGGGGGCCTGGTGGAGGGTGCCCCTGACTGGTGGGGGGTGGGGTGCAGGGAGACATGAGTGGGGGCCTGGTGGAGGGTGCGCCTGGATGCAGGGGAGTGGGGGTGCTGGGAGACATGAGTTGGACATGAGTGGGGGCCTGGTGGAGGGTGCCCCTGACTGGTGGGGGTTGGGGGTGCTGGGAGACATGAGTGGGGGCCTGGTGGAGGGTGCCCCTGGATGCAGGGGGGGTGGTGGTGCTGGGAGACATGAGTGGGGGCCTGGTGGAGGGTGCCCCTGACTGGTGGGGGGTGGGGGCGCAGGGAGACATGAGTGGGGGCCTGGTGGAGGGTGCCCCTGACTGGTGGAGGGTGGGGGTGCAGGGAGACATGAGTGGGGGCCTGGTGGAGGGTGCCCCTGTATGCAGGGGGGTGGGGGTGCAGGGAGACATGAGTGGGGGCCTGGTGGCGGGTGCCTCTGGATGCAGGGGGGTGGGGGTGCAGGGAGACATGAGTGGGGGCCTGGTGGAGGGTGCCCCTGACTGGTGGGTGTGGGGTCGCAGGGAGACATGAGTGGGGGCCTGGTGGAGGGTGCCCCTGGATGCAGGGGGGTGGGGGTGCTGGGAGACATGAGTTGGACATGAGTGGGGGTCTGGTGGAGGGTGCCCCTGACTGGTGGGGGGTGGGGGTGCAGGGAGGCATGAGTGGGGGCCTGGTGGAGGGTGCCCCTGGATGCAGGGGGGTGGGGGTGCAGGGAGACATGATTGGGGGCCTGGTGGAGAGTTCCCCTGGATGCAGGGGGGTGGGGGTGCAGGGAGACATGAGTGGGGGCCTGGTGGAGGGTGCCCCTGACTGGTGGGGGTGGGGGTGCAGGGAGACATGAGTGGGGGCCTGGTGGAGGGTGCCCCTGACTGGTGGGGGTGGGGGTGCAGGGAGACATGAGTGGTGGCCTGGTGGGGGGTGCCCCTGGATGCAAGGGGGTGGGGGTGCAGGGAGACATGAGTGGGGGCCTGGTGGAGGGTGCCCCTGACTGGTGGGCGGTGGGGTGCAGGGAGACATGAGTGGGGTGCCTGGTGGAGGGTGCCCCTGACTGGTGGGGGGGTGCACGGAGACATGAGTGGGGGCCTGGTAGAGGGTGCCCCTGGATGCAGGGGGGTGGGGGTGCTGGGAGACATGAGTGGGGGCCTGGTGGAGGGTGCCCCTGACTGGTGGGGTTAGGGGGTGCAGGGAGGCATGAGTGGGGGCCTGGTGGAGGGTGCCCCTGACTGGTGGGGGGTGTGGGTGCAGGGAGACATGAGTGGGGGCCTGGTGGAGGGTGCCCCTGACTGGTGGGGGGTGGGGGTGCAGGGAGACATGAGTGGGGGCCTGGTGGAGGGTGCCCCTGACTGGTGGGGGGTGGGGGTGCAGGGAGACATGAGTGGGGGCCTGGTGGAGGGTGCCCCTGACTGGTGGGGGGTGGGGGTGATGGTAGACATGAGTGGGGGCCTGATGGAGGGTGCCCCTGGATGCTGGGGGGTGGGGGTGCAGGGGGACATGAGTGGGGACCTGGTGGAGGGTACACCAAAGTTCTCGGGGGTGGGGGTGCAGGGGGACATGCGATGGTGGGCAGTAGTGCAAGGTGACATGTGGGTTGGCTGGGGGGCATGGGCATGGTGGATGGGCTGCCTGGGAAATGTGCAGGGTAGTCCCCTGTGGTGTGGGCTGCCTGCAGGGGACGTGGAGGGTGTAGAGGGAACACCTGGGAGGACCCACACGGGCAATTCACGTGCAGTGCTCCCCGCGCACCCCTGAAATACACGTGCTCTGATGGAATCGCATGTGATACTTCCCGCGCACCCCTGAAATACACGTGCCCTGATGGAATCGCGTGTGATACTTCCCGCACACCACTGAAATACACATACCCTGCTGCTTTTGCGTGTGATACTTCCCGCGCACCCCTGAAATACACGTGCCCTGATGGAATCGCGTGTGATACTTCCCACGCACCACTGAAATACACGTACCCTGATGGAATCGCGAGTGATACTTCCCGCGCACCCCTGAAATACAGGTACCCTGCTGCTTTTGCGTGTGATACTTCCCGTGCACCCCTGTAATACACGTACCCTGATGGAATTGCGTGTGATACTTCCCGCGCACCCCTTAAATGCACGTACCCTGCTGTTTTTGCATGTGATACTTCCCGCGCACCCCTGGAATACATGTGACCTGATGGAATCGCGTGTGTTACTTCCCGCGCACCCCTGATGTACACGTACCCAGGACAATCGCGTGTGAAACTTCCCGCGAACCACTGAAATACACCTTCCCCGCTTGGCATTTGCTGTTTGGCAGCCCTGTGAACTGGTCCAGGGTTAGCGCAGCCCTTTGCGATGATTTGGGAATTTTGAAGGCTTTTCCTTGCGCGTGGGCGTTCTTGGGGGCGTAACTGGCGCTGCTGCAGGGTTGCTGCGCCACTCTGCGCCATGGCTGGTTTTTGAGGCTAAAATCCATGAATACGCTGTGCGATGAAATGGATTTTATCGCACGCGGCTGGCGCAGTGTATCGCACGGGGACACTGTGCGCCAGCCGCATGCGCCACTTTTGTGCGAAATTCTATGAATTACCCTGTAAGGCTTTTAAGATAGCTATAACTGGGTCCATATGTTATATATAGCATTTTCCCCCTTAGGTGCTCACAATTTACATTTCAGGAGCGGGAGGTTGATAAAGACAAATGCCTTCAAATACCTCTAGGGCCAGAGTGTAAACTTGGATGTAGTGCTGCAAGGCTTGCTGCACATTTCCTTGCATGCCCACGTGCAGGTGCCAGCATATTGATCAAGGTGCTGTCGATCATGGAAATTTAAACTGCTTTTCCGTCAAGATGATTGTCTTCTTCCCAAGCTGTCGAAGTCTTGAAAAGAGCATCCGCTGAACTATGGGTGCGTGTGTTGGCGAGAGCCAGTGTCACTGACACAAAATGGTGAATACGGATCAATCCGGCCCTGTGCAGGGAATCAATCTAGAGTGGCTAATGGCTTCCAGCAGGATTTGTTGTCATTGCTGGCAGGTGATGTGTAAATACATTTTCCGAAAAAGAAGTGTGAAGGTAACCATTTGGTTGTGGCAGGGGTGCCAGGGCCGGTCTTACAACAGATTGCACCCCAGGCAGGAAGCATAGTTGGAGCCCCCCCTCACCCGACCTGTGATCTCATGCATGTGTCATGGGCTGAGCAGCAGGAGTGGGAACTATGAGTTACAAAATTGTCAATGCTGGCATCTGCTGAATTTCATGAACCTCAGAAAACTTCAATAAGAGGGTCAAACCCGAAAAGGCCTGGTTTTGCTCTTCATTTTTAGTAACAATGACCAGATTGCTGCTGTGACTCAGGTCAGAGAATCGACAATTTCAGATCTACACTAATGTCATTCGTATGACCTCAAACATTTAGCCACTCTTAAAAGGTGATGAACTGGTCTTGAACAGTGTTACTAGAACCTCTAAGAACAAGCACCAGCAACATACCCACCGATAGCTGTACAAGCCTGTCTATCTCAGCATTAAAATACATGCATTTATGCAATATGTATTGCTTCAAATATTTAATGGGAAGTTAAAGGGACACACGTAAACAATATCACTACTCCATGTAAGTGGTAAAGTCTACTTTAAACATATGCATTGACATGCATGTACAATTCAACATAGCTCCCAATATTAATGTTTGTTAGGGAGAATTCTCTGTTTAGGCTGAATTTCCTAACCTAGTGAGTCCCCCAGCAGCTTTGCTGGATTGCTGGAGTTTGTGTTTTTCCATCCTGCCAAGAGTAAGACTCTTTTCCTCCCACTCTTGGACATGAATGTGTGTAATTCCTTTGAATATCAATGTGTTCTATGGGCTATGGGGTCTTTTACTCCATAGGGTCTCATATGTTTTTCTATGTGTGTTACACTGCACCCTACGTGCCGTAACACTGGGGCGTCCTATCGGACCTCCACCATAGACTCCATACCCGGGGACTGCCTACTGTCTCCATTGGCTTTACTAGACCTAAATTTAATAACAGAACTAGTACAAACCATCTTATTGTGGACGTGCTAGTAGGGGTAATTCGATTACTCCTAGATCTGTTACTCGAGGGGGCACTGTCCCGTCCCCCCTCGTCGAGTTTTGGCTGGTGGCAGTGGAAACTACTTGTTATGCTCGACCCCGAACATAACCCTATGGGATTCGTCCCATTGTTGGAGATTGATACTTTTCCTCGTTAATCTCTAACGTACCACCGGTCTACTTATCTTAAATAAGTTTATCGGATGGTATTTTCTGCCAGAACTCGGTTTTTTAAAATGGCGTCTGTGTTCGTCTCTGTGACTCCTAAACCAAAGGTTGAGCCCTTTGTTCCACTTTTGGCGGGCCTCTGGACACAGGGTGTGGGAGGGGGTTTAGGCACCCTGGGCCGAGTTGCCTTGCCAACTCCGATCGCACTCTGGTGTGATTGGCCCAAGTGGTGAGCCTCCCCGCTCACCACTTAGCATGTGTTGATTGACAGCTAGGCTGAATGAATGGGGGTTTTCTGCATAAAAACAGGGCTTTTGGGACTGGATCTTCAGAAGTCGCCACAGGACCTAAGAATCCGACGAGGGTAACGCTGAGCCGACCTGCACGACGACACTCCCGGTGGAGCCCTGCGGAACCGACTCACCACTTCCCGACAACAGAGGAGATCTCCCTGCCAGAGAGTCTCTTCCCCTGACTGGTGGGAACAACCAGTCCCCTTTTCCTTTTTCTTCGCCTCAGGACGCAGTGGTCGAATTGCCCGTGCAGAGCACCTCGGCAACCGGATAGCCACTACCCCTGTACCGCGACCAAAAGGTGGTGCCTTGTGACGGAGCACTCCGCGGCTGGTCTCTTCCCTGGTGGTGCACCGGACTTCACTTTTCTTCGACGACGAGATCATCTCTACTCTTGGCAAAGACCCGACGTGCATCCACCACCAGGACCAACTGCCCCCGCTGGAGCGGTCTCTCCACAAACAAGGTACCGTATCCGCCTGGCTTCCCTTTCTGCCGGATCGAGTGAGGTGTCTTAATCCTCGCCTTTCCATTGGGTCGCCTACAAGCTTTCTTTAACGTATGGTTCTGAACTGGTTCCAAACTTTCCAATAACAATTTGCTATACGGGCTCGAACGCATTTCCACAAAGAGACTTTTTGGGACAAATCGCCTTGCCTCTTTCCGAGTGGGCCTGGCCTCTGAACTTTATGATCTATTGTGATTCTTGTCTTCTTGCCTTGCATTTTTTTTCCGTAAAGCATTGAACTATGTTGACTTCATAACCTACCTATTTTTCTCTCCCATCCTAACTGATATTAGAGTGCCATCTAGGTTGAGGTATACACCTCTGTCTGAAAATAAGTGATACCGGTAGAACCTAGACTTGTCGAAATATTGTTAGGGGGATTGATCGTTTTCTTCTTCGTAGAGTAATTGTGATTGAAGTGTTTGCCGTGATAGTGCCATAGTGTTTTCCATAGATGTTCTGTTATAAATAAATACCTTAATATCTTTACACTGAGCCTCGTTGCGTGTTTGCTTGTCTTACTGTGAAGAATTGCCCTATCTTGTATACTCCACATACTGCTTAACTCTTCTTGAGGGAAGTCTGACTGCTCAGCCACAGCTACCAAGTGAATCTGTGTGGTACAGACTGCTACCAAGTGGGTTTACTGCCAAACACCTGTAGTCCTAAATCTTTTGCAGTGGTCCCAGAGGGAACTGCACAGGTTTCCGCCTAACACTGTTGGAGAGGTGGCGTTCTAAAATTATGACATTACAATGTGGACTTTACATTGAAACACACTGCTGTGCATTACCGCGGTAGAAAAATGGCAGTTCAAGTATTGGGGTTTGTTTCACTCGTGAACTCTCAAAATTATTAAATGTTTCCTTCGTGATCACTCATTTTAGCTCCCGATAGCACCATGAAACTGTAAAATCGCAAAGAAAAACGATGTCTACCATCCCAACATAAAAACAAAAACAATCAAATTCTTAAAGGGTGGAAGGCAACCTTTTCTTGGGACATGTTAAGTTTAATTTTTGCAAAATACTAGTCGCGTGCTGCTTGAATAACAGCGGCCCTTTGCACATTGTGCAGTGTATAGACAAATTTCATTTCAAGGGACTTGGAGTACTGCGGGTATCAGGGGAAGCATCTCCAGTGTACCCCAAGCATAGTGCGCTTTGCCCTCCACCCTCACCCCCCAGCCTTGCAGCCCTGCACTTTTTCACATTCTCCATTATGTTAAAGAACATTGTTCCGAGCTTGGGAGAGAAATGGACTATGCAGAAGAAGCTGCCTCCCCAGGGTGTGTTTAGCTGCTGGTGTATCAAATGCAGAAATGGGTGGCATCAAGAGTCCCATGCTCTGAAACACCTTTTGCGCACTGGTTGGTTGCATGACAGAAAGTGTGAGCATGTGATTCCCCAACACTTGAACCATTACTTAGAGACCTGGCTTTGATTAATGTGGCGTTAGCTAGTCATGGCCATTTCCCAGCGTGTGTGTTAAAGGAGATCGGAAGCTGCACCGTGCGGGGTATTTTAAAGGCCATGAATTGATGCTACAGCATGTCGCACCCAATGGAACAAAGAAAGTGAAGCATGCATCCTGCAAGTCTGAGTATTTGTATTATACGGAAGACGGGCCAACCGTCCATGGAGACGGTTTCTACTGTAGTTGCTGAGTCGCTTTCCCAGGCCAGCTGCTGTGCATACTTCGCTCAGCTTTTGGTCCAGCACCTGCATCCATCCTTCACACCATCATTCACAAGGTGCGTTCGTGTAGGTGTTTGTTTATCTCGTTAGACTAGCATGATTGCTATTCCAAACAAAAGAAGCACAAAGACAAAGAAGAGTATAAGACAAGTCTGAGTGAACAGTGAAATGTATGAAACTCTTGCCCTAAAGTAAAGTCAGCAGTGCATGCCCAGGAAAGAGGGAATGACGAACAATATGCTCGGGAGCGGGAACTATGGGGGTGTAGTAACCCCCAAACCGGCCCAAGTGTGGTACCGGCCACCAGGGCCTCGCCCTCGAAGTGCTTTTGGCCCGGCCATGGGCTGAATGGCCGACGGACGGACCAATCCAACCCCGCTGGAACGTGCAACTGTCTAAGATCTGCTGATGGTGACACTCTGCCCAGGTTTTCCGAGAACCGGCCTTTTGATCTCCTGAGGAGAGTCCAGCACCAGTGCTCGCTTCCTTTTTCATGACTACTTGATCCTGGACAAAAGTGTCTAGCTTTGTGGCCTCCAGAGGCCGTTCTTGGTTGGCCCAGTCATCTCCGCAATACCATTTTAAAATAATGTAAAACACCTATTCAGCAATAGGTCTCACCTGCGAGGACGGGAGCAGGAGGAAAGAAGTGTGCTTGCATCGGCAGGCTGTAGTTACTGCCAGATTTCCTGAAACAAGGCCCAATCAGCAAGGGCAGGATGCGGCAACTCTTTGTATTTGCTGATTCGGCTGCTGCTTGGCAGTGTGTGCTTGTGATGGGAACAACTTCAGGATTTAGTGACCCAATCGCTCCTCTTTTCTGTAATGGCCGGGGCCGACAACTCCAGCTAGCCCCAGGCGATCCACACTTCAGTGTCAGTGCATGCCCATAGCCTGGAGGAGAGCACACCGCATGTGTGCCTATGGGCCTGACTGGCGCCAGCGGTGCTGGCACCACCTGGGTCCGGGGGAAGGTAATAAAGCAACAAATGTTGCTAATTTATTTGCCAATTGCCCTGCCCTGCCTGAGGGCCGAGGCCAGGCCCGTTTCTTGGCCCGGGCGAGGCGGGCAACTGCCGGGGTGCAAAAGGCCCAGGGGGTGCAATTACCCCAGTCCCTGCAGCCTCTGCAGGGAATGGAATTCCCCAGTTTGTGGGGCGGCGCATTGACGTGGGGAAAGTTCTGCATGTCAGGTGCTGGCGCTGGCCCTTCCGACTGTAATGTCACGTAGTACAAAAGTACTACGTGACATTACAGAAGTCAGAGGCTCCCTCTGACAACTTTCACGCCACTTGGGGTGGGGGCCATAAGCACACCAATAAAAACACTTTAGGTCCACCTGCAGCTAAGACCAGCCCCTTCCATCACAATGCCGGCAGGAAACTGCTAATGGTGGCCCATTAGTCACTAAATGGTTTTGTGCTGGCATTGAGATGGGAGGGGAGGTGCAGTGGGCTGTGGGGAGTGAGCATGCCTTGCAGTGACGCACCATGGGCCCTGACACGGTACAAACGGACACCCGTTTGGGTCCATGGTGCGTCCCTGCAAGCCCAGAAAATGGCCAAAAAAATAGTTTAAAGCAGCGCTATTTCTTTCATGCCGCTTCTTTTCCAAACTATATATGAATTACACTTTAAACCACTTCCATGGCAATGGTGATGAGTTACTTCACTATGCGGATAATAGTTTTGACCAGTGTTGCTGAGTAAATATTCTTTAAGCCACAAACCGGTTTATTCATTTATTTATGCAATGTTTGTCTGGTACATGGAGACGGATAATCGATACCTGTATCCGACACACATTGCATAAATAAATAAATATGCAGGTACCCGACAAACATACATTGCATGAATAAATAAATAATCCTGGTCCATGTATGTATCAGTCAAGAATTAACTGTATCAAAGCATACACTTGATTCCCATTCAAAGAATGTTAAAGTGATTGTTTATTGGGTTCAGGTGTCTCCTTGTCATTGCCCTTTTGGCTTAGGTTGCCTCCAAACCCCCTTCAGCATCTTGTGTTCTTTGTTGGTTGTATATACTGCATCCTATGCCATATTCATGGTCTCTTGGTGTGCCCAGTCCTCATTATCTGCAGCCTAAGTTGGACTGGGGCACAAAATTGTCTTGGGCACCAGTGAAAAAGTGGCCCACCGTTGCAAATGGCAATTCATTCCTTATGTGACGGACTGTTTGACGTTGGGTAGGAGTCCCTTAACGGTGTAGTTTGGGAATGGCGCGCAGGGTGCAGTGGGAATGGTGCACGGTGGGAGTGGTGCGCGGGGTGCGGTGGAATGGAGCGCGGGGTGTGGTGGGAGTGGCGCATGGGATGGGGTGCGTGGGGCCCATTCCTAGTGTTTTGCCCTGGGCACCAAATGGACTAGAAACTGCCCTGGCCAAGGCACAGCCTGCAGCAGTGCCAGTGGTAAAATACACGTGTAACACGTTTGTTTCCTATCATTATAAAAATGAACAGGCACATTCATTTTTATAATGTTAGGAAACGAATGTGTTACACGTGTATTCTAGCACTGGCACTGTAGACTGCTGGTGCAGCGCCCCCTAGACGCTGATTGACGTCAGGCAAGCGCCTGGGCTGCCTGATGCAAAGACCGGCCCTGAGGAGTGCTATTTTGAAGAACTGATTATCATAAGAAAAGACAGTGCATTCATGCCTATTAAACCAAGTTAATTATACACATCCTATTAAAATAATGTAACATTGTAGCAGCACACACACAGTCACACGCACACGGTCCAATTCAGAGACCAAATGCAAACAGGGATTTCTGAACACACAGTCAATCGTGCTCGAAAACATATATGGGCGCACATTAACATACTCAGAAAACACATACAAGAACACATGGAAATACTTACAAAAAAAGTACATCTATCCATGAGTAACCACATCATCTAGTGCAGGATTGGTGCCTATGACAAGTATAAGGACTCAGGGCGGGGGGTGCAGACAATCAGGTTCCGCAGATTGGAGGTTGAAACCAGTAATCTCAGCCCACGTTCCACGGAACCCGCAGGTTGCTTCCCCCACTGTTGGCCAATATCTTTCCCCCACCGTTCCTTTTCATTTTTTTGTTTGTAAAAAAATTCCCAACCCCCCTCTCCCCATCCCCACTTACCTGATTGTGGCGGCGGTGGTTCCGTCCACCACCGCCACAGCAGCTTCCATTTGTCCGGCCGCCATGGTCATTGAAGAGGGGCTCTGTGCAGAGCCCCGCGTTCTATAACCATGGCAACCATTTTGGTTGAGTATTTTAATTCATTCAATGGGATGCATGCAAGAAGAACATGGGATGTTAAAAGCATTAACCCCCTGTTCCATGGGCTGAAACGGGGATAACGCTATATTGCTTAACTGTGGCCGATAACTTGGGCTGCCGGGCTGTTCCCCACCCGTTCCAGCCCTTGGAACGGGGGTTAACGGAATATTGTTTATATGACAACAAGCAGGTAGTATATGTGCATGGCCCCACAAGGCACAATATGTTTTTAATGTCCCCATCAATTAACATATGTAAGGCTCTCTAAGTTGGACCATGCAGCTTAGATAATAATTACCATCAATGTGTGACAACAGCCATGGATTGAGACACCACAAGCTTCTCTTCCTGCAGGCCGTGCCTCCAGTGCTTTTGTCTCTGCCATCTGCCTGCCTGATCACTCACTATACCTAGCCATGTTAGCATTGTACCCTAAGGGGTCTGAGGTCAGAGACAGCTCAGAAGCAGTATGGTAGTTTTAAACTGAGGGGTGTGTAGGAAGGCTGTGAAAACCAGTTTGAGAGCTAAGGCCTGTTAAAAGTTGTGAGTAGTTCCATCGTTGTCTTCAGTGAAGACCCCCTGCCATTCTGTAGTGTCAATATGGTACTGTATGCTGGATTTAACAACACGATTAGAAGACCCGGCTCTAAAAACAGTGCCTGGGTATAAAGCAGCAATCAGCATGCAATATTCATCTCTGGGGAACAATGAGCTGGTACATAGCGTGCCAGAAATCTACGCTCCCATGACTTTTATGATTTAAATATACTCTAGATATGTCTTAATGCACATTGATACCCATTCCAAACATGCATTTAATGTTGCATAAGTATATGTGTGTGGCATCAGTTGGCCTGGGAAAACAAGTGTTGCTCCAGCTAGCCATTGGTGTCAAGCCAACCAGCCTCTTTCAGGTCACAAGCAGGAGTAAAATATCTTCAGATATTTTGATCTCTGCTATAGGAAGGTCTCACAGAGGCAGTGGAACCCAGCTCTAGGATTGGGCTAGCTGCAGGAGGAGGTAAAGTCTCCAAACAACTTCCCTGCTCCTTCCTTCAAACCTAATGAACCCACTGAGGTATCCTATTGACACAGTAAAGAAGCGTGCATTCAAAGAAGTGAATGCTGTTTGGATTTTTAAAATCAATTGAGCTTTGTGTATTGACCATCCAGACTGTGGCCACAAGACATCAATGATTTGGTATCAGCACAAAGTGGCACCCGTTTAATGATGTGCTCTATTATTACCTCAATATGGATATTGCGAAGAAAATGTTTTATTTCATCTGTAAGATATTTTTTGGGGTTATATCTAGTACTTTGCAGTATTTTTATTGTGGTTTTTTGTTAAGTTGGTATGTGTGGTATTTTTCTGTGGTGGTATATTTGTGGTATTTTTATAGTGGTGAGACTAATTTCAGAATACTGTTTTATAAGTATTTCACCAGGGTCACTAACAACAAACAAATACTGGACTTAACACACTCTGAATAAATGGGTCTTGCTCTCCTGTGATGATTTATTTACTGCATCACGGTTATGCCCTTTTGACTGTGTTTCAACAAACGTAAAGCATGCAATTGAAGTACAACACAACAATTCATTGCGGCTTCCTTGCTTTTAGACATTTCTTACCACATGTTTATCCACCTATGCATGTCAAATCAAAGAGACTGAATGCAGAAGAAATACACTGAAATTAACTTACCTTTTTTCGCACGTGTTCTTTATCATAAATTAGAAATGCAATTTACACAGAATGACATGTACATCCAAGTTATAATTCAAACGTGAGCACAAAGTGAGCACATTTTTCTGCAGTGGCTTCCAACTCTCTATCTGTGCCAAGCACTGCTAAATCAACCTAGGCTTTGTAACAAAAATTGGCATGAGAAAACTACCCTTTGACTTTCAGCAGAATTTAAATAAACACGAACACAGTTTTACATGTACATTTAAATCTGAATCTCTTATGCAGTACCTAAAATGAACGGAACTATTTAAGCTATGCTAAATATCACCACTCACTCAATTTGCCCCTCAAGTAACATGATAATTACATAGGGCCTCATTAGGAGTTTGGAGGTAATCATGGCGCTATTATCGCCATGGCTGCCCCCAAATCCTTACTGACTTCGCCCTGGTGAATGGAGCTATTACGGCCCCATTCCAAGGTTGGCGGGGGCGGTAATTCCCCATTCACCAGGGCCCTTCCCCATTCCCATTTGAGCCCCCGTACGGCTCAATGGGAATGGGAAGGTGCTAATAATGGTACCGCAAATTGCGGCACCATTATTAGCACCAAAGTCCCTTTGCGGGTCCCGTCCTTAACGCCTCGTAAAACCAAGCGTTAAGGGAGGACCCGCAAAGGCAACTCGTAATAGGGTGGTAAGGGATTACCGGTACCGGTGCCCTTACTGGTACTGGTGATCCCTTAATGCCCACCTCGTAATGAGGCCCATAGATTAATCTGGTGATATTTCCCAACTCAGTTTTGCAGTGTTCCAGGGTCATCCACAGCTAAGGGTGCTTGGAACTTTGCAGTTCTGCGAAATATTGCCAACCCAGGGAAAAACAGCTTCAGCCTTAGCTCAGCAGACAGTCAACCCAGCACCGACCCTCTGCCTCCTTCGTCTTTCAGTATAAGAAGAGGAATGCCTCTCTAATCTGCCTCAAAACCCTTTTTATAAAAACCCCCTTGACCAGATCATTCCACTGAAATAGCATGTGATTTCCTCTGCCTTTCTCATTTTGCAAACTTCAACGCTGAACAGCAAACAAATATACATTTCTTTTCCGCTTCCTGCTCTAATACAGTGCCATGTTTTTAGTAGAATGGATCTTCACAGTATTCAGCTTACCATACAGCATAGATTCAAACTGCAAATTAAAGTACATTTTTTTCTTTCCCATTTACAGAGCATCATGCATTGGCTCAGTCTGCATCCAGTTTATTTCATGGACTAATTTGCACTAAATGTTATTATTGGATTCAGTTACATGTCAGATGGGGTTTGGTGAATTAATATATTATATTCATATTAGTATTATATATAGTGCAACTCAGTTCATTAAAATAGCATCATGGAGCAAAGTGATCATTTTCTAGCATGTGCTCTGTGTATTGGCATCAATTTAATTCAGCTTGAGACTCATACTCTTGAGTCCAGCAATTAATTTCACACCCATGGCCATGGTTAAAGTTCAAACCCTCGCTAAAATGTGAATAATGAAATGCAGATTATAGATGTTGAAATGTGGAGCCTAGCTTCTTCCTACTCTCCCTCCTTTGAAATCACTGGAGGAAAAATAAAAAAAACAAATGCTCTAATCCCAATAATCCATGTTTTAACAGTTGAAAATGAATAACATGCAAATGGTAATATCATACACGAGAAACATTATGTATTTATCTATAGTATTGAGCAAAAACTCTTGAGTCTTGAGCAAAAGAAAGAAACAAAATCTCTAAAAAAACCTTTTTTTAGAATGTCTCTTTTTTTATCTCTTGATTACCTTTATCTTTTATGGTCTTTCAAATGGTGACCTATATATATTTTTTTTTTGGGGGGGATTTGTTTGGAATTTTTTCTTTGATTTTTTTTACCGCTTGATCACCTTTATCTTTTATCTTTTTTCAATTGGTGATCTATATTTTTAAATATTTTTTATATATTTATTTTTAAACCTCAAAGAATAACATTGTTACTTTCAGAAAACATAAGTCCATACAATTGTGCCATTGGCTTCAGTCAGATAACAAAACCTGTAAAAATCAGTTTGTGATAGAAAATCACTTTGTGATAAAAACAGTTTGTGATAAAAATCACTTTGTG
The DNA here is from genome assembly GCF_040938575.1 of Ambystoma mexicanum. Taxonomy (NCBI): domain Eukaryota; kingdom Metazoa; phylum Chordata; class Amphibia; order Caudata; family Ambystomatidae; genus Ambystoma; species Ambystoma mexicanum. The sequence goes on from NC_090929.1 coordinate 550,965,068, forward strand.
ATAAAAAATACTCTTTAAATAATTAAAAGATCACACAGGAAACCGTTTTTGGTGGAATAAACTTCAATTCAGGGACATTGTGGGACTTCTTTCAGGATCATCATCTTTACATCTTTCGTAGTCATCATCTTCACCCTCTTCTTCGGTCCAGGGGCTTTCCAGGGGACTCAAGTCCAGTTGTATCCTCCAGGAATCCGGTGCTCCAAGGACCTGGCGCGGACAGGGAAAACAATTATTTTTCTAGAATAAAAATAAAAGACAACTTTAGAATCAACACATCAAAACATTTAGTTTTACTTTCTCACTGGAGTATCTGAAATCAAACACACACGCAAATTATACCAAATAATATATAATCCACCCAAGACATTTACTTAAGACTAACTGAAAACAACATCAATTAAGAAAACTAACACCACATGGTATTTTTCAGATAACAATCTGAAACACAACACTGCTTTCTCTTAGTTACTTACATTTTTGTTCAGTAACTTGAAATATTTTACTATTTACTTTTACCTCTTTAAATTTCATTTTGGCATCGTCACACTACTTACATCTATTCACCTGTTTTGGCAATTCTATTAAATAGATAAGCACTTCACTTTTTCACTCCCTGTTAGTCTCAACTTGCTCTAGACTTTTCACTTCATATTTCAGGTTTACAGGCTTAATTTGATTACATGGACAAACTGTTGCTTTGTTAATTCTCCCTCCTTTTTTAGCAATTCTGTAGACCACAGGTGAAACCTTATCTACAATTCGATATGGCCTTGACATGCTGCAAGGAATTTAGAGTTTTTATGTTTCCCCTTGCCAAAAATAAAATTGTATAACTGGTCTCCTATTTCATATTCTCTCACAGATGCCTTCCTATCATAATATGTCTTTGCACCGTCAACAGCCTTTTCCAAATATTGCTGCGCAAATGCAAAGGCATATTGCAAGTGCTTTCTCAATTCTTCCACATATTCATGAATTGTGGATGCATTTACAAGCACCTGTTCATTTGTTCTGTAAAGTAAGTGCGGTGGCAGAACCATTTTCCTTCCTGTCAAGGTTTGATGATGCTTGAGATTTGTTGATTTAGAGGGCATCGACCTGAGAGCCCTTTTTACCAATGGAAGCTGCAAATCTCAAATAGATCCTGCTTCAGCTACAAACTTTTTCAACACATCAACTGTCGGTCTGTTACACCGTTCTATTCCTCCTGAAGAGGAGGGCATGTAAGAAATGTGCAATTTCCTCTTCACACCCAGGAGTTGCCATATTTTTTTCATTAATGCACCAGTGAAATTAATTCCAAGGTCTGGTTCTATTCTTTGAGCAAAACAAATCTTGAAAAAATATGATTTTCAAGTAAAGTGGCCGCTGTTTGTGCACTGCAGTCTGGAGTTGGAAGGCACTAGATCCATTTGGACATTCAACCTGTTTCCACTTGCTGATCTCCTCACAGACCCAACACAGTCGACTTGTAAATCAGACCCTGGGAGTGTCACACCCCTTTTCATCAACAGTGCTTTATGAGCTGGTGATGCAGGTTGAAACTGTGCACATACTAAACACCGTCTGGTGTAGAGCTCAACATCTTGGACATGTGTGGCCAATAGGAGTAATCTTTTAAAATTTCAAAAGTTTTCTGTGAACCTCTGTGTGATAAAGGCACTACCCATTGGATTTGGCCTGTAACAGATTCTCTAATCATCAGCCCATCTTGCATTCTAATTCTCTTTTTGGTTTTTAATAGAACCCTTAATTCCTCTTTCCCTTTGCAGTCCTCTTCAGTCACAGGATTATGGTCTGCATCTAGCAAAGGGTTGTAAAATAGGCCTAGAATAAGTTCTTCCTTTTTCACCTTGATTAAGTCTTCATCTGGAGTATCAAAACTCCATTGTGCCACAGGCTGTTCAACTATTTTTGTAGTTTTGGAACATGTGATTAAGGCAAAAATTTGTTGATTCTTTATCCTGAACTTTAGTATCTCCTCCCTGTCAATTATTTGCCGGAGTATCTTTTCATTACTTAAACTCCTTTCATGTTCAAGCACCAGCGTGGCTTCAATCATATCAGGATGCCCGTTCACATGGATAGGGATACATGGCTTCTCCCATGTATATTTCTGAGATTGTTGAATTTAGTTTTTCTTTATTTATCTCTGGAGTGACATTTGGTTTTCTTAATTTATATAAAAACGCAACATGTTTTCATCTAGTCCTGTTTGCCAGTTTTTCTTGGAGTCCAGATAAATATCCAAAGACTGCTTCTCTTTTTCTCCTCGCAAGTCATCCTGACACATGAGAATGACAGTGATGCTAGCCACACAGCCATTCTGAAGATATACTTCCACTGCACTTTCTGGTTTAGCAACGGTGTGACAATATTTTACACTGTTGCTTTGTGTCATTATTTTCTTGGGTGTCAATGGATTTTTAGTTAAGGACCACAATACTCCATTTACCCCATCAATGAGGGGCGACAACCTCTTCAGGCAATTCGTCCTTATGAGAAAGGGGATTTCATTAATGGATCTGATCAACACTTCCTGTCTCATTCAATCCTTCCCTATCTTTATGTCAACATGAGTGTCACCTTTGATTTCTTCCCCATTGAAATTGTGCACAGGGCCTTCATTTTACCTCTACTTTTTATGGTTTTGTGGGGATCTCCCTTTATTGATTCTTTTCACCAGTTATTTTGACATTATGGTTGCTTGGGCACCTGTATCAATCATTGCAAATGAATTACATTTTTCTTCAATAGTGATAAGAGCATAGTACCTATCTTCAACCTCTTCTAATACACATAAAAAGTGTTATTTTTTTCTAATTTCAGGACTTAATTTTTTTAGCCCTTTTTTTACTCTTTGCTATGCAAAAGGGCACATGAAATGACATGTTACCCTCCTTTTTTGCACAGTTCATTTTAAATTTCTTTGTCTATTGTCCTAGGCTCAGAATCCATTTGGAGGGTAGCCACTGACTGCCCCTCTGACTTGGGACCACTAGTATTTGCGCCCCAATTTCTCATTGTACTTTTCTCATTGTCTGGGTCCTCGCTGTTTATTTCTTCACTGCAGCCTTTAGATTGGGTATTTTCACAAATGTCACGTGACAGCATGTAACTACTGGCATATGACACGTATCTGCGTTTTGCCCGGAGCTTGTCATTTCTGTCCCTTGGAATATCCGTGGTACAAAACACTCCTCACGTGATTGACCTGTACCTGCCAGTAAAGGTAATTGTTTCCTGTGTGTGGGTATCAACAGTTTTCTGGCTATCATGTAAGGGTAGTGTGTCTGTTGATCCTAATTCTTTGTTTTGTGTTTTATTTTCACATTGGATATTCTTTATAAATCTGCTTCTCTGTTCTTTGGGTTTTTCTTGTTCATTTTCCCCTTTTGTTCTTCATTTATTCACAACTCTAAATTGAACCACATTCCCTTTTTGTGTGTGTTGAAATTCCCTGACTCATTTTTATTTGTTTGTTTTCTCTTTTTTAAATCAGCAAGCGATTCAGTTCTGTTATTCAAAAGGAATTCATGGTCATCTGCATTTTCATCAGTGCTGAGGTAATTAGCTAGTCACTTGTTATTGCTACGCACAAGATCACTCCTATGGCCTTCTGCAGCTTCCCTTGGCTGTTGCATTTGAACCGCACATAATTGTCCTATTTGTTTAGATAACATTTTGAATTGGGCCTCTAATCATTGAAACCTGTCAATGTCCCCGAATTCCTCCCGTTCTTGCCTGGGCCTGTAATGATTAAACTCTCCTTGACTATCTCTCAGGAGATTGATTTCTATTTGTGTTATCTTTGACTTCCGGTGACACAGGAGGTGGAGAATGCAGAGTGACCACCCTTTGACCATGGTCGACTAGTGGTGGTGATTGATTACATTGGTGAGGGACATGATTCCTATTTTGTTTTTCATCTGGTGAGAATTGTTCCCTATGCTGGTTTCCATTTTCAATTAATCTATCCAGATATCTTGGTCTTTCTTGGTGGCCATATACCATTGTATTAGGGTCAAATCTACTCTGGCCCCTAGTGTCTGGTATGTGCCATTGTATATTTGATTTTGATTGTTATTTAGGCCTGGCATATCGTGGCGAAATCCCACTCCAGGAGAATTACCAAGATATGTAGGGCTAATGTAAAAATCCCTATTGCTGGGATCAAAGGATTGGAACATAGGCATTTGGGGGGATGTCCTCAGTGGAGCCATGCCCCTTTGGCTAGATGTCATGTCATGTCATTCCTTGCCTGATTTTGGGCTGATTCTAGCAGCATCTTTACAGATTTTACCTCCAAAACTGCTGGGGTGGATTACTTAGACTTTGGTTTTGCCTCTTTGTTCTTAGACCCCTCCTCTCTCTGACCAAATATCACTTCATACAGTTTGGTCCCCTGTTCTATTTTCCATTCTAGTGGTTTCTCCCTGTCAAATTCACTAATTAACTGGGAGACCATTTCTTTTTGGAGCCTATAAAAGTATGCAGTCTTATATTCTACAGAGTGAGTGTTACAGGCCACTTCTAAGAGTGAAAATGCTGTTTTAAAATGTTGAAAGTATTTGCAAGGTGACATATTGGCTTTGCTGTCATAGTATAAGCCACTTTTTTGGTGTCCTGTATAGACTGGTAAGGTGAGAATTGATGTCTAACCTCCTTCTCAAAGTCTGCCCATGACAAATGTTCCTGTTAATTGAGACCACAAATTATACTAGCAGATGCTGCATATAGAGTGAGGTGAAAGTACTCTCTATGTTGATCCCTAGGTATCTGGAGGGCTTTGAATATATCATGAATGTGCTCTAAATGGTCTTCCATGCAACAATTGCCTCCCTTTTTGAATGTTTTAATTAAAGTCTTGATGGATTTCATAATTTTATAGGACTACATGGTCATTCTGGTGTGTGTCATTTTTGTCACCCATTGTTCTTCTCTTGTGAGCAAGAATGGATATGAACATTTGCAGGTGATTCAGACCCCACCATTATTATTATATCCAGGTCTGTCCAAAGGGAAGCTGTTGGTAGAATGTTTCCTTGGCCAGAGCTTTGATTGAGTTCACTCCATTGAATGCAGTGCTCTGCCGCTTTTCCTGAGATCGGAGATTACATATTTGTTGTTCCAGATTCTTACACTCTCCATGAAGCTATTCTGCCACATCACATAGATAAAATTCTCATCCCTGACCTTATTGATTATTACTTGCAATACATTGATTTGTGTCTGAGATTGATTACGTGCTTTGGCCTTTTGTCATTTTCTTCAAGTTATTTAAATATCTCCTGTTCCCTAGTATGGAGTTCTTTATCTTTCTCCCTGGCATTTTCTCTATGGCTTGTATTTTCGAAATAGCAACATCAATATCTTGTCTTATATCACCTAAAATTGCTTTTAAGTAGGTTCATTTTTACTCACTGTCCTTAAATATTTTCTCTTTCTGAGCCAATTGAGTAGCCAGATCACTGCATTTGTCTTGCAATTCTGTGTCTAGCTCCCTCTGCTTTAATTCTGCTTTTAATTTCTGCACCTGATTGCATTCATTGTCCTAACTGCATTGTAACTGGCTAATAATGTCACTGTCTTTCCCTTGCATCTTTATGGATCTGTGTAGCAGGAACCACAGTTTTGCGCACAGTCTAATGATGCAGTTTTTCTCCTCTGTGCATTCTGTCGCTCGGAATAGCCCAAGGAGGCACACCTGCACAATGCTTTCTTCATCAAAAATATTTTCAAATGCTTTCCTACCTCTGTGTTAATTCTGTTTTTCCATATTGTCACATTTTCGGAGAACCAAACAGCAGGGCCATATAGCTTTGCCTCGAGAAAATCTGACAATTCAGAAATCTAAGCCTGAATCTTGGACATAGCAGCACTATTGCCAATGTTTACTGTTGTATATTGTTATGGTGGTATATGTGTTTTTTTACTCTGACTAATTTCAGAATACTGCCTAATAATTATTTCACCAGGGTCACTAACAACAAACAAATAATGAACTTAATACACTCTGAAAAAAATGGGTCATACTCTCCTGTGATTATTTATTTACAACATCATGGTTATGCCCTTTTGCTGTGTTTCAAACATGTAAAGCATGCGATTAAAACACAACACATTCATTTATCCTCTCTAAGAAAAACAATTAACTGTGGCTACTTTGCTTTGAGATATTTCTTATGGCATGTTTATCTCCCTATGCATGTCAAATCAAAGAAACTGAATGCAGAAGAAATACACTGAAGCCAAATGACCTTTTCAAACTTGTTCTTTATCATAAACTAGAGATGCAAGTTACACATGTACATCCACGTTATTATTCACAAAGTGGGCACATTTTTCTGCAGAGGCTTTCAACCCTCTGTCTGTGCCAAGCTCTGCTAAATCAACCTCGGCTTCATAAAAATTGGCATGAGAAAAATACCCTTTGATTTTCAGTAGAACTTAGAAAAATACAAACATGGTTTTACATATACATTTAAATTCAAGTCTCTAATGCAGCACCTAAAATGAACTGAACTATTTATGCTATGCTACATAGTACCACTCAATCCACTCACCCCTCAATTAACTTGATTATTACCTAGATTAAGCTGGCGGTATTCCCAGACTCATCTTGACAATGTTGCAGGGTCATCCACAGCTAAGATTGTTTGGAACTTCACAGCTCTGCTAATGATTGCCAACCCAGAGAAGAAACAGCTTCAGCCTTAGCCCAGCAGACAGTCAGCCCAGCACCAGCTCCCTCTGCCTCCTTTATCAGTCAGTGCCAGAAGAGGAATCCCTCTGTACTCTGCCTCAAAAACCTTATTATGAAACACCCTGTCACTCCAGAAAAACACCTCCCCTTGATCAGATCATTCCACTGATATAGCACGTGATTTCCTCTATGCCTTTCTCATTTTGAAAACTGCATCACTGAAGAGTAAAAAAGATACATCTCTCTTGCACTTCCTGCTCTAATACAATGACATGATTTTAGTAGAATGGATCCTCACATTCTTCATTTTACCACACAGCGCAGATTTAGCCTGCACATTTAAAGTTCATTTTTCTTTCCCATTTTAAGAGCACCATGCATAGGCTCAACCTGCATCCAGTTTATTTCATGGACTGAATTGCACTAAATGTTATTATGAGGTTCAGTTACATGTTAGATGGGGTTGGGTGAATTAGTATATTAGATTCATGTTAGTATTATATTTAGTGCAGCTGAGTTCATTAAAAGAGCATCATGGAGCAAACTGATCATTTTCTAGCACGTCCTCTGTGCATTGGCATCTATTTAATTCAGCCTGAGACTCATACTCTGAGTCCAGCAATGAATTTCACACCCTTGGCCCTGGTTAAAGTTCAAAGCCTTGCTAAAATCGGAATGCTGAAATGCAGAGGCAGAGTCTAGAAGTTGAAATGCAGAGCCTAGCTTCTTCCTACATACCTCAGCAACTATAAAATGAGGGTATGCCTTTTGCCTAGGGAGAGCCTTTATACGGGGGCATGAAGAGTCACCAATAATTGGTGACAACCTCAGGGACAAGCTATTTGAATAGCTAAGTGGGATGAGCACCAGTTGTAGAAATATATTTGTTTAAATCCTTGCCATGCCAACTGCCTCAATTCCTACCTCCTCTCAAAACTGATGGGCATACAGTTGCGATAGGTAGGAGTGACATCTGTTATTTGAGTGCAATGAGACATGACATTTTTGTGACCACAAAAATATCGTCTCTATGTCATATATTTACACTGCTGTTAATTCCCAGTCACAGTTGACAGAAATCCAGGATGAAATTGGTGCTGAGAACACTAGCCCCCAATGTAAAACACCCTACAGGTGTTCAGTTCTCGATATCATGTTAGACAAACATTACTCAATGTATCAGTCACTTACTGGTCAGAATCCTTGCGGTGGCATTGCATCTCACACAAGTGTTCTAATTTGTCACGTGTTTCACTTTTCTAAAAGCGGACCGGTTATTCTATTGATTTATTTATTAAGATTTCAACATTTAAATACATCACAGTTTTCGGGCAAAAGAACCCACACAAATGTAATTACCTTTTCCTAATGGTGTTTGCCTTTTCTACCCAAAACAATTATAACATGTTACTTATAATCCGGTCTTTATCTAAGCAAAAGAAAACAACATTAGACAAGCTACATAGTTTAATATAGGAAGTTGCTCCAATACTTAGACATCAGCTTGTTGATGGCACACATGTTTACCTTTTTAAAACATAAGCTGCTAGAAAGCTGCATTTAACCTATTACCTTTCAAACAGGTACTTTGTGGGGGAAAATTGCTTGTTTAAATCCTCTTAATTTGACCAGAATGTAGCCAAGGATTAGCTGAATAGATGCAAATAAGTTATTACCTTTCAAAAAACTGTTTGAAGCAGAAATGACTACCTTAAAGGGCATATATGTGATAAGAAACTATACACATATGTATATGAACATATCATGACTATGTCACCAGAGATTTTCACAACACATGCAAACTCATTTTGAGTGTTAACAATTACCCTTATTTCACATGATATATGTACAATTAATATATATATATATATATATATATATATATATATATATATATATATATATATATATGTATATGCACTCATATTTTACCCCAAAAAATGTAATATTCACTCTTATTACCATAATATAAAATCATGTCTAACATTGCTCCTGCACAAAACACAACTGCTCTATTGAGTTCCATTCTGTATATGTGGACAACACATATGTATTTTCTGTTTAAACAATTGATGTTTGTCATATAATGCGTGTCCTCACTTGTTTTGGAAAAAGAATGTTCCTTATACAGTAGATGCAAACATAACTGTGTTTATGTGGGTAGACAGGTTTTTAAAAAAGAGAGAGTTAAAAAAGTGAGATTTATACCAAAAAAGAGGCTTTTTTTGGCTTCTGTGAGGTGGGGGTTAAGGGTGTGTGTTCGAAGGATGTGGGTACTGGGTTACTTTAAGGAACCAAATAGTACAATAAGGAAAGTGGACATGGCCAAACTCCATAGCTAGTGGGCCCCACCAAAACCTGCTGGGATAATATGTCAAGGGGTGCAATATGGAAAGTGGACACGGCCGAAGGCTGTGCCACTGATCCTGGCCAAGGGCCATAGCTAGTGTGCCCAAAAGGAACCTAGTGGTGTGGCCACAGCCGAAGGCCAGGACCCGTTTAACAAACATATTGGGGCAATATGTAGAGTGGCCATGATGGCCAGATGAAAACTATTGGGGCAACCTGTAAAGGGGCCAATGGTCATGGGCAAAGGCCATAACTAGTGAGTAAGAAAAAAAAGGCAGTGTTTTAAAATATACAGTGGGCACGACCCATGGCTGTTCACACTGGCCAATGCTGAAGAACTGGCAAGTGGGCCTGAAAGATATGTAATGTGGCCATTGCCGAAGGACATGGATAGTTGATCAGTAGTCTTTTAAAATATTCAGTGGGCACAGCCAAAGGCCCTGGATAGTGGGCCTGAACCACATGGCACCACAGCCATGGCCAAAGTCCATGGCCACCTAGTGGGTCCAGAAAAAACATATTGGAGGAACATGTACAGTTCACACGGCCGTAACAAAAATGATGGTATAACAAACCCCTTTAAATTCACTGAAAAACACTGTAGTTAAGGTGGAGTTAAGATGCACAGATTTAAAATAACGAAACCCTTGACATTCAGTGGATGTGGGAAGTCACAACCGGCTTAATTTGGTGCATTCCTGTAGCAAAGCCAGTGAACACATACATATAATAAAAGAAGGGATTATAATGACATCAAAAATGTTACTATCGGAGACAAAGAATTGCAGGGGACATGAATGGGAGTGCACCGAGTTAACCTGGTCATGACTACCCACATCAGCTGAATTACAAGGGTTTTGTTGCTCTAAATCTGCTCAACTTAACTGCACTGTAGCTAATGTTTTTTCCCCGTGATATATATTAATTCATTGCAAAAATCCTGGGTTAAGAGAGTTTTTTCACTGAATTCGAAATATTTTGTTGCTATGTATTTTTCATGTTAAATCTGATCACCTGAACTCTCTACTAAATATATTTTTTCACTGAATTTCAAAGTTGTTGCTATATTATTGTTTCTTCAGGGCCCACTATCCATGCACCAATAGGATTTTTAAGGCACACTAGCCATCGCCTTAAACCATGCCCATTGTCCACAGATATCGGCCATAGCAACTGCACATGTTGCACCAATAGGTTTCTTTGGGCCCCACTAGCCATGGCCTCTGGCCTTGGACACTGTACATGCTGCACCAATAGGTTCCTTTGCAGTCCACTAACATTGACCTTCAGCACAGACACCCGTTACCCCATGCCTGGAAGATGTGATCAATGCAGGTGTAAAATTACTTGTTTTCACTCTACACCCATTCCCACAGAATTCCCGATAGTCCCCCAATAAGGGCAAGAAACTACACATAGAGCAGCATTTAAAAACCCATGCCCGCAGGATTTCCCCGGTATTCCCCCGAGAACGCAAAAAATTCCCAAATTCTTTGCTGTCCTCACAGGCACTCATCAATGGCCCTCTCATTTTCATGGTCCCCCTACACTCCTTAATTGCTTTTTTCCTCCCTGGCCCTCTCCTGTCCACTAACCCTATCAATGTCTGGTTCATATGATGCATTTTGTATCAGAGGTGGACTTGATTACATTGCAAGCGTTGAATTTCTGGGGTTTTGTTGCGTTACATCTGATCACTTTAACTCTCTCTCTTAACAAATGGTTTTCACTGAATTTCAAGGGTTTTGCTACACATTAGATGCCCATGGACCGAATATCCAGGGCCTTTTGCTGTGGCCACTGTACATGTTGTATCAATAGTTTTCTTTTGTGCCCACCAGCCATGGCCAAACACACTGCATAGTTGTTTGAGGTCTCACGAGCTATGACCTTCAGCCATGGCCTCTGTATGTGTTGCACCAATATCTTTCTTTTGGGCCCAGTGCCCATGTCACACCATTCATTTGTTACCAAACAACCAATGCCCCTGCCCTGTATATGTAGGCACTGCAGATGTCGCTGATTCCCACGATAACGGGAAACATTGCTCTGAATTAAAAAGTCTTCCACATCCTCACAGGCACTCAATAAGTGTCCTGCTTCTTTTTTCCAGGTCACCTCACTCCATTCAACTGCTTCTTCCGTCCATAGCCTAATCCCATTATGCCATATCATTCATCGCTTTGTGTTTTTTTTTCTGAGTGCACCTCGAGGAATTACCGCTGTAATCTTCTGGTATTCAGATAGTCTTCTCCTGATAAATCAAAAATGTTCTACCTGTAAGTGTCACCCCCAACCCACCCCCAAATCTCCAACTTCACATGGTGTCTTCCTTCCCACTTCCAACCTCTAGCCTGATGTGCTTGCTATTGCTATTTGTATTGGTAATTATATAGCTCCTAGGGCCAGGCCATATAAACACTGTCATTCAAAACAAACAGTTCCCAATATGAGTGACTACAAAAACAGAAAGGTTTTGAGTCAAAGTTTGATGGCATCCTATTTCCTCCTGCAAATAGCGTTTTGAGTTCTTTCATTTGAGGCTTCTCCTGGTATTTTTACAGGAATCATTTGCATCGAGCAAACAAAATAAAATGGTGGTTATTCATTTCTGAAAAGCTTCTCAGCCTCTCTGCTTCAAAGCACCAAAGGCTGATATTATAGGGCACCGAACGCCGCCCTATACTTAAGGTGAACCCCTCAACATTCTATTGTTAATAACTTTTGATTCGAGTAACAGATTCGGCCGAAATTCCAAAAGTGATTAAATGTCTGCGGGTTGCCCTAGACTGTAGAGTTTCGTAAAGATTTGTTAAAAAAAGCAAAAAGTTATTTAACTTTAAAAAATGTTTTTTTTTGCTCCAAAATTGCGGCCTACTTTCCATTCATTTTACCAGAGACAGAAAAGTTCAATGTTTGCCAAAGGGCACAGCCCAAACCGCTGAATGGATTTGGACCAGGTCCGAAACAACTTGGGCACAAAGCATTGTCTACACGCCATGCATGGTTTGGGTTATACAGTGCTGTGGTTATTTAAAAATTTGACAGAGAAGGGGGTACCCACTTCCCCAAAAAGTATAGTTATATCTCCCATGGTGCATTGCAGGATCATAGTTCTCAGAAATGAAACAACCGCCATCTTGTTTTTCTCTCGATGTGAGAGATATTTGAGGCTATAGCCGATGTTATGGGAATATGAATCACAGTAAAAAGCTATTTGCAGGTCAAAAACATACACATGCCATCAGGGTGGAGGTGGGGGGGAGGCTAGAAAGCACTGAGTGAAATTTGGGAGTTGGAGGGGGTCCAGGGACCAAGTTCGAAACACAAAGCTTTCTGTTGCCTCTGTTATACCCGCAAGTAGCCGACATCTGAAAGCAAACTACGTCACAGAAGCAGTGTGTGCTCTGGGGTGAAAGGGCAGGTGAGCAAGTCATCTCAGGAGGGGGGGAGCTGGCACAGATGAGGGGGGCACATGGTGAGGTGAAGGAAAGAATTTTTTTATGGCAGTTTTGCCGATATTCGCTGCTATATCCAGGGCTACAGAGGACTACAGATAGCTAAGAGTATGTGTAGATTATTATTCGTGGCTATATATTTTGGGGTGCCAATGTTTTATATATTTTTTAAAGTACTTTGTCTAGGTACAGTGATGTCGGGGGTGAAAAATCACTGGCCATGGCCAAACGCCATGGTCATTGACCTGGTAGGTATTAAAGAGTCGTTTTTATTTTGGATGTGCGTTTTCAGACTTTTGAGCATTTGTAACTTCGCAAAAAAATAGAAGAAAATAGTTCAACACAATTAATATAAAAAGGACAAATTGTAGTCTAGTTTTAGAGGCACCACACAATGTATTTTAGGTTGTGTGTTCTCACTTATGTTATTATGCTGTGTGGGTGTGCAATGTTTGCCTATCTAGTTTACTGTTATATATTTCTCTATGGTTTCTTATTTGTCAGTTACTTTACATATTTACCTGGGTAGTTTTTTGCTGTATTGATCATTTAAGTTGGATTGTAGTTTAAAACGTGAAGTCATTCTCACTTTTAACTGACTTTTTGTAGCCGCGGCTAGTAGTTTGTATGAGTAGGATATGTATGATGTGTGTGTGTTGTACTTTCTGTTGTGTGTTTGTGGATGTGTGGTAGTCGCGAATATTCGAAATTTTGGGTGGGGTGGCATGTTATAAAAATTGATTGTTTTGGGGGAATATAAGAGACTAGGGGTGTGGAGGAGGATTATGAGGAGCAGATGAGGGCTGGTAGGCATGTTGGGGACAGTGCGGGGAGTTTGGTGCAGTGGAAATGCAATTTTGAATTCAAAGTTTTTGCGGATAGCCGCGGTTAACAACAGACATCTAAGAAAGGCTCTTGTATAGCCGTGTCTATGAAAAAGCACGTGCGTAGGTGCATCTATCCTACTCTGCCTTTCATTTGTTGCGGCTGGAGCCGTGGGTATTTTTAAAGCCCTGTCTATACATATACATTTTCTGTGCAGTAATCATACATTTATGTGATGATACAGTACAGATTTGTATTTGTGTATGTTATTTAATGTACTTGGTTTTTCACCTATTTGATTTGAAGGTTTCAAGAACAATTTAGTTTGATTTGGGGCTTGCAGAAAAATGTACGTGTACCCGCGGCTACAAATGATCTTTGTAGCCGGGTTTAATATCCGTGGCTACGTGTGATGCTAAGAAGGGTTTGTATGCATTTTGGTGTTTCTAAGTGGGTAGTGTTAAAGTTGTTAATGTGTACTTAATGTGTACTTCATTGTGACAGGTTGCAGTGAACATGTTGGCCATTTAATTAGTTTTCCTATAAAATAGTACTCTTTTTGTGGTTTTGATTTTGGAAAGTATGAAACTCCCCTTTTTGTCTACTTTCATGCTACCAGTGATAAAATATGATTGGCATTAATTCGTTTTTGGGCATTGTTGTGTTGAAAGTTTGATTTGATAATATGTTCATAATGGGGGCTCTGTGGTTTTCTTTGTTTTTTACTGCATTTGTTAACTATGAAGTGCTGCTACTGTGTATGTAGAACATGGGTGGGAATAATTATTGAAAGTTGTTTATTAGGAACGACATTGCATTTTTGTGAGGTGCATGATATAAAATCATGAAGTATGCTATGCTTGTTGTTTTCAAAATAAAAGATGTATCATGGAGCAGTAGAAATGTGATTTTATCAGCAATGATTTTTTAATCACTTGGTTAAAGTGATTTTTGGGGTGATATAAAAATGTGTTTGTTTTTAAAAGATTTTTTTTTTTTGCTGGTGTGGTGTGATCTTTAGTGTGCCCATAGTTAAAGGTTCTGACTACTGTGAGGGCTTCAATAAAGACTTTGGGGCAGTATCAGATGCAGTAATGCCCCCTTGGCTTCAGACGTATTGCTATGCAAACTCTTATTATGGAAAACACAGTATGTGTTATGAAATGCTGTTATTGTACAGAAATTAATGGTTGTAAAATGTTGGGATGGTTTATTTGAAGTTTACATGTGCAACAGATTTAAATAGGAAACACTGTTTTTGTTTTAATGTTCTTGTTCTTGTACTGTTATTTGCTACAGAAATACTGGCAGCTGTCAATGGCAGTTTACTGGGCACACAGCTCCGACAATCCTGTGATGTTCTCGAACATCTTAGATTTGTATTGTAAGGTTGGTGAAAAGCAGTTTTTGGATGCTTACCACTTTGGTGACACTTAATGAAACGTCAGGAAATTCAATAATTCAATTCAAGACTGATTCTGAATGGTTTTGCAAAGTCTGGTGCTGTTTTGTCAAGAGGGAACAGAATTGGAGGGGGGTACCAAAATATTGCAAAGGCTTATAAATGTGATGCCATTTGCTGAATCTGCAGGAAAGTTTGCCAAAGTTGTGAGATCTAGATACAAATGTTTTTGCAGAGTTTGGTGGGATCTCGTGAAGAGCGGGCAAAATTAGAGGGGGGGTCACCACATCATTTTTAGATCATTTATGACAGGTTTGCCTTTTGACAAATGTGGACAAACGTTTTCAGAAAGATTATAGACCCAACCTTTAATGTTTGTACAGAGTCTGAATGGATTTTGTGAAGTGGGGGCTAAGTCATATGACTATTGTATGTACGTACATTTAACAGTTTTGAAAAAATAAAACATGGGTGGATTTCCAGAAAAGTCATGTAAGGAGCATTTGCAAGGACTTGAAAGCATGATTATTTTTTGACTAGTGTCATAATTTAGGTACCAAAAATAGTGATATATCTGTGGTTATTAAGGTATAGCCTGTGGACATGGGTAGTGGCCAGATTCTCTGGGTCATGGCATAAGGTCATGATCCGGACAATCTGGATAATGGCAATGACCACGAGGGATGACTTATGGGGTGAAAGTGGCCAGGTACACAGGGACCGGTTATGTGGTAAGGTTTCTTGAAATTGGGATACGATTGAAAGGGAAAAACATCTGCTCATGCTACAGGTTCAAGTGCTGGATGGGATTGCAGCAAATATGTATGAGGAGGGTCAGGAAGAACTGGAAAACTTGGTTTTGCATATATGTCCTGTGTTTTTTTAAGTATAAATAGTAAGTACACAAAACAGTGGCATAACTCTGGTGACTGGGCAATGGACGTGGGTGTTGGCAAGGAGAAATGTGTACTGTAATTTCCTTATGGTGGCAAGCAGCATGGCTGAAGCGGTAGGTTTGAATGGGAAAACATGTTCAGCTTGAATTGCTGGACTAGTTTAAAACAGATGTGTGTGACCAGAATTAGCAAGGACCTGCAGGCATGTTTTGGGGAATATGTGCTGTGTTTTATTTTTCCAAAGTGTAAGAATGTAAGTAGAAAAACTAATGATATACATTTGGTTTCTGAGTAATGGGCTTGACCCTTGGTAAATGCACATGTGTACTCTGATTTGCTATTTTGGGATTATGGCATGGCTGATGCCTTTGCTCCATGGATTTGGAGACTTACCATGGTTGCAAGCCATGAGCAGTGGCCATTGGTTACATTATTATGGTATGGTGGATAGTGAACCAGGATGTAGGGTAGGTGCGATGAATAAAGGGGGCTGTTTACTTTGGCTAGGGTCATGATGGAGCCTTATGTCTAAGCAATTGCATGATGATTTCCATCCCTGGCATGCACTGCTGATATCAACAGACATAATAAGTATGTGTTGCAAACAAATGTTTCTTAAGGGAGCTTTATAGTTCTTTAATGTATGTGAAATATGGTCCATATTATGTTCTGTTTTAAAGCGTGTGAACCTTAATTATGATCAATTATGTGCTGCTAGTTTCCTGAAATGATGTGAATGATGCATATTGGAAATTGCATGAGCGCCAAAAAAACAAAAAAGCTTTTGTGTATGGAAATTGGCTGCATGTCGAGTAAGTGATTCACCTCCAAGTTTTTCCGTATTGTAATGTCTAAGTGTTCTGAACAATAAAAATCCTCTCTTTCCAAAAAGGGGTGCATGTCTGAAATATCTAATCCAAGAATAAAGGTACCAATCTCCTAAAACTACAGGTCACTCTTATGTATATGTAAAATGAGACTAACAATAATATTTTAAGCAAAAATCTTAGTTACCAAACACATATTGATTGTCTGTCTACTATACATTGTGTATAAAACCAACACAAACATTTAAAAAGTGTATCATATCTTCAATTGTTTCAAAATATTTGAAATATTTTCTAACAGGTGAAAAAGTTATTGTAGTATGACGAAGATACAAAGCACTACAACACCTACTCACAAAACACATCCTGGATTAATTAAAACAATTAAAATGACTATTAATTAATGTTGGAAAAGGAGTACAATCAATTAAAAATGATATTGAAAATGTAACAGAAATTATGGACAACAAAAATCATATTGAGTTAGATAACTGAAGATGTGGCTTTTTTAATGTTCCATCACAAACATAGCAAAAATGAATTATGATCAATTGACTGGTGCAAGTGTCCTGGGATGATTTGGATGATGTGTATTGGAAATTGAATGAGATGGTGTGGCCCATACTAGGCTGCAGTCTTTTTTTACTTATATATGTCCTTATATTTTTACTGTAGCTGTGAGCTGTGGTTGTGTATGCTCAAGCTCAACCTTTTAAAGGTGCTGCTAGCAACAGCTAGAGTTTTGAAACATCTGCCGCATTGGCACACTCTATTTTAAGAGTTTTTAGAAATTCCGTAGAGGTGGCTTCATTGTTTTGTGTTATTTTATATTTATGTCACCAGTTAGACATTTCAATGTCTAACATTGTGCAAGAAAACACTAAGACATGGCTCTTGTAATGTTCTGTCAGAAAGATTAGGAACATAAATTATGATATATCATTTGTTGCGAATCTCCTGGAATGATGTGGATGATGTCTATTGGAAATTGCATGAGATGGTGTGGACCATACTGGACTGCAGTGTTTTTTGGCTTATATGTGGTCTTATATCTGTAGCTGTGAGCGGTGGTTGTGTATAATCAACCTCAACCCATTAAAGGAGCTGCTAGCAACAGCCAGAGTTTCAAAAAACTTTAGCTGTGAGCTGTGGTTGTGCATAATCAACCTGCACCTAATAAAGGTGCTGCTAGCAACAGCAACATTTTTTAAACATTTTATAGCATTGGAACACTCTATTTGAAGAGTTATTAGAAATTCTAGAGGTGGCTTAATTTTTTGTGGTATTGTCTTTTCAGAGTTGTCATTTGTTTTATTTTATATTTTTTCATATTGAATAAGTCTAACATTGGTCATGAAAACACTAAGACGTGGCTCTTCTAATGTTTTGTCAAAAAGCTTGGGAATATCAACCATAATAAATCATGTGGGGCAAGTCTCCTGGGATGATGTGGATCATGTGTATTGGATATTGCACGAGATGGTCGACCCATAGTGGAGGGCAGTCTTTTTTTGGCTCATCAGTGGTGTTACATCTTTACTGTTGCTATGAGCAGTGGTTGTGCCGAAACAGCCTCTCCCCGTTAAAGGTGAGGCCAGCAAAAGGCAGGGTCTTCAAACACTGGCAGCACTTGAACTCTCTATTTCAGGAGTTATTAGAAATGCTAGAGAGCTTCAGAGAGGAGGCTTTTCATGAAGTATTTACACATTTGGTGCCCCTATCTGCAGTAGTAGCACTTGGATGAGTAATAGGTCTTCCTTGGATTTTTTATTTTTGATGCCATACATCTGTCGGAGGTATTCATCCACTTCATCTGGGGTACTCATAGTGCATTTATTCGGTTGAAGACACACCAGCATTTCAGAACTGATAAAATATTTTTTTAAAAGGTGTGGGGTGAAGCTTGGGTACATCAATTATGATAAAGCATTTGGTGCAAGTCTCTTGGGATGATGTGTATTGGAAATTGCATCAGACTGGTCTTGCCCAAACTGGGCTGCAGTCTTTTTTGGCTTATGTGTGGTCTGATATGTTTATTGCAGCTGTGAGCAGTGGTTGTGCAACATAAACCTCCAACCATTAAAGGTGCTGTTAGCAACAGCCAGAGTATTCAAACACTGGTAGCACAGGAAAACTCTATTTGAAGAGTCATTACAAATGGTAGAGCCGTTCAGAGAGGAGACTTTTCATGAAGTGTCTACAGATGTGTTGTATGTTCATCAGTACCACTTGGATGAGCAAGAGGCATTTTCAGGATCTTTTCTTTCTTATGCAATGTATCTGCCGGATGTCTTCATCCACTTCATCCCATGGTACTAATAATGTTTTTATTCGGTTGAAGACTCTGGAACATATCAGAACTGACATTTTTTTAAAAGAATGTGGGATATGAAGCTTGGGGACATCGATTATGATAAATTATTTGGTGAAAATCTTCATGAATGACTCAATAATGTGTATTGGAAATTGCATGAGATGGTCTGGACCATACTGGGATGCAGTCTTTTTTGGATTATATGTGGTCTTATAGCTTTACTGCAGCTTTGAGTGGTGGTTGTGCATAATTGACCTCCAACTATTAAAGGTGCTGCTAGTAACATCCAGAGTTTTCAAACACTAGTAGCATTTGAGCATTCTATTTGCATAGTCATTACAAATGCTATAGAGGTTCTAAGAAGATGCTTCATTTTTTGTGAGATTGTGCCTCATTAGGATCCTGGTGATCCCGTAATGAATGGTGCCGGTACGGGACCGGCACCGTTCATTATGGGATGCCATATTACGAGGCGAGGCCTGCTACCAGTCCCGCATTTCACGTCGGGTCTGACCAGACGTGAAAAGCGGGATGCTAACAATGGGCCCATCATTAACGAGCCTGTTGTTAGCATCCTCCTCATTCCCATTGAGCCCTGTGGGGCTCAAATGGGAATGGGGATTGATTTTTACCGGGTCCAAGAAAAGGGCAATTTTTTCGAGTTCTCATTTTCGTTGATTTATATTTTTGTCACCAGTTGGACATTTGAATATGTTTAACATTGTGCAAGAAAACAGTAAGACCTTGCTCTTCTAATACTCCATTTGTTATGTTTTGAGGCATTAGGCCTCATTACCAGCTTGCCGGTCGGGATACAATGGTACCGTTAAGCTTGCCGGTACCGTTGTATCCGGACTGGCAAACTCTGAGTTGTGCTCACGGGTGCTTTTCATTCCGCCAGGTCTGACCTGGTGGAATGAAAGGCACCCGTGAGCACAACATGTCGGATGCACCGGCACCATTATAAACAGTTGCATCCAACCTCTCCATTCCCATTGAGCCCTATGGGACTCAAATGGGAATGGGGAAGAATTTTTTTGGTGGCCAGGAATGGGCAAATACCGGGTCCGGCAAGGCCGTAATGACCTGGTAATTGCCCATATCTGGGCGCCGGAAAAAAATGAATACCGGCAGCATTAACTTCCCTGCAAATAAGGTTTTTTCCTTGAATGTTAAGGGTTTTATTATTACAAAAACAAAGTCACATATTTTTAAATGTTATTATTTGTAGCTGCAGCTATAGCATCAGCCATTGAATTGCAGGATTTTAGGTGCAAAGCTAACACAAGCAACGACTGGAGTGTTTTTATTTGCAGCTAAACTACTGCACCTGTTAACAGTGTAACCGTGGAAACAAACAGACAACTGGGAGATTTCAATTATTGAAATTGCATAAAATAAATTACAATAGATATTGTAAAATATGTTTGCAGTCTGTGTTCAATATTATCTATTTTTGTAACTTAAAAGGTGACCCTTAAAAGGAGCCATTTCGGGGGACGGAAGAGGGCGATGAAATAGGGGAGGAAAACAACACATAAGGATGACATATCTAACAAAAGGAATTAAAATAAAAAGCAACACATATTACATGGCCTGCGGTAGTGGCCATGTAGTTATGGTTAAGTTGCTAAACCAATTGGAAGAACACTTTTTGGACGGCTTATAACCTCACTCCCCTTGGATGAATCCTCACCAATTTTTGCATTAAAAGTAAATGTCCCACTCTGAAATTTTTTGCAAAGTTTGGTAACGTTTGGTCTAGGGGGGGGTACAGTTATAGGGGGGTCCAAAATGTATTTTTTTCCCCAAAGACTAAATGGAGAAAAACATTGCTCACACCTACAGCTCAAACCGCTGGATGGATTTTCACAAAGTTTGCGGCAAGAGAGGCGGCTTGGTCCCAAAAGCATGCTTTTGTAAATTTGGTGGGAATTCGCCCAGTAGTTTTTTTTAAAAATGACCAAAAAGTAGGTCTTAAAAAATTAGTGATATCTATGTCTCACTGCGGACACCCTTCCCTGTTCACTCCACCGACAGGACACTGATTGGTTCATCGGCTTGCGCCATGTCCATGGACATACAACGTGTTCGCTGATTGATTGGGATGAAGCGTGAGGTGCGTCACATTCTTTCAATGCGCCCGCCATGTTGGAGCGCTGCATGGAAGGGAGCATAAGACTAATTTTGGGGAGTGTGTTGGTGTGTAGGAGTGGCTGGAGAGGGCATGGAGATGGATCAAATCCTGTATTTTTTTAGGTGGGAGAAGGCCGTGATGTATTTGCGATGTCCGCGGTCACAGCGGTTGTCCGCGGACATACTAAACACTGGGCACACTATTTGCTACTTTACTTTACTATGATGTTGGTTTTGGGTCTTTAGTAGAGCATTGGGTGAAGAGGGTATGTAATGAATTGTGTGTGTGTTGGTTGTAATTATTGTTTCAGAATGTTAATTGAAGTGGATAGGTTTTGAGATGGATGTGTTATGTTTTTGGGTTGTGGTTATTTGGTAGATGTTTGGTCTATGGATGTGTTATGCTGCGGTGGTTCACGTTCTCCGGCCATGCACCCAAGACTCTAGGCCTTGGCCACAACCACCTCAGCATAATACACCCATGCTACCAAACATTTTGACTGTGGTATGTGGGCTGATTAGGGGATATGTTTTCAAAAATGTGTGCACTGATTGGCAGTAGTTTAATAGTGTTTATAGGATAGTGAGATGATGTTTGCTAGTTAATTTGTTGGATTGTGTTCAGAATGTTGGTATTGAAGACTCTAGGCATTTTGGGTTGTATTTATTGGTGAGGTGTTGGTTTGCATGGCTGTGTTATGTTTCAGTGTTTGTGAGTCTAATTATTGTATACTTACTGTTTCCTTTGTTGAGGCTATATGTAGAGTTTTGGCCAGGCTATGCAGTCAGGATTGTAGGGTTTGCTAACAAGCACTGGAGCATAAGATACCCATGGAAGCAAACATGTTGGATTGTGGTCTATGGTCAGGTGTTTGCTTGAATGGGTATGTTATGCTGTGGTGTTTGTGAGTACAATCATTATATACTTACTGTTTGACTTGTGGTTGTGTGCAGTTTTTTCATGAATTGGGTAATTGGAGCATTCATTCTTTTTCAATCTCTGTGATAAAAGAAAAGATCACATGTTAGTGTAGGTAGTTTATAATGAGTTACTGCATTGCATAGTAGACATTTCTGTATTTGGTCTTCCCCCATAGTTAGTACTTTAGAAGTACTATAGTTCAAACCAGTGTACTATGCAATTTGCTCAGTTCCTGTGTTTGTTCATTAAATCGTTGGGTCTGTGGACAAAAAAAAAATCAATGCTGGATTAAAAAAATACTTTCTATGTTATGGTACAATATATTTCTTTGGTTGATTTCAATAGGATGAATTGAATAGGTGTATGGTTTTTGATTTGGAAGTGGTGGTAGTATTGTTGCTATTATATAGCAATTGGTGTATTCTAGTTGTTTATTTCTTGTTCCATTTGAGTGGTATTCATCTATTTGTTTGCTTGTTGCAGAATTTTGGGGCAGTTAAATACCTGTTGGCGTATTCTAACTGTTTCTTTTTTGTTGCTTTTTAGCAGTTTTTGTATGTGTTTGCTTGTTGTAGAATTTTGGGACAGTTAGATACCTGTTGGCATATTCTAACTGTTTATTTCTAGTTTCATTTTAGTGGTATTCATTTATCTGTTTGCTTGTTGCAGAATCTTGGGGCAGTTAGATACATGTTTGCTTATTCTAACTGTTCATAGTTTTGAAGTTCAAGTTTTGTTTATGTTCATGCACAGATGAGTTATTACATTTTGGTTTTAAAAATATTAAATAAGCGTTTAAAAGATGTACTGGTAATCTTTGTTTTAGAGTAATGGTAGTATCATTACATTCGAACCATCCACAATTCTTTTTATATATGCATTGTAGTGACCTGCATTGGTTGTGGCTCCTGCGTCGTATATTATACCTATTGTTGTGAAGGTTTTCTTACCAAGTGATACTTGTCCATGTGTGAATCCAGTCAGCTTGCAGTTGTTTTTGGTACCATCTGCATCGTAACGTGAAAGCATTACTATTAGTACATAATCTGCCATGGTATGCATTTTGTACAAGTTGCTGAAATGGAATGGATTGTCAGTTAGGTATGGATACATACACGAAACATTGATAAGGGACTTCTTCTTGTGCCACATGGCTGCAAAGAGTGCATGTATGTTTCCACATGTATGAAATCTGGAAGATGTCATTTAAAGGTATGTTTTTGTTTTCCAGTACTTGTAGTAAGTACATTAGAAATTCTTTTGGATCATTCCAGCACAGTAGTCCAATTCCTGCCTTATTCCAGAAACACTGTAAATGTTGTCAGGATTGCTGGTTGCATTTCTGTGAAGGATTAACATTTGCAAACACAATTGGTCTGTCCCGTGTAAGTAAATGTTGTCAATAATTGGTGGCAATTGGAATAGAATATTGAATGCTGCATTTGCATAGCAATTTATACCAGTTGTATTTGAAAATGTGAATGGACCTGACAGTTCTGTGTCCAAGTCATTTGTTCGGAGTATGTGTTGTTTCTTTGAAGAGGTAGTTGTCTTTGTTTGTGCAGTAGATCCTTCTTTGGTTGTGGTCCTTGATGAAGTATTAGCTTCTTTTAATTTCTTTGGAGTAATTGCTCTGAGATCCTGCATAATTTGATTCTGAAGTAGTTTTCTTTTGCAAACTTTTGCATTTTGAGGAACAGGATGGGTTCTCAGATGGAGGGCGTAGAGTGACCACAGTCTATTGTATTCTAGAATGTAAGGAATATCAGCATTTACTTTACTTGCATCAAAGTTGATTAGAAATAGACCATCACATTTACGTAAGCGTGATAGTGCTACATAGCTCATGCCTTCTTTAAACACTGTGCTTCAAATATCTATCAATCCTTTATCTTGAGTAAGACCTTGTGATTTGTGAATGGTGACTGTGTGTGCTAGAGTTAGAGAAATTTGTTCTCTGCGTACATACATGTCTTTGAAAAGAAGGAAGCGGGCTGTTGAGCGTCCTATCCTTTTAACTTCTGATAATTTGTCAAAGAGAATATTGACAAATTGAATGTTGTTGTCACGTGGGTATGTTTGAAAGCCAACAACTGTACCAAGTGCTCCATCTACTAGTACTTGGTCCATGTCAACGTTACGTTTAAGCATTACTCTACAGTTTAAAGATGATTTTAATATTTTCTCCAAACCAGCTGTGTTAGAGATCAAATTTTATAAGTTATTTAGTCTTATTGTTGCTTGTTGACACATGGGTAGTGTCATACCAAGTACATCCAGTTTGTCTGTGGAACAAATTTGAAATAATGGTTGCATTTCTTTTTTTAGCATTGTTTCATTGAATTCTGAACAGCTTGCAATAGTTGGCATCAAGTACATACAGTTTTCATTTGTGTGTGCTAATTATTCTGTGACATCAGTAGCACATGATTTATGGCCATAGAGTGCATGGATGTGCCTGGTTTTTAATACAGATTGTGCTTCTTGAGATAGTAAACCGACTCTAATACTCTTTAAAATGTTGGCATATGTGAGGTCTGCTGACTGGCGCATGTTTTCAGTTAATTCTTTGTATTGGAAATGTTGCATAGGTTGACATTTCCTTTGCTGTCAAGAGTTTTATGGCATAGTTTGTGCCCTAAGGTTTTAAAAATAGATTCACCATTAACTGGTGTTATTTGAGGAAGATCTCTGAAAACTATAATGTGTTTTCTCCCAAAGAGTTCTTCATAGTCTGCTTTCAGGACCTCTTGTAATCTGAAGTGAATGAAGGCTAACATTAGATTGGAAACCATGTTTACCTCATCTATTAGCAGCATTTTCATGTGTTTGAAAACTCTGCGTAGTTCCATTGCAGCTTCTGGAGAACGTTTGTAACAAACTAATTTGTTTTGGTGTTCTACTGGAAGGAGTAGTAATCAGTGTAAAGTGACACTGCCTATGTTGTAGGCAGCTAAACCTGTGGGGACAGTTACAACAGCTGACCGTTGGTTGTTTGTCAATTGTTGGAGGAACTTGCAGATGATGTTGATTAAGAACATTTTGCCTGAACCAGCTTGACCACTCACTTATAGCATTATAGGTTTGTAGTCTTGGCAGTTACACTTTTTAGTTTCATGCTGCACACCATGTTCAATTTGTTTTGTTATTTCTTGGAAAATTGTATGTTGCTCATTGTTTAGTCTTCTGTAGATTGCTCATACTGACACATGGTGTTTTCTACTTCAGTCATGGCTAATTGTGCCTCATATGCTATTAGTGGCTGTCCAAGTGGATCTTGGCTTCCTGTTACAGAAGGTTGACTACTGTCAGGAGTGTCCACATCTAGTTGCGCCTGGAGTTCTTCTTCTTGTTGTTGTTCATTGCGCAGCATTGTTTTGTACTGTGTAAAGTTTACGTCTGTTATAGTGCTTTAATTTGTTTTCAAATGCATCTTCATAGGAGTGATAGGTATCTAGTAAATATTCTTCTTTTCTCCATGGTTTAAAAGGTTGTAGCAGGGACATGTAATACAGTTCTTTATGTTGAGCTGTTTTGAATGACAATTTGATATGATTAATTAAGCTTTGTTTGGTAAGTTTCACTAAGCTGCCTTCACAATTTTCCACTCTGTATCTACCTTTCTTCTCATCTGGTTTAATATTATTTTTGTATGCAGAGTTTTGGGCTATGTGATATAGATACATGGTTTCAAAATGTCTTGGTTGTTGGGATCATTGTGGCTATTGTTTCTATGTCTTCATATGACTTGAGAGCTCTTTTTCTAGATTTAGCAAGATCAAGTCTTAGCCATACTATATTTTCAGATTTTCCATACAAGGCAGTACCAGTTAAACAGTCTGCAGATTCATAGCAGCAGCATTCTCTATGGGAGAGCATTTTTATGCCTAAGCTGTACAATTTCTGTGATAGTGTTTTTTCAGATGATATGTCATCCCACAGGTCTTGGAGCTATGTTTTTATGGCTTTGGTTAAGTAGGCTGTGACACATCATGCAACTGCAGTGGAATTGTCTGCAATGTACTGCACATCTATATTTGCATTCCATAGGAGGGCAATGATTTCATTGTAATCATTGATGTATTTTAATCCTTCTGTTCTTTTTTATGTGTTCCTAGGTGATTTACCTTTGACACTGAAGACATGAAGTTATTTACTTGACCTGTTGTTGAAACTGGTCTAGGGAAACCAAAGCAGCATTTGGTGTAGTATTTCCCTTTGTTTTTTATATTTGGGACAACAATACTTCCCACATTTGTGTCTTTGAAATTGTAAAATGTGTGCATCAAGGTCACTATATGTCGTTGAAGGGATTTCACAAGTGACATATTTTTGGATGAACTGCAAAACAGTGGCATCACTGTCCTGACTAAATTTAGGAGTATCTTTAATCCATAAAAGCATGTGTGGTGCTCCTCTGGCTTGGTATTCTTTTCTCCAAAAGAAGTGTTGCACTTCTCCGAGGGGAGGAACAATTTTATTAAAAATGTAGTGTAGCACATCAATGGGGCGATGATGGAAATATCTTGATACAATTAGAGGATCAAGAGAGCAGCGTTCTCCTAGTGCTTTTATATCTATATTTTTTTTTGCTCTGCGTAGGAAATTGTGTAAATCTTCCCATGCATATTCTACACAACTTACAGATGATTCATGGAAGTTGTGTGCCGAAAAACGGGGATTTGTGTGCCAATTCTGCCCGCAAATCCCCATTTGTTAAACAGGGATTTGCGGGCAGATTGGCACACAAATCCCCGTTTTTTGGCGCCAACTTCCATGACTCAGCCTGTCAATGTCACAAACCAAGTGGGTGGGCCAAGGTTTCCTATCATACAGCGTACATCTGCGTGACATCGGAACCAGTCTTCTTTTGTATTACGCATGTTTGCTAAAAGATTTGTAATGCTTGACTGTAAAACCTCACCTTTTTGAACTTTTTTTAGTAATTGCTGACATATTTTGAAAATTGGTACCTGATTTTAATGTGGTTGCATCTCCATAGAATAGAGTTGTTAGTTCACTTTCAAAGAGAAGGTGGCATGTATATTCCACGTTTTGTCTGAATCTGGGGTCTTCAGAATACGTTAGTAAAGAGTGATATTCTGATGCTGTTATTTGTGTGGGTCTTTCATCGTACCTTCCTCCTTTTCCATAAGGAAAGAGTAGAGGAAAGGCTTGTGCTTCTATACTTTTTTCCATCTGCTGATTGGAGATCCTTTGGCTTGTCGAGTTTGGTAAGTTTCCAGTGCATCATCTACAGTGGCTTTAGCGTTTAATGGGTGAATTGTATAATGGTCTAAAATATTGGATTCTGTAGCAGGATCTAGAAGTTGAAATTGACCAGTTCTTGACGAGTCTTGAATTATTTCAGTGGTTTCCCTAAGGTTTTCTTCAATATTTATGTCTTTGAAGACATTGTTGTCTTTTAGATATTACAGTGCTTCTCTAAATGTATGTAAGTCCACAAATTGTTGCCAAATCGTTTTGTCTTTTGTAGGTACGCCATTTACTAAAATAATTAAAGATTGATCTATTGGAAATTTTTTCTCCCAGAATGTGTACATTTTCTTTGAGATCTTATGGCAAATAAACTACTTTGCCATAAATGACTTTAAGTAATTCAGAGGGAGGTAGTTTTGCTGTTTTGGTTGAAGGCATAGTATTGCTTGAAATGGGTGCACTGTTTGAATTATGATGCTCTCATACAAGTAAAGTTGTTGCAGGGGTTTTGGTAGTGGGAATAATTCCAAGTTATTTTTGCTAGCAAGTGAAGGTATTTGGTTGTTGTCAAATTTTGGAGTGCAGTAACTGCAAAGTATTAGGGGGAAGTAATTTTGTATTTGTTTTCTGCTATAAGATAGAGAGCTAATTGGAACAATGTGGAATCATCATTGTCTTCTATTTTGTACATTATGTCTACAGTTTTTGTGCTATTCCTATAAAAAGTCCTGTGGCAACACACACACACATGTTTTGGTACTTCAGCAGATATGCTTTTAAACCTTAGTATTTCCTTTTTGTATGTGTGTAGTAGAAGGTTGCCATGTGTAAAGTTGTTGCTAGTCTGTTGTAAAGCTATTGCATTTTGTAAGTGGCTTTCACTTCCAAAATATTTTCTCTGGATATGCTCTATTTCCTCCAGTAGTTCTTTGGCTGAAGCATGTAGAAGATTGTTATTTAACTTGGGTAGTGATAAAGCAGGACTTTTGGCATAGTACAGTCTATGTACCAGATTTCTTATAGTTGAATGATGTGTTGATATAACTTTGATATGGTGGCAGGTGCTTTTGCAAATAGGTCAAGAAATGCAGACTAATGAATGTCCTTGTAACCCTATGTATGTTCACACTGGAAAGGAGTCCATACTTTGTAATAGTTTTATTTTCAAATGTGTCTTTGCTTTTCACATACTGATTGAGGAACTAGCGTAAAAATGTGAAAGATGTTTTTCCTACATTACACATTGATGTGCATGGCCATTTGTAGACTGGACACATTGGTTCAGTGGAATGGAAAGTTGATACTAAATTTTCTGGGGATATTTTTGTGAGCAGCGTTTCTTGTTCCATAATGGTATTGTTAAGTTTTTCATACCCTCATCCACTGCTATGTATGGCAATTGGGTTTCTTTGCTTTTGTTTGTATGCTTTTCATTGAAATATGTTTCTGTGCTGGTGGTGTGACTGACTCCATTCACCTCCACAGATGTTTGCAAAGCTATCTTCGTTGATATTCTGTTTATTGCACAGTCTTTTTTGTAGTTTACTAGTTAGTTTTATTAGTGGTTTCATTCTGTTAAATACTAAAATAAATAATTTCCTTTTGAGAAGGATTGCACTATCTACAAGAGCTTCTAGGATACATTTTCTACAGTAGGTTTTAAGGGTTGTGCTTGATTTCTCTCCTATTTTGATAAGGTTTTGAAAGACTCTGTGGCGGAACATTTTTTGTAAAATATTTTTTCTGGTATGCTTACTTGTAGCTACATCAAGATTTATAGATGCAGTGTTACCACTAGTGGTACCTGCAGTCTTTTTAATAACTTTCTGTTTAGTTTTACATTTTGAAAGAGGAGGCAAAGTGTCTTTACTGGAAGCTGCTTTTGTTTCACTTAGTGACTGTATTAGCTGTTTTGTTTGAACTTTTTGTATAAATTCTGCTAGCTGTGGATGCTTATTTTGGACACTTTTATTTTGATTGTGTCTACTTCTGCATTGCTTTCTACAGAGTTGCTTTTTGGTAGGCATTCTTTGGGGTCTGTTGGAGAAAAAAAGAAAGTGTGGGTTTGGCTGTTGTGCAGTGTATGCATTCTTTGTGCACAAGTGTCTGCGTATGATGGTAGGCATGTATGTAGAGGTGTGTGATTGTGCAATTGGCTGTTACTTCATGTTGGAAAGGCTATTCTCGTATTTGTGTTTACTATACTGGTGTACATATGACAATACAAAGTATGTACCTGCTGAGGGGCAATCAGTAATATTGAATCTAATGCTGCAGGGTTAATACAATTGTTTGTTCTACAATACTAAAATTCTACGGTGTTTGAGTAACAGTTAGAACATTATGGCAGTATTGCAATTAATTTATGCATGGAAAGAGTAGGTTTCTTCTGAGTTCTGGTTCGTACTTCAGATGCTGCTGGTTTTTAGGAGAGTGGTCTTCACTGCAATTGTGAAAGAAAGAAGTTAGTAAATATGTGTGTTAATAGCACTGTTGTTAATGTAGACATGAATTTGCTTGTTTTTGCAGTAGTAGTGCTTTCTGATAACTGTGCATAGCATGTAGATGCAGTTTCCTTTGTCTATGTGCATTTTGTATATTTTACCTAGAATCTGTCATTTGAACTTTCCTTATACATGATTACAATAGTAAGCACACAGAGCACACTTGGCTTTTAAGGCAGTGTTATTGGATTTTAGGAGATAGGAGACATAAATGTATGCTTTTCTTTCTATTTATAGAGGGTAAATGGCAGGAACTGTTGGGAAAAGCATGCAATGTATGCATTTGTGAAGGTGTGGGAAATAAAGCAGAAGGATTTGATGGGTTCATCAGCTTATTACTCTCCAGGATATTTGTAGGCGAGAAGGTTCAAATAAGAAAACCTGGAAAAGTGCCAAAGGGACAAAGCAAGTTTACCAGACTGCAGGTGATTAGCAAACTACTGGGTGATCCTGTGGTGCTTGGAGATGGGAGAGTCTGAAATAAAGTGAGAGTTGCAATGAAGGGTCTGGTGCTTGCGTTGCAGACTGTAGGTAAGGGGGAGATGTTATATGTGTTGGTTTACTACACTGTTTGTACTTACTTGTCCATGATGTGATAGACATGACTCCACCTGTGTATAGTTGAATGCTGTTGTAAATTCTAGAACGGAATGGGCAACCAGTTGGAATGGGAGAGCAGTATAGACTGGAAGAATAGCTGTAGAGGCATTGGTGTTGTTTCAGCTGGGAGCCTTTCAAATGATATTGTCTATCTGTGTGCGCGAATAAAGATGCATGTACTCATCCTGGCTGCATGTCACTTTATAAAACCCTACAAAGCCTTCTTCCACAATTATACTGTTATTTCTCCCATCTTTGAACATGAATTCACACTTTGTTAGACAGCTGTATGTGTTGTGTCTGATTACTTTAATAATCATTCCTAAAGGATGTTCAAATGATAGATTGTATGTAAAATATCCAGAATGTAAAGAAAGAAAATTGTATTAAATCATATCCACTATAATGCATTAAATGTTATTATCTTTAAAATGTGGATAAATAGGTGGCAGTGGTTACACAAATTACAGAATGAATGAAGAGAGTAACAGTTTTCACGTCACAGTTGGTAATATGGGTAAATACAAATTTGGAGAACAGACACATTTGTAAGTAACACTTGATCATAGCAGATGGGAGAAACGACAGCAAGCTTTTTTTACAGGTTATACAGGGTAAGTGGAAGGTACCCTGTGTACATGCATTTATACAAGAGCTGTACATGTACTGTGCAGAAAATATTCATACCTGTAGTTTGTGTTCATGCATGTGGATGTGCATGACTCGGCAAGCAGAAATCTTGGAGAGTTTTATAGTAGTTGTTGTTGTAGGTGCTTTGCAATCACAGTAGAATTGTACTCAAAGTGATCAACAGTACATCTAAAGTGATGACCATTGATGATAGAGTTAGATGTAGAGTTCTTGGACATGATTGGTGGATGGTTTTGTGACTGCTTAACAGTAGCCGATGAGGAAATGGTGCAGAGAGCGAAGTGGACAGGGTAAAAGGGCTGCCCCAGTGTTACGCGCTCCACGGCCACCGTGGCTGTTGGTGGACAGGGTGTGCCACAACTTCTCAGCATATCTGGCATTGAAATAGGACTAGGGGAATTAGTCAATCAGGTGCTGAGGGTGTCATTCATACAGAGAGAGGGTAATCATTCTTTTTCATTGCTGTATGCTGTGAAGATGGCTGTGGTTGCTGAGATGGACAGAGTTAGAGTGTGGCTAGTGGGAGATCATTATATCACTAATCTGCAGTGGTATGCAAACATGTGTGGCATTTCAAACAATTTTGGAATGCAGGGAGTGGACTCTCCCTGGTGTGATGTGCCAGTGAGAAATGTGCAAGGTGTTTATACCCTTTGTTGAAATATGGCTTATTTTAACACTCCTTATATTCTGGTGGTTAAATTGTGGAGCAATGTATTTGGACTATCTGAGTGCAACAAGTTTGCAGGGTCCACTGAAGAAGTTGCTAAGGAACTGATGCAGCTTTTTCCATCTCCTAAGATAACATTTTCACATCTACCACCTAGGACTGCATAGATGCATTGTCATGTATTTAATCCTCAACAAGACATAGCAAGATGTCTTGTTAATTAAGGAATATCTTGTTTTATGCATTCTGTGGGCATGTCATTGTTCCAAAATGAGAACCTTTTGGAAGATGGTGCAATTTTCTTCTTGTAATGGAATGACTTGCACCGATTTTGGTCAAGCAATATTTCTGGGTAAAATGCAGACCTCAATCAGGAAGTTGTTGTGAAGTCATGTAACAGATACAATCTGAAAACAGCCTAAAAAAAGCCTGAAAAAATCTGTAAAAAAAATACTCTTTTCGGAGCCAACCTCAAAGGGTAAGTGGGGAACACTATTTCAATTTTGATTCCCCACTCTCAGATTTTACGATTTGTCTGCTGACACTGCGGTTATCCGTGGACACCAAACAGGGATTTTGAGGCTTGGAGCCATGCAAATGAGACTTAGCAGGGCAAGGGTTTGGTCAATAAGGTTTACTGGGTGTGATGTGTAAGGAGATACTTGGTCAGAAAGTCTGTTTCCTGAGAGGAGGGCAGATAGCTATGGCTGTGTCTTTCAGAAGGCAGATTGTCTGGAGTTTGGGAGACTTGTGGATAAATTGGTTGGAGGTGCATGCAGATCGCTGTGGAGTGGCTGCACATCTTAGATTCCCTCATGTGGAAGTGCACTGGCATGGAGTGTGTGGAATTAAGTGGCTGGATTTGGTACCTCTTTGTGCTAATTTGGTGACACAGCATCATCCAGACATTATTATTATTCATTGTGTTGGAAAAAGTTTAGGACATGTCTCTGGAATCGCTATGCAATTTGCAATGAAAGAACGACTTGAGAAAGTCATGGACATGTTTCCTGAGTAATTTTTTCTCATATGACGCAGAGACAAATGTGGCTGCGTTCTTCTTCATTTGGTTCACAAATGGAGAAAGCGAGGCGCAATGTCAGCAAGGCTGTTTGTGCCTTTTTGAGAGATGTTGGCATCTTACTTATGCTGGCAATCAGATTTATCTGAAAAATATAGAACATGTATTGCAACCCTTTTGCAATTATAGCAATCCTTTTTCCAGTAGGTGTTGACCATTTGAAGTTTTTGAAACACAAAAAGACAGCACAAAAATGCTCTTTTCAGAGCCACCACTTCCTTCCGGAGATGAGTGCAATTGTTTTGATAGTGCAGCACCCCAAAAATGTTCAATGTCCGCGGACTGTCCATGAACTTCTGAAAATTCACAGGGCCCTGCAAATTGTCACTTCTAATTTTGAACTGTGAAAGGCAGCACTGAAAAGAAATTTGTTTTTTGGTCTTCGTTATTTTGTATTTTATAGGTTTTTTCAGACATGACACATAAGTTAAGGAAGGCAAAGGAGGGTACGGAAGGGGTATCAACCACAGTGATAAGAAAGGGCAGGTGGAGAGAGGAAGATGTAGGGTGGGCCTTAATCAGATAGTTAGCAGTCCTTTCCATGCTCCCGGTCCGCAGCTTTGAAAGCATCGCAGTACATGCACAATACTGTGACCCTCGAAAGGTAAGGGTCTACAGCATCCCGTATGGCCTGCGAGACAGCTGGAGGGATGCTAAGCCCCACAGGAGTGCCTCTTGTGGTGGCAGGAGCAGATACAGAGGATGCTGCAGAGGAACTCAACCTACTACGTTTATCGCAGGGTACAACCTCACGAATAGCCCCACCATGGAATGACCTTAGGTGTCACTTCATTGAGGTAGTGCCGTAGCTGTACAAGCCTGGTTTGCCACGACTTAGCACCAACTGGCACTGAGTGCAGCGCACCTTGTTTCCACAAGCTTTCGGCACTCCATCAAGAGTGGCAAACAACCTCCACACCCAAGATTCACAGTGAGTGCTAATAGTAGGGACTTGCACTACCTCATCCTTGTCATTCTCTTCATCCTCCTGTTCACCCTCATGCCTGTTCCCCTCTCCAGGCCCTTGGGGAGGTGGTGGTGGTGGAGGGGTTGGTGGTGGTGGTGGTGGTGGAGGGGTTGGGATTGGTGCTGTGGCAGAAGTAGCAGCAGCAGCCATGGTTGCCATCTTCAATGGTGTCAGGAGGCACAGCAAAGGCAACAATTTGCAGAATATAAAATTCAGCAGTGTCTGTCCTGGAACTCCAAAAACAGAATGAGAAGCAGTTCTGGGGTGTGGCCTTTTATAGGGGGGCTGGTGTGCACTTCACATACACCCGCGCTGTCAGTGAACACTTCAAACACCAAAAAGGGTTAAAAAAGTTCCAAAAGTATGCAGTTCGATAGGGACATGGTCTTGGACATGTGCAATGGTGAAGTTTCACAGGAAAATACCTTGGATTGGTGTTCGGGGGCTCTGATTGTGTTCACAAACAAGGAGCCACACTTAGTGTGGGTGCGGTGACATGATGACATCGCAGACACGTTCGCGAATGGGACGCCTGTCCGTAGGACACCAACTGCGCAGGGTTGGTTGTACGCATGCGTGCAAGTGTTCTGCGGACAGTGTTCATGTCCCCGAACTAATTAAAACTTCGCCACACATGCGGAGGACAGTTACAGACAGGCGTGATGTTTATAGGACCGAAGGGTGTGATACGCATACTGGACAGTGTTCAAGTCCCCAAACTAATTAAATGTGCATTACAACTTTGCAGACAGGTGGACGGGCTGTTTTCTATGGACATATTCATTCTGGTTGTGGACAATGCAAACAGGGGTTATGTTCTTAGGACACCTTGTTTTGAATAATTGCGGACATGCAGACTGATTTTGTGTCCTGCGGACACCTCCATTTTGATTGCGAACAGTGTGGACAGGTATGGTGTCCTTGGGACACCCCCATTATGGTTGATTGCGGACATCCCAGACAGCCGCGGCGTCTGCAGACACCTTAACAACCTTTAAAAAAAAAACACAGAGGAATATAGTAACAGCATACATAATATTTTATTATTGTATAAAAATAAAAAAAAGTATGAAAGAGAGGGAGAAGCAGACCTTGATATAAATACAGGGGAATTAGGGGTTTGTACATGTTGGACAATAGGGGAAGAATGGATTGAAGTCTCATCATAACGTTTTTTGTGATGGGGCTTTTTTGGGGATGGTTGGCTGGGACAAGGAGAAGGGGTCAGGTACATGTGGAACAGTGATATTTAATGTTTTCCTTGATATGGTTCTCTACAAAGTTTTTCAAAATAATGAAATTGGTCATTAATTGATCAATTTTTTGCTCTAAATGCTGCAGATGATTTTCCAAGGAGTCTGTTTCAGTATTATTTTTATTGTCTGTATGTTCTGTTAAAAAAAGTTAAGTACACATAAATGAATGTTTATTAATTGGCTTATTTGGAGAAGTGTTTTGTCTACCATTAGTATCATTGTTTTCACTAATTTTGTCCTGAGGACACTTTTCTTCTAGCCATTCCAAAGTACTAGAAATGTCTGTGTTAAAAAAAAAGAACATTATTTTTTAGTGCATCCTACTACAGACAGTTTATAAATATAGGAATTAATGTAGTGTACTTACCAGTTTGTTTTTTATTTTTCCTGTTACTGCTTTGTAGGTGTGCTGTTGATATTTGTAGTGCAGTTTCTGTGAGGTAATTCTGCTGGAGGCATATGTTATTTTATGTTTCATATGTTATGTAATTGGACTGTTGGTGTCTTATATATACAGTCTGCACTTCTTATTTATTTTTTATTGTAATTTATGTATATGCTGCTCTTTGAATATGTTCAGTGTTTGTATTGCAGGATAGAACAATGTAAGATACCTCCTGCGTTTTTGGATAGTGTTGATGTTGACCAAATCGGTCTGCTGACATTTGCATGGTCTGCGGACATCACAGCAACTAGCGTAGGACAGGTGGTTCAATATGTTGTGTGGTACATGTATATAAACTAAGGGAGTCCTACTAAAAACTTATCAAATTCATGATATCTATATCTATATTCTGTGAAAAAAATCTTTTTTAAGAGGATGTTATGGTTAAGTTGTGCTACTAATAACCTATGAAATTCAGTGAAAGAACTTTGTGAAATGGGCGTTATGGTTTTAATTAAAACCGAAAAACTATAGAAATTCGCCAATTAGGGTAAGCTAAGCAACCATAACTCACACCACCACCATGCACTGCTACAACTAATACCCATGACATCAAAGATGACATCACAAATGTCATTTATGACATCACTGATAACATTACATGTTATTCCCCCTTCTTTGTTTACTAACATATCTAGGCCAGGTGTTCTTTTTCAGTAACAGCCAGGAAGTAAACATACAAAAGATCCTATGTTTGTATACCTTACTCTTCTTCTTCAGACCATGTCATGCAATTTCCAATACACAACATCCCAGGATACTCTGACCAAATGCTTTATCATGATTGATGTTCCCAAAATTCATCCCACATCTTTTTTTTTCTTTTTTCTCTTCTGAAATACTGGAATGTCTTCAAACGAGTAAATGCGCTATCCGTACCCCGGGAAGAAGTGGATGAAAACCTCTGACAGATGCATTGCATCAGAAAGAAAAGATCCTACAAAGGCCTTTTGTTCATCTAAGGGGTGCTACTGGAAATAGGAACACCACATCTGTAAACACTCCAAACCCTCCTCTCTGAACCTCACTAGCATGTTTAATGACTCTTCAAAAAGAGTGTTCCGGTACTGCAGGTGTTTGAAAACTCTAGCTGTTTCTTGCAGCACCTTTAATGGGTGGAGGTTCATTCTGCACAACCACCGCTCACAGATGCAGTAGAGATAAAACACTATATATAGGCCAAAAAAGGCTGCAGCCCAGTATAGGCCAGACCACCTCCTGCAATTTCCAATATGCATCATCCATATCATCCCAGGATACTTGAGCCAGATGCCTTATCATAAATGATGATCCCAATCTTTCTGACAGAACCTTAGAAGGGCCACGTCTTATGGTTTTCCTACACAATGTCAGACATATTCAAATGTACAACTGGTGACGAAAATATAAAATAAGAAAAATTACAACTCTACAAAGACAATGCCACAAAAAATCAGGCCACCCCTCTAAACCTCACTATCATTTCTAATAACTCTTCAAATGGAGTTTGCCAATTCTTCAGATGTTTGAA
This sequence comes from Ambystoma mexicanum, assembly GCF_040938575.1. Taxonomy (NCBI): domain Eukaryota; kingdom Metazoa; phylum Chordata; class Amphibia; order Caudata; family Ambystomatidae; genus Ambystoma; species Ambystoma mexicanum. The sequence goes on from NC_090929.1 coordinate 551,001,810, forward strand.
GACTCTAGTAGTAATAGTTGTTGCTAGCAGCACCTGTAATAGGTGGAAGTTGATTATGCACAACCACTGCTCACAGCTAGAGTGAAGTTATAAGAACACATATAAGCCAATAAAGACTGCAGCCCAGTATGGTCAGGCCATCTCGTGCAATTTGCAATACACATCATCCACATCATCAAAATAAACTCACACCAAATTATTTATCTTAATTGATGTTCACAAGCTTCATATCCCATTCCATGGCGGACATGTTTTTTGTTCTTTTTTCAGTTGCAAAATGCTGGAGTGTCTTCAACCAAATAAAGACACTATTAGTACCCCAGGATGAAGTGGACAGCAGTACCTTTAATGGGTGGATGTTGATTCTGCACAACCTCCGCTCACAGCTACAATGAAGATATATGACCACATATAAGCCATAAAGGACTGCAGCCCAGTACGCCCAGACCATCTCAGTCAATTTCCAATACACATCATCCAGTCGTTCCTGAAGATTTGCACCAAATAATTTATCAGAATTGATGTTTCCAAGCTACATATCCCACACTTTCTTTTCTTTTTTCAGTTGCAAAGTGCTGCAGAGTCTTCAACTGAATAAAGGCATAATTAGTATCCCGGGATGAAGTGGATGAAGACTTCCGGTAGATACATTGCATAAGAAAGAAAATATCCTGCGAAAGCCTCTCGCTCCTCCAAGTGGTGCTGATCGACATAGAGCAGCACATCCATAGACACTTCATGAAAATCTTCCTCTCTGAACGTCTCTACCATTTCTAATAATCTAATAGAGTAATCAAGCACTACCAGTGTTTGAATGCTCTGGCTGTTGCTAACAGCACCTTTAATGGGTGGAGATTAATTCTGCACAACCACTGCTCACAGCTACAATAAAGATATCAGACAACATATAACCCAAAAAAGACTGCAACCCAGTATGGTCCAGACCATCCCATGCAATTTAAAATAAACATCATCCCAAGAGACTCACACCAAATGCTTTATCATAATTGATGTTCCCAAGCTTCATCCCTCATCCTCCTGTATTAAATAGCAACCACTGAAAGAGTGAACACACTTTCTATCTCATTCCATGGCAGAAATCTTTCTCAGTTGCAAAAATTCTGGTCTATCTTCCAAGCAAATAAAGACACTATTGCTACACCACTCTAATGGAACACATTCCTAACTACAATAAACCCACAGCCAGGCGGGGCATTCCTGCATCGCATAGTGCCCCAGCTTGTCACTTCAAAATTGGAATTAGAAATAGAAAAACAGTACATGAGAACAGATAGTCAAATATTTATATTCATTTTCGGATTCATTGTTCATTGCCGTGGGTAGCAACCAATAGCAGGTCAAGTACATCAGATGATGTTGAATTTGTGAACCTATCATAGAATGTATTTTTTGAGTGATGTTTATATATGCCAATAAAACTATAGATTATATTATATCATTCTTTTAAGACTGTTTCTACATAGTACATATTTATTACATGAGAGTGACGTGGAGGTTTAGGAGATTGGGCCGCAACACGACTTTGGCAGTAACCATTAAATCCGGCGGTAGCGCTTTTACCGCCGGATTTAAGGGTCCGCCAAATCAGGACTTCAGCGGATTTTACCCCAGCACTTAGCTGGGGGAAAATCCGCCGAAAAATTGGCTCTTACAGCCGGCGGGAAATTAGTCGGTGGTATTAGTGCGAAATTTCCCCATTGAGCCCAATGGGGAATGAGGCATTCCCGAATGGGCTCAATGGGGAATAGGGAATAACATTACCGACGAACTCGTGATTCGGTGCTATTAGCGCCGGGAAGTTTGGCGGTAGGGCTAAAACCGCCGGCTGTAATACCGCCAGCGTTACCGCCCAAGTCGTGATGAGGAACATTGTGCTATTTTTAGGGTACATTTATTCTTGGATTAAGTATTTCAAACATTCAGACCATTTTTGAAAGAGAGGATTTTTATTGTAAAGAACACTTAGACATTGGCAGACAGAAAAACTGGAACATATGATGTAAACACTATTGCCATTAACTATTGGTGCCATCGCTATGGTGGAATCACCTAGTCGATTTGCAGCCAATTTCCATACATATAACAGATGAGCCACAAGTATTTTCTTTTATTTTGTGGTGATTAGGCATTTTACAATACGCATCATCCACATCATCTCAGGGAACATCACCACATAATTTATGATAATTAATGTTCCCAAGGTTTAAAAAAGATCATTCAAATGGCCACGTTTCAGTGTTTTCTTTCACAATGTACACTGTATATCCTCCTCCTCTATTTTAAAGTACTATTCATTCACCTTAAATAACTTCAACTGTCTACACCCATTTGTATTCTTCCTACTACTGTTGACTTCCTACCTATTGACTTCCTACTACTGTTCATGGATTGCTGGAAATCTGCCCATGTTTTTTTTTTTTACAAAAGTGTCAAAATGCATGTACAATAGTCATATATCTTAGCCCCCACTTGACAAAATACATTCAGATGTTGTACAAACATTCAAAGTTGGGTCAATAATCTTTCTGAAAACCTTTGTCCACACTCCTCAAACAGCAACAAAGCTACAAGCCATCTAAACATGTTGAGACCCCCTCTAATTTTGCCCCCTCTTGACAAAATCCCACCAAACTTTGCAAAAACGTTTGTATCTAGATCTTTTTGCAAACCTTTCTGCAGATTCGTCAAATGGCACCACATTTATAAGCCTATACAATATTTTGGGACCCCCTTCTAATTGTGTTCCCTCTTGACGAAAAACCACCACACTTTGCAAAACCATTCAGAACCAGTTCTAGAATGAAATTCCATCAAGTTTCATTGAGTGACCGAAAGTTATAAGCCATCCAAAAAAATGCTTTTCACCAACCCTGTAATACACAAATAAGCATAGATGCCCCCAAACATCTAATATTTTCACGGACATCACAGGACTGTCTGGGACTGTGTGCCCAGTAAACTGCAGTTGGCAGCTGACAGTATTTCTGTAGCAAATAACAGCACAGCAACAAGAACATTAAAAGAAAAACAGTGTTTCCTAATTATTTCTGTTGCACATGTAAACTTCAAATAAACCATCCCAACATTTTACAAGCTCTAATTTGTGTGCTAAAATAGCATTCCTTAACACATACTGCATCTGCATTTATTGCGGCAATTTGCACCGAAAAACACATTCCATTTCTTATTTACATATCAGGAGTTTGCATAGCAATAAACCCAAAGCTAAGGGGCATTCCTGCATTAGATAATGCCCCAAAGTCTTTACTAAAGCCCTCAGACTAGTCAGAACCTATAACTATGGACACACTAAATATCACACCACACCAGCAAAAGAAAAATCTTTTTAAAACAAGAACATTTCTATATCAACCCAGAGATCACTTTAACACACACCATAAATGATTTAAAAACATTGTAGATAACATTACGTCTACTGCTCTGTGATAAATCTGTCATTTTGAAAAAACAAGAATTCTTCATGATTTTATATCATGCACCACACTAAAATTCAATGTATTTCCTATTAAACAACTCAATACGTAATCCCATCCATTTTCTACATATACAGCAGCACCACTTCATTGTTAACAAATACAGTAAAAAACAAAAAAAACACAGAGTCCCATTATCAACATTTTATTAAATCAAACTTTCACCAAAACAATGACCAGCTACTGATTAATACCAATCATATTTTATCACAGGTAACATGAACTGCACAGTGTGAATTCTGCTGTCCATAAGAAAAGAGGAGAAAATGGGGAGTTTCATACTTTCCAAAATTAAAACCACAACCAAAGGACTATATTGTAAGAAAATGAATAAAATGGCCAACATACTCACTGCAACCCATCAAATTGAAGTACACATTAACAACTTTAGCACTACCCAATTATAAACACCAAAACACATACAAATCCTGCCCAGCATCAAAAGTAGCTGCAGATATTCAATGCGGCTACAAAGCTTTCTTGTAACAGTGAGTATAAGTAAATTGTTCTGCAAGCCCCAATTCAAACTAAATTGGCCTTGAAACCTTCAAATCAAATAAGTGAACAAGCAAGTGCATACAATAACACACACAAATAAACAGTGTTATTTTTATCTGATCTATTTATCTTTGTTTTCTACTGAATTGCTTTTTAGTAGGCATTCTGTTCTGTCTGTTGGAGAGAAAAAGAAAGTTTGGGTTTGAAAGTTGTGGAATGTATTTGTGTGTATTGTGAATGAGTGTGTGAATACGAGGGCAGACATAAATAGAGGGCTGTGTGATTGTGCAATGGGCTGTTATTTGTGGATTTGTGGTTGGGAAGGTTGTAAGAGTAGCTGTATGTGTACATGTGTGAAGGACTTGGGTTAGTGCATAAGAGACTGGTAGTGTGAATGAATAAGTAAGGACATTACAATGTTTTCAGGATTGTATTCTATCAAACCTGGCCTGTTCCTCTGCAAACCTCTCAGCGTCATAATGACCAATTGTATTTCAGACTGACTTCAATTAGTAGGGAAATGGAAATAACCTAGTGTAGAATGTCTGTAACATGATTGAAGCATGGAAAATAGCATAGCATTTGAGCATAACATGTCTACACTAGCTCACGTTTTCATACTGTACATACAGCTAGTTGAGCATTCATCACTATTCTCTAGTTAAGGCTTAGAAGCACAAACATATAGGGCCTCATTACAGGTCGGGCGGTCCGGAATTAACAATAAACCCGCCGCCACTGTTAATTCCGGACCACCCGATCCCGAGTCCTGCAGGTGGGAGGTGATCTTCCCGCAAGGTCTGACCTGGCGGGTTGAGCACCTCCCACCTGCAGGCGGACGTGGAAACACCAGCACCATCACAAGATGGTGCCGGTGTTTCCACTTCCCCATTCCCATTGAGTCCTATGGGGATTTACACCATTCCGCCTCCGGGATTCCCAGGACACCAGGGTCGTAATGCCCTGGTATTTCCGGGAGTCACGGAGGCGGAATGGTAATACGAGTCCGGCGGTAACCAGGCGGTTTTACCGCCGCGGTTAACAGCGGACTCGTAAAGAGGCCCATAGATTAGTTAGACCCGAATCAGCAGTACCTCAACTGCACATCACACTGTTTCACCACCCACACTATGGCCACCCCATGTACATGTGAATGCAATACAAAGTGGCATGTGTATATTGCCCACGTGCCATTGCAATGGCCTCAAGCAAAGCAAGTGAATGGCTGTGGAGTACAGAATTACCCAGAATCAAAGATTTGCCATATCCACGAATAATGACTGGGTGCATTACAGCCCGTGCAAATGTTTCCAGGGCGGTAGGAGTGGCAAAGCCCCTGTCAGTGATGAAAACCTGACAGGCCTGTGCAAGGGTGAGCGGGAGCCAGGCAGAGATTGTGTGACTCAGTGAGACAGGAAATGTTTGCTACTGCACTGAAACAGTAATCATGGGACTCACCTAAACTACAGTGGCAGATGCGGTGCATGACATCAGAGCAGGCAGTGAATGACTGCAGATGTTTTTGGCTGAACATGACATGGGAGTGACACAGCAGTGAAATGTCAAATGCATAAGTGATGTGTCCAGGCCACCCATCCACAGTGAGCCCACTTACCACCGCAGCACCCACATTGCCAACCAAATACACACTACAGTGAATAGAGTGTGGGCACATACACAACCCCAAACATGTGCCAATGGAACACCTGAAAAACAGTGCACCTGAACTGAAAACAATGCAAAAAAAACACCACCTCCAGCAGCAAATGTGCAGAGGCAATACAGATGACACCAGATACAACACACAATGAAAACATGTGGCATTTGTGGCAATACACTTGAACAGATGGCAATACATCCCCAATGAGAGAATTCAAAAACCATCATAAGACATCCACACATCACAACAACCATACCTGTATGTACACCATCACATACAAAACGGAATCCTCCATGCCAAAAACAGCAACACATTGATGTCAAACACAGAATGGAATGTGAAAATCCTGCGGTGCACCCTCAAGCTGTCTAATTCCATACCCCCACGTGTCAGGCTCATGTGCACCCCTCCCCCAGCAAACATCACAGCATCAACATGACACAGACAGTGAGGCCACAATACACATGACCGACAATGAACAGATGCACTGGGTGAACATTAAAAAATCAAATGGGTAGACGGACAAATAGACTGCACAAAACTTTGAATAAACTTATGTAAACCCTGTATTAAAATTGAACTACATACAAGATAAAATGGAATGAATGTCATAACAGTCCAGGAAAGGAAAATAAAAAAAAAAGTCCAAAATGAAACCTAACCGTAAATAACTATTTACACAGGCAACAGGCTAGTCCTCTCCAATCTCAGACAAAGCTGAGTCATAAGCCATATCTTCCTCCCTCAGTCAGGCCTCTGTTGCCTGGAGGGCTTTCAGGGGGGCCAATTTCGGCTGCTTTGCCTCCTCTGCCGACCTGTAAGTTGCCTCCAGGATAGCAGCCCACCTCTGAGCTCGGTGCAGCGCCACATCAAGCCTGGCCCCCATCACCACAGCCTCCCTTGCCTGCTGCCTCTCTGCCAGCAGCTGCCTCTAGAACCTCTGAAACACAGATCACAAACCTTGATGAGCTCCCTATGGTCCTCCTGTCTCAAAGTTCCACATGCCTCCTCAGAGTGCTGTCTCCTGTGATGGTCTGCCTCCTCATGGTTGCCCCAGCTGCTGCCGTGCAAAATGCAAGCTGTGCAGGTATGCTCTCCGACCTGATGTGTACGGCACATACACTGCCCTTAGGTACCCGCTGACCATCCACTTCCTGTGTCTGTGTCAGTGCATTGGTAGGCACAATTACCACCTCATCCGATGTTGAAGGGACTCCCACCTCGGGTAGGGATGTTAGCTGAACCAGATGGGGGCAGCGGTGATGGGACTTGTGCACAGGGGTCCATGCTGGAATGTGGCCTTTAAGGCACCCTATAAAAGTACTGGTGCACAGAGGAGGGAGTGGAGGAGGGAGTCATTACAGGGAACAGCTGACAGAGCCCACCCGAGAACAGTGTTGTTGCCAGCAAGGCCATGAGGTGGCGATGTGATGAAATACAAGCTGACTATGAGTACCGTGTACTTCATCTATGACTGCAGTCCGCCTCGTTAGACCAGCCACCAGGGGCAGCACATAATCCCGGATGGACACATCGGCTGCCATGGGGATGTTGGTTTGTGTAGATGCATCCCTGAAGGTGGGCACTGCTGCATCCAATGGCCCAGGGAAAGGATTTTATACAGGTAAATCCACAGTGGTCTGCACAGCCTCATGCCCCTGGGACTGGGTTACAACATAGACACCCTCCTTGATGCTCCCAAATAACCCCATGGGCTGGCCAGCAATGTCCACCTCCTCCACCTTTATAGACCTGGATGACTCCAGGGTGTCTTCCCCCATTGATGACCCCTGTGACATCACTTTGTCCCACCACTGCTGAGGTGTCCCCTGTCCCCATCACCTCCTGGGACTTATGCCCAGAAGACACGCCCAATGGTCCATGCGCTGCTTCAGCTACATTGCTCACCAACGAGGAGGTGTCATGGCTGGGATGGGCACCTTGGTCTGGTGCCCCGGTACCTGTGTCCACGCTCCACGGCACTGCTTCTGCCCTCTTTGTCAGCTGTGGCAACTGTGCTAAAGCAGAACATAGAACATTGACATCAGTCAACACTGTCAAAGCATGTGTGGCATAACATTTACAGTAAACAGAGAACACCATGGGTCAACCAGCCACAGCCCCTCCCCTCACACACACACACACGCCCATGCAATTTCCATGAATACTGACACACCAGTCTAGGGTCAATGATGGGCACAGTCACCACACATTCATATGTCAACTTTGCACATAGATGGCCATCCACACACATATACCAAGAAACATGGCATGGCACAATGGCAATGCCAAAGTGACCCAACTGCAACCTGCTGCATTGCCATGGGAGTCATGGCACTGGGGTACAGGGGTGTTCAGGGAGTCAACTGGTAGGTTGGCCAACCACAGAATGCATGGGTGCACAGAAGGACAGGGTACAACTGGGAACACATTGGTGGCAAGACACCCAGTTGGATAATGGGTCTCAGTAGACATGCATGATTGTACTACGCACAGCATGAGTTGAATTGAATTGATTTTTTTTTTATATATCACACTCGTGCACGTGTTTCAGAGCATGAAAAGGCAAGGGAGGGGAACAAGGGAGAACAAAACAATGATCTTACTAGGCCCAGTGATATTGAGAATGCACAAGTGCATGGGAGAGGGAGAAGGCGAGAAGTGCAAGGAAGGGGGGAGCAGTGGAAAGTGCAGAGTAAAGGAAAAAGGATAAATAATAAATAACAAATAATAAATGAGTAAATAAATATTAACAAGCAACAAACATTGGTAGTGCAGCCAGCAGGTGGCAAGTGCTGGTTTAAGGCAACAGACAGGGTAAGTCTGGTAAGTGCAGAAAGAAAAAGGGGGGCTGTATGGTTACAGATACAGGCCCCAGTGCAAGGGAACACCAGGAGGCAGTGCGGGTGGGGTGGCATGGTGAGCAAGTAACTGAGCATGGAAATCAGAAGGTAGGCCATCTGCACAGTGCCCAGAGAGAGCAAATCAGCCGGGGAGAGAAGGGGTAAAGGCAGAAGCAAAGAGGAAGATCTTGAGGTGCTTCCGGAACCAGATATGGTTTTCCTCAAGTTTCAGAGTGGCATGGAGGCTGTTCCAGAGTAGGAATCCAGCCGAAGACAAAGATCTACTCCCAGAACATTTTTTTGAACAACGACTGACCCTGAGGGATTTAGAGGTAAAGGAGCGAGAGGGAATGTTTTTACGAAGGGGCAGCCAAAGGTATATTGGACCCAGGCCCCAGAAAGCCTTGTGGATAATGCAAAGGATTTTGAATTTAATCCTTGCTTCCACTGGGAGCAAGTGTAGAGATTTCATTGCTGGAGAGATACAATGCCAGGTCTTGAGGCCAAGGACAAGTCTCACAGTCCTGTTCTGGATAAGTTGCAAAAGGCAGAGAGTAGAAACAGGTAAATGTAGAATGAGGCTGTTACAGTAGCCCAACCTAGAGAGAATCAGAGCTCGAGAGACAGTGAGCTTCTGGGTGAAGGAAAGGAAAGGCAGAATACCTCGGAGGAGGTGCAGTAGGAAATTTTGAATTTCATCCTTGCAGTCCATGGCCATGCAAACACCTGCAAACACCTGCTTGGGCATCAGTCCATACAATTGGAAATTGTGCTTGCAAGTCTGTACATTCAACATCGCGTGTAACTGTACCTACAAGAAAAACAGCAATGGATGCATAGAGACCATTATTTGGACCCGTGTTTTCAGGATAATAGTGGGTGTTATGATAATGGTGTTAAGATGAGAATCCAAGTGCAAATTTATAAAAGGCACTAAAATTCAGCAGATTATGTTGAATGCACAGACTTAAAAGCACACCTAAGTGTGAATTCCAATAAAGGTACTAAAATGCAGCGCAAGATTTGGAATGCACAGACTTACAAGCACACCTAAGTTCGAATTTCAAAAAAGGCACTACAATGGAGAAGAAAAATGATCAGTATCAACGAAGTAAAGCAGATGAAACATTTCACACGGTCAAGGGAAAACATTATATGGGTTTAATACATATAACTCAGACCTACAGTCAGAACACAAAAGCTATTTGCAGTTGAAAAAGAAGGGAAGGGAGGCATGAGTATTGAACATAAGAGTGGTAAAAGGTGAGAGATGTTTGAGATTTTTGAGGTTTTTTCAAGAGCAGCATATTGGACCGAGGGAGCTCCACACAGTGAGAGGACTTTGTGTCTGGAAAGCTAATGTTGATAGAGATGGGCTGGTAGAGCAAGAAGTGAAATCCAGGTCATCCCCACGGTAGTTGCAGATGCTTACTTACCAAGAAGAAGTTTGGGGGCGTCAAATAGCATATGGACTCCGTAGGACTGTAGATATAGGTGATGTCCTCTGATGGCGTTAGAACGTCTGGAAAACAATGTTGAGAAGACAGCGGGCCCTCACAGCCCTCCCAGGTCTAAACAGGGTCAGACAGGACAGACCCTGTGGCTTTAAAAGGGGCCTCGAGGAGGGGGGTCAGCTCAGCCAGCTCACACGATAGGTAAAGAAGGTAGTAGCAGCGAATCACGAGGACGGTGGGGGTCACTAGGCATCTGGTTGTGCTTCCATTGCTAGAGAAATGGCGGCAGCCATGTTCGAGTGCCCTCAAGGTCAAGATACCACCCGGCCCTACTGGTCTTTGTGAAATAAAGAACTTCTAGTGCCACAACAAGAACCAGAATTCAGTTGGGTGCAGGAAGGACTCAGGTGGGTTCTTCCCACAATTACCAGATGATATTTTTAAATTTTTCAAAATTTGTGGAAACAGCACCAGTGTGCTTGAATTACATAATACATTGAGCATAACATTCAGGAATCCTCAAGGACTTCAGAGTAGAGTGCTGCAGTGCTTTGCATCAAGCTGGAGAATATTGGAGAGATGAACTTAGTAATAACTTTTAAGAACTTTTAAATTATGTAAAACATATTGTATTAAACATGTTGATGATCACTGTCCTACTTACACCTGTCCTCCTTGCCCCCAGCAATCATCCCAATCAAATTCAATCAACTTCTGTCCCTCCCTCCCCCAATGATGACTAGAAATTCCAAATTCTTCCATTGACGTTTCCCATTCCAATACCCAATCCTTTTCATAAAAAAAAATAAAAAAATATTCTACTATAAATATCTTGATATTATTCTGCGATACATTCTATTTGACTGTCCGGGGCATCCGTGGACATTGCACCTTTTCCAGATATGTCTGGTCTCACATGATGCACGTTTAATTAGTCTGTGGGCAGCGCACCCATTTGCAGACATCACCGCACATGTGTCCTGCATCTCAGGCCTGCCGAGGTCCAAGGACACCCGACAGTGCTGCAGAAGCTCCCCAGACGTCATCATGTGACTGCACCCTTGTGGCATGACGGCCTGTGTGTGGACTGTGCCCATGACCGTGGACAGTTTGAAACCACATTTTTGGGCAAACTAGGATGTTTCAAGTTGAAGTTTTACCCTTTCAGAGCTCCTAGACTCATTCTTAGTTCATCTGTCAACTTTTTTTTAACTTTCCTAGCCCTAGTTCTGAGTAAGTATTCTGTGGACAGTCGTTCAGTCCATGGACAGTTCCACTGAAGTAACCCACCCATTACTTTTAGTCGTTCTCAATCTGGCTATCTGACAGCACCTGCTTTGCAGAACATTGATAGCAATCCAATGGCATCTTTCATGGCCATCCCCCCTTCCAAGGCACCACAACCACAAAGACCAACTGGAGGGCCTGGACAGGGCAACATTCATGTTGATGCTGATGAGGATGACGAGAAACAGGAAGAAGAAGTAGATGAAGTGCCTGCTTCTAGTGCCCAGAGAGAGTTATGGGTATGGCTTCTTTTTTACCACCATTGGAGGTGTATTGAAGTCTTGGGCTGCCAAGGTGAAATGCACTGGGTGCAACATTGTACTTAGCTGCAGAAAAAGCTTGGAAGTGCTCCTATGGGACCACATCTATGTGCTGCCACACCAGATCCAACCATTTGGGTGCTCTTAGAAAGGCCTTTCCTTTTCAGGGAGAAGCAGGTAAAAATCATCTACACCATCTTCCTCAACTGCTCCTGCCACCACACACACTAGTCCTGTTGGGCAGAGGGTCCTGTCCGCCCCCTCGCAGGCCATATTGAAAGCTGTTGACCCTTACCTTTCGAGGGTCAAAGTACTCTGTTTTTACTGTGATATACCAATCTGAAGACATGAGCAGTTTCGAAGGGCTTTGTAAGCCACGGTCAAGGAGCATGAGATGAACTGCCACCTACCTTAAATTTAAGCCACACCCAACATCTTCCGCTGTCCACCTGCCCCTCAGTATCTGGGGTTGATGTCCCTTCCCTCCAAAACAAATCCCCAAAAAATATAAAAGCCTGAAAAGCCAAAACTAACAAATGCTCTACTGAACTTAATTATTTTGTCTAACTTTTACAAAAAGTGCTTATATTTTTTTTCTTCTGTTTTTCCATTTTGTTTACTTCAACTACTAAAAAATACTTCAATCCATATTTTGTTTTCACAAAAACTGTTTCAATGCATTTTGAACACTTTCAAGAAAAATCTGATTGCCAACATCAGTCAAAAACTTTGGTAATATCAAACTTGATATTTTAATTATGAAAAAATGTCCTTCCAACATCCTGCAAAAATGCACATGCAGCTTTGTTTACTTTACGCATTGCTTTCTCGATTTGTGAACAAAATAAATTAGAACGTTTCCACATTTGTCTTTGAGCAATCCGAGAAAACACAATCTTCGATGTATCCTTCATTGCAAACTGTAATGAAATTCTGGTGATATAGTACACACTGTTGCCTCCACAGTGAACTACAATTATGTCTGGATGCTTCAAAGTAACCATACTTTCACAAAATGGGAGCAAGTCCGACCACTTCATTTCTCGAATGGCATATTAGGAAACATCAAATTCTTCAAATCCAAGATTCACGTGTAATCCACACTGTTCACAATTCACCTTCAACCAATGGATCCAGAATTGGCCACCAACCAGACACTCTGCTTCCTCAAAGCCATTGCCATATTCACAGCACAGAACAAAGATAACTCTTGCAGCACTATCTTCCTGTACACCACAACCAAGAACGCTGATTAGCTGATCCCTTGATGTCCGCGGACATCTATGACTGTCTGTGGCCTCCACAGTCCTATTTCCATACCAGGCATCCTTAAAAGACCCAGATGTTTTTTTTTGTCTTCATTGTGGAACTTGTCCAAGTTTTATAATGGGAAAAGAGGAACTACAAATCCCAGACTGCAAAGACAAAAAAAACTATGACTGGATAAGCACCTACAGATTGGAATGGATCATGTTGGCAAGAATACATGTACTTAAAGAACCAACAAAGAAGAAGTCACATGGATAAATACTGCAATTATTTAAGTACTCATGTCATGGAATGAATGTGGAGAAAAGGAAAAGGTTCAGTCATGTAATCAGTAATAACTTCATATTTTAATTTTAATCAAAACAATTATAAAAATACATACTGCATTTGTATAATATCAATCTTAAAAACATTAGATTAGACATTAATGCAGCAAATATGTGTCAAAAAAAATTTAGACATTTTGCTCCCTAGGTCCATGGAATAGGGGACACTCATCTCTATTTTCTAGAATGCATGTACTGCCAACATATTAAACTTCCATACACCATGTGCCACTTAAAAATGTTCTACAAATCTTTACCATCTGTTTTTCCTTTCTTTTAGAAAAAGTTTGCACACAGTGATGCTATAAATACACATATGCATTTTTTTTAACTTTTAACAAAATGCTCTGAAAAAGACACATTTTTAAAAGCTCAGCATTTTCCATTTTTCATTCCATATAAATGCCACACTTTCCAACCTCTCTTATTATATCCCTTATAGTGCCACCATTTGCATGTGCTCACACGTATGTGTATACTGTCTATCTAAAACACTTCACCTTACCTCAAGAAAAAACTTGGAGGCACCTCCTTCTACCACTTAGCCGCAAAAACCTGGAACAACATCCCAAAGGAAATAAGAAACGCTGAAGATCACCTAAAATTCAAGAAATCACTAAAAACCTGGCTCTACAACACCGCAGACTAAAGCGAAAAAAGGAAACTGGTAAAAAGGATAACTAAACCGGAAAGACACGGACATCCCTGACCGGGTAGAGTAAAGCCCACGGCAGCTGGACGGGTGACATCGGATAGACAGGAACACAGGCGGCACGCACGGAGACTGAGTCAACTAACCCAGACAATCCCACCAACACTCTCGCCCGCCCTGTAACTTAACTACCACCAGGTACCACGTTGGTGTGGAATTATCGAGACATTGGCAATCTACCCACTACTGGAGAGGTTGTCATTAGCAGATGCACTGGCCACTAGAGTCTAAATGGAGGATAAGGGGAGCCATGAGAGAGCATGTTAAACGCGAGGACTAGAGGAGTATGGAACCTGTATGCCAGTCAGACCCAGATCAGGACAGAGCCGCAAAAGGGGAGACTACGCAAGCCGAGCGCTTCAATTCAGGATAGAGATGCAAACTAACCAACACTACTAACAATTTCCCTTTCTGCATACACCTCTCAAATTCTAAACCAAACACAACCAAAACCTACAGCACAACAAACCGCACAAACTTCACTACATTGCAACAACAAAACAAAAACACACATAGCCTTGCACAACAGTACACGACGACTACCGGCCGCAAACACCCCAGGCCCAGCCAACGGACCCACCGGGCTGAGGCCGCCAACAGCACATCACTGCTCTCTTGCACTTTTCCTGCTTCCTCCCACTAACTCAACCTCCCCTCCTCTTTCAGAGCCACCAGAGCGCCAAGGGACAACTACGGTGGTGATAGTGCGTGGTACAAATGTCCTTTAACATTAACATTAACATTACATATAACATACTTTTCTTTCCCAACCACTACTATAAACACCAAACACTGCTGCAACTGCAATCCACCATTGCAGTACCACTAGGACACAGTTTCCCTATTCTTTAAAAACACTGCAACACATTTCAAATACATTGCACCACAAACACAACACTTCTCATATTAAAATCATCAGCACAAACATAACTTAGATATGCATCTTTTTGCACACTCATTGTTGACATGTTCCTTGTAATGTCCCACACAGCACTACTCATACTCCAATTGTTATAACAACATGGTTAACATACTTTACTACACCACTGTAACACAACTTTATTAACTTTTTTTCCAAACAACTCCTCCTACCTTCATAAATAACAACCTCTCTAAAAGTACTTCACCATTACCATATCTACCATATATACCCACTAAATGTATTTTGAAATTACTGGAAAAAAGAAGATTGACGAAGCCAGCTACCCATAAAAGAACACTCTTCACATCCTACAAAGTAAATGCATTAATATAGCATGTATATCTCTCTAATTGTAACAATATACTTTCACTATATGTTAGCCTAGAGTATTCTTTTCGAGTCAACAACATTCTTACTAATGATATTGCAACATTCACAGACTTTCTATTCCCATCTAAACATTGACCTTCAATCAATACACAACCCACTCCTTACTGGATACCAACACATCCATCTCTCATCAACTTCTATACCACCATTTTTCTTCCTTACTATTCTATACCCCTATCCACATGGGGTACTAATTGCAACCCAATAGGTTTTACACTCATTGCATTCAAAATCACGATCACTCATTTCCACACATATACACTTCCTCATCCATTTTCCATTACACCCACACAACCCTCATACATATGCACTAAACAACAACATTATAACAACCACTGTTTTCCTCAAATGCCCCTACTTATTCAATCACACCACCACTCCCTTAGTCACTAACCGAAACCATCACATTTGTACAGACTCGTATTCTTACAACCTTCCCAACACACCTATGATTCCACTACACAATCACACAACACTCTAGTCATCTCTACAATCACACCCACATACCTATGTGTAATACATGCATATACATTCCACAACTTTCAAACCCATACAGAACAGAATTCCAAATGAAAAATAACTCCATAGAAAACAAAGAAAAAAATAGAGCAGATAAAAATAAAAGTAAGCCATGTACTCATCCACCTCTAAAACAATGTATAGAAAACATTAAAACAAAACAGCTAGTAACCACACTCAACAAAACAAAACCAGCCACCACTGAGAAAGGTAACGCACCTCTTGCAAAAACTAAAAGTAAAAAAGATATAAAAACAAAACCAGACCTATTAATGAACCTAACACTATATCTACCAATGTATATGTAGGCACAGTAATGCTTTCCTAATAAATCATTTTACAAAAAATATTCACCGTAGAGTTATTTACAATCATATAAAGACAGATAAAAAGTCACAACCTCCCCTACAATTTACTGCAGAAGACTAACCCTTGAAACTAATTGACAGCGCATCAGAAAGTTGATTATATGAATGTTAAACAGAATGACACCACTAACTAGATTAATCAATAAATTAAACAAATTACTTCTAAACATGTGCAATGTTTATATAAATACTTTTTCAAACTTCTGTGAAGGGAAATTGATTCACACAGGCAGCACATGATCATATTTCAATGAAGAAGCTTACAAACAAGAATAAAAAAACTCAATTGCCATAGACAGTAATGGCCGAGGGGAAGAAATAACTAACAGAAAATACATACAAAATAACTGACCACTGAATAGTTTGCAGGTACTGCAATACAAAGCTTGACAATAACCAAATGCCATCACATGCTATGACTTATAACTTAGAAATGTTCCCACTTCAAAGGCTCTCCAACTTAACTTGTATGAGAGCATTATAATCCAAACAGTACACCCATTTCAAGCTATAATACACTTTCAACCAAAAACAGCCAAATTGCCTCCACCTGAGTTACTAAAAGGCATTAATGGCAAAGTTGTATATTTGCCATCAGAATTTAAAGAACATGTAGAAACTCTAGGAGAACAACGGGCAATAGATCAATCTATGATTGTACTAGTTAATGGAGTACCAACAAAAGACAAAAAAAGTGCAAACAAGAAGTCAACCTAAACAAAGTTAGACAAGGCCTACAATATCACAAAGAAAACAATGAACACTACAAAGATATAAACATATAGAAACCACAGACATAATTCAAGATTCGCTGCAAACTGGCTAATTTTAATGTGTAGATCGTGTTACTACAGCCAACATTTCAGACCAGTAAACAATTCACCCACTACATTCCAAAGACACCATAGAATATACATTAGAAATATATCAAATGTGTGAAGCCAAAGGATCCACAGTGAGCATGTGGGAGAAAAGTGTAGAAGCACATTCTTTTCCTCTACTCTTTCCTACAGGAAAAGGAGGTAGATATGATGAAAGATCCACACAACTTACTGCATCAGAATATCACTCTTTACAAATGTATTCTGAAGACCACAAATTCAAACAAAATGTAGAATACATTTTGGATCTGCTGTTTGGAAGTGAACTAGCAACTATATTTAAGGAGTTGCACACACATTAAAAACAGGCTCTGAATTGCGACCTTGTCGGACCCGGTAATTGCACTTTTGTGGGCACCAGAAAAAATAATTCCCCTTTCCCATTTGAGCCCCATAGGGCTCAATGGGAATGGGGAGGGTGGTAGCACAGGTACCATTATTAGCGGTACCGGTGCTATCATCATGTTCTGCTTGTGGGTGCTGATACGGCCACCAGTTCAGACCTGGTGGCTGCAAGGGTACCCACAAGCAGAACTGGTAGTATGGTGGTACGGTAGAAACGGTGCAGGTAGCGCTACCAGCAGTGTTGTAATCTTACAGCCATACTTATAATGAGGCCCATTGTACTCTTGTGGAATGCAAATATGGACATACAATACATTGCAGACAATTCCACTCCAGTTACAAGATATGTCACAGCCTATCTCACCAAAGCTCACCAAAGCTGGGAAAACAGAGCTAAAAGACCCCTGGGATGACATATTATCAAAAAGATGGTACAGCTTCAGTTTAAAAATGCTCTCCTATAGAGGATGTGGGTGCTAGGAAGCTGCAGATCATGCTACAGGTACAGCCTTATGTGGCAAATCTGAAAACATTTTCTTACCAAACCTTGCTCTAGCTTCATCCCAAAAAAGAGTACTAAAATCGTACCAAGAGATAGAAAAAATAGCCACAAATGATCCCAACAGCCAGGAAATTTTAAAAAACAATGTAATAGTCAAATACTACCCATGCAGAAGTACTGCTTTGAAAAAAATGTGCCTGTAGGACAAAGCCCAAAACTACTCACAACAGATGAGATAACTTTCAAATATTCGGTCTCAACTTGTGAAGGAAGTTAGTAAAACTTACCAAACTTACCCAATTAAGCCTAATTAATCATATAAAGTTATCATTTAAATATCTGCAACATAGAGTACTTTATAACATGGCCCTACTACAACTTTTTAAACCTTGGAGAAAGGACGAAGAATTATTAGGTGACAATGACTAATTTGAAGCTGCATTCAAGGCAAATGAAAGCTGTATACGAAATGTTAATTTCAAACAGTACAAACACATATTGGACAATGAACACAAACAAAAGGAAGACATTGAAGCTCTACTAGATAAAGACACTCCTGAAGGCAGTCAACCTTCTCTTACAGGAAGCCAAGTACCACTTGGAGAACAAACCATTCTAAATGAAGCAGAAATAGCCAAGACAGAGGTAGAAAATACTGTGTATCAATCTATAAAATCTGAAGACTTGTAAGTGCTCAAATCAAAGCTAAATGATGAACAAATCACCATTTATCTAGAAGTCACTGAAGAAATCGAACATTGTTTTAAACATGAAATAAACTTGTAGCTGTAAACATTATAAACCTCTGCTCCTGTATGTAATTGATGAATCTTGTAATGGAAACATTTTCTTAATTAAAATAATCAGCACATTTCGATAACACTTAACAAACAACAATCTTTCAGCTGTTGCAACAGCCCCCACAGGATTAGCTGCCTCCAACATAGGATGTGTAACTTTACACAAAGTACTGCCCCTCCCAGTAGAACATAAAACCAAATTAGAATACTACAAAAGTATGAGCAGAAGCTGTTACTGAAGTACACAGAACAAATTCAAGTGCTCCTGATAGATGAAGTAAGCATGGTTTCCAACCTCATGTTGGCTTTAATTCATCTAAAATTCAAGAAGTTCTAAAAAACAACTACAAATAACTGTTTGGGGGAAACCATGTTGGACCTCCAACAGTAAAAGGTCAAATTATTTTCAAAACATGAGGACACAAACAATGCCATAACACACTCGTCAGCATGGGAAATGTAAAACTCTAGCAACATATTCGCTGCATAGAACTAACTCAAAACATGTGTCAGACTGCAGCTCTCACCCATGCTAACATTTTAAAAAGCATTAGAACTAGTCTGCTTACTAAAGATGCAAAATACATCTTAAATAATAGACTAATCCATAAGCTATATGGGTAGAACACATCTGCTACTCATGTCTTGGAACAATTAACTAAACAAAACATAAAATGCATGTCTTTAATGTCAACCCTTGCACGCTGTAGTCAATTCAATGATACAATGTTGAAAAAAGAAAGGCATCCCATACTACATATCAGCTCCACATATTAGAAGTGCATGTCATAATACTCCCTATGCGTCAACAAGCAACTGCATGACTAAATCGGTTAGAAAAATGTATCTCCAACACTGCTGGATTAGAAAAAGTATTAACTCTGTGCCTAAACTGCAGAGTAATTTGTAGAACAGGGTTTAGTCAATGGAGCAATTGGTACAGTTGTCAGCTTCCAAACATAGCCACATAATAACAACATTCAGTTTGTCAACATCCTCTTTGACAAACTTGAAAAAGTAAATTCAGGCTGCACAATAGCATGCTTGCTTCTTTTTAAAGATATGTACTTATGCAGAGAACATTTGTTTCTATCCGTTGCATATTTTGTCACTGTTCACAAATTGCAAGGTCTTACCCTAGATCATGCCTTGATTGACATTGGCAGTGCAGTCTTTAAAGTAGGCATGAGTTACGTAGCACTTTCACATCTGAGTACACTAAATGCTCTATTCCTAGTTAACTTTGATGCTAACAAAGTCAGCTCTGACATTCCTTGCTTCCTACAATACAACAGGCTACCTGCTCTGTACCCCCACCATCTAGATATGTACCCTGTACCTCCAAAAACAAAACCTATTTAAAATAACACAAATACAAAAAGAACCTATAGCATACCACTGAGGAAACAAACAACTGCTGTTCCATCAAATAATACAACCATACAACTATTGAGTTCAAATACAGCTACACATCCATCAGAAGACAGAGATACAAATGTCTCTTTTCAAAATCCAACTGCAGGCCCATCAAAAGATACAGAGTGACAACTCTCTGGTCCATTTAAATTGAGCAACACAACTGGAGTAAATTGCTATGCAAAAGTAGCAATCAATCTTCTCTTCCAGTGGCCAATAATTGTTCTCAACATTTACTTCAAGGGCTCAGAGGAGTTGTGTTTGCAAATGCGTGCCCTTCATAGAAATGCCACAAATAATCCTGACAGCACTTACAGTGTCTCAGGTATAAGGCAAGAATTGGACTGCTGTAAAGGAATGGTAACATTCACCATAAGCACACTGGAAGATCCACAAGAATTCCTATTGTACTTACTACAAGTACTATAAACTCTTCTAGGAACACATTTCAAATTTGTCTCTAAGTTTAAGAACTTGGGATGTGTCTAGCAGGATGATCTGGGTAGCGAAGGTTAGGTTGGGGTAAAGGTCCAGGTGGTGCACTATGTTTGAAGTCTCTTATGCCAGTTACTCCCTTAGATTACTAAGGAGGATCATGCCTCACTGGTGGGTGCCCTGACTAATGCAGACCTGGACTACTGTAACAGCCAGTTGATCAGTATTCCGTCCAACCAAGTCAAGATAGTCCAAAAAGCACAGAATGTGGCAATTAGGATGATCTTCGAGTTGGACAAAACTGCCCATGTTTCACAGTCCCACTGTGTTCTACACTGGCTAGCAGTAAAGGATTGCATTAAACTTAAGGTAGCTTGCCTTATTTTTATATTTGTGAATGGGCTTACCCAAGCATATCTGAGGGAAATGATCGAACCTTACCAACCCACAAATAATCTGCGATACAGAGATTGTCATATCTTGTCTATCCCCCACTCTGTGTATACAAGAAGGGGAGACAGAAGATATGATGTTTTTGGGCCAAAACGATGGAATTAGCTCCCATAAGAAATCAGGACCCTTGAATCATTATATCAGTTCCGTAGGGCCCTGAAGACATTTCTGTTGAGATAGGGCTATTTTATACCTCTGTGGTGTTTTGTCTCCCTTCTTGGGCTCGGTACTTCTTTACATTAATGTGTTGTTCCAACTGCGCCACTATACGTTTGGTCCATCATGTGCGCGATACAAGTGTAAAAATGCAAATACAAATACAAACCAAAAACATACCTATAAATGCACGTGGAAACATGCATGCACTCTCTCTACAAAATTGTGAATCCATTCTATTTCACCAACTTCTACAGAATTCAAATCATGGCATATTATGCCATTTTTGCAATTCAGACATTTGTTCCACAATACAAATAAACTCACCCGGCCAATATGTGATAAAAATGTTTCTAAGGTTTAATGCAGATGGTAAAAAATATAACTGTAAGCTATTAGCTTCTCACATGGCCAAGTATCTCTTGACAATAAAACCTTCACAACAGTGGACATAATCTTTTTCAGGCCACTATACTGCATATGTCAAAAAACGAAGTTGTTGGCTTGAATGTAACAACACTTCCATTACTCCAACAAAACATAGTTTACCAACAGATCTAACAAATGCCTTCTTAATATTCCTTCAACCCCAATTTAGTCATTAAAGTATAGTACTATAAACAGCCAGAATTCACCAATGGGCATCTAACTACATCCAAAAAACTACAATAGTACTTTTACAACCCAAGACAGTTAGAATATACAAATAGTTAGGTACTTTAAAAATACACTTCATTGTAATACACTTCAAATATCCCATCACAGTTCTTCTTTATCTAACTGCATCTAAAATTCTATCATAGTACTTTCAAAATCCAAGACAGTTAGAACATGTCAACGGGTATCTAACTACTTTAAACACAACCTTTATTGTAATACACTTCACATATGCCATCACAGTTACTGTTACTGCAAAACGTCTTGTAAAGTCCAACATAGTTAGAATACTCCAATGGGTATCTAGCTACTTTAAACATTCCCTTAATTACAACACACTTCAAACAAACATACTATCACACTTGCACTCACATAATATCTCCATGCTACCACACACAACTATTCTGTGACATGTACATTCTTTAAAACAATGTAAATGCCAAAAACTGCACATAATCACATTAGTTTTTTTTTCTTTTTTTTTGTAAATCCAGTATGGATTTTTCCCGCAATGACCCAATGATTATTTCATGTCAAAACAACAACAGCGTAGCCCACATTAATGTTGTACCAAACATAGTACATAAAATGGACTATGTATGAGGGTCTAACAAGTAAATATGTATATATAATTGTAAGCAATTGAAGGTTTTACACTATCTTGTTGTACACATTATACTGATATTTCCACAGAAGAAGAACCAGAGATTCCAGCTTTATTACAATATGCAACTAAGTAAACCTACAAAGTATTATTATATGTATTATCTTCTCAAACAAATACATATTCCATAAGCACTATCCTCAAATGTGCTACAATCATAAATACCATATACACTTCAATGATATATTTCCACCAAATCACAAATACTTTATACTCCCCCTATAGCACCTATAATAACTATACACATATTACTATAGTGTGTGTGGCCAGTGGCCTGATTCTTGGGGGCAAGAGGGTCTCAAAATCTGTGGAAATCCTCATAGATGCAATGGGAAAAACATGTTGCTTGCGCCTAGAGCCCAAACCACTGGATGGAGTTTTAACAAATTTACTTGGTCCCGAAAGTGTGTTTTTGTAAATTAGGTGTAAATCTGTCCAGAATTTCTTTTTAAATGGGCGAAAATTAGCTAAATAAAAATGTTGATATCTGGGGCTCGTCCATGGACTCATCTCCTGATTCAGTGTCCATGGACACCTGTGGACCAATTCATATGGAGACTTGGTGTCGGCGGACAAGAAACATGCACGTTGTTTGGATGTTCAAAAACGTGAGTTGCGTCTGAATTTTTGAAACGGTCGCCATATTGAATTCATGGATAGCGACCACTGACCACAGAGTGCACAGTGAAGAAAGGGTCTGTAAATCACATTTGGGGTTATTTAGTGGCTGAAAGAGTGTCTTTAAAGGGTGCGGGAGTGTAATGAAGTTGTCAAGGAGCTGTGGTAATAGGTGAAAATGAAAGGTGCTGCTGCCGCCATTTCCGAGGTCACTTGTTCACGGACACAAACACATGTCCGGGGGAGTCAGTGGGATTAGGGGGGGTTCTAGGTGAGTCTTCCTATTTTAAGGTGAACTGTACATATTTGTGAGATTGTTTGATTGTATTGTGGTGGTTGTGACCAGTGGCCATGACCCCAAGATTAGGGCCACAGGTCACAAGCACTATAGTAATATGTGTATAGTAATTATATGTACTGTAGGGGGAGAATACTGTATTAGTAATATGGTGGGATTATATAATTGAAGTGTACATGGTATTTATGATTGTAGTCAAATTAAGGATAGTCATGATGGAATCTGTAGGTGAAGAAAAGAATGAAAGAACAGGGGGCATAGATAATTAGTTCAACATGGAAATAAAGTTGGAATCTCTGGTTCATTTTTCTGTGGAAGAAAATAGCATCATTTGTTAAACAAAGTGAATTCAAACATTTATTTGCATTCAATTGTTCACATACATTTACTTTTCAGACCCTCATAAACAGCACATTGTAAGTACTATGTTTGGTACAACATTAGTGTGTATTACACTTTTGTTGTATTGTCTTGAAATAATCATCGAGTCATTGGGAACAAAAATCCATAGTGGATTAAAGAAACCCTACTACATTTTAAAGAATATACATGTTAGAGAATACCTGTGTTTGGTAGCGAATCTATATTACAGGGCCTGTGATAGTGGGTCTGTAGTTATGGTTAAATTGCTCAACTCAAAGAAAGAAAACTTTCTGGGCGGCTTATATCTTTGCCCATCCCTGGACGAATCCTGACCAAACATTGCCAAAAAAGGTATATGGCCCCAACAGAATGTTTCTGTGAAGTTTGGTACGGTTTTGCCCAGGGGTAGCAAAGATATAGGGGGGTCCCACAAATGTTGAAAATCCTCATAGAAGTGATGGAAAAGAAATGTTGCTCGCACCTGCAGCTCAAACCGCTGACAGTGTTTTCCGAAATTTGCGCTAGGAGCAGCGGCTTGGTGCTTTTGAACATTTTGTATAAATCGCAGTTTTTAAAAAAATGGCCAAAAGCAGGTCAACAAAAATTAGTGATATCTAGGTCCGGTCTTCAAACTCTTTTACTGATTCGGTGTCCGCGGACAACTATGGACCAATCAGGGTTTGGCGTGATGTCCGCGGACACTGTACATGCACGCTGATTGGATGGTGAAAAACGTGAGCTGCGTCAAATTTTTGGAAATGGTAGCCATGTTGGATCCGCGGACAACCGCCAGTGTCCGTGGCCAGAGCAATGAGAAATGGGTATGGAAAACACATTTGGGGTTATTCGGTGGCTGATAGAGGGTTTGATAGAGGGTTTGGAAAGGGTGGGGGAGTGGAATAAAGTTGCCATGGAGCTGTTTTCATAGGTGAAAAAAAGGTTTGCCGGTGCACCGAGTCTACAGTCCCTTTTAGTGTCGGTGAACATTATTTGGGTTGCAGGGGCTTTAGGGTGATTCTTGTTATTTGAAGGTGTATTGTACATACTTATATGGTTTCATTTCATTGTGGTGGTTGTGTCCTCTGGCATCATACAGTATATTAATATGTGAATAGAATTTATAGGTACTGTAGAGGTGTATACAGTATTTGTAATGTGGTTAAATGATATAATTGAAGTGTATATAGCATTTATGATTGTAGGGCAATTGAGGATAGTGCTGTTTGATGTCTTCTCTGCCCTTCACACTGTCAACCATTGTATCCTCATTAAACTGTTACATGATACCTTTAGCATCATGGACTGGGCACTGGGCTGGCTGACCTGTTTTCGTCACTAACTGCCCCTCGCAGCTGCAAGTGGACCATTTCAAATCTATGATGATGGTGATATGTTATTTATAACACGCTTGATATCCAGAGGTTTCTAAGAGCGGACCCAGGGATCGAACCTGTGTTGCTCCATGTCATCTTGTTTCCAAAGCGAGCACGTTGCTGCTGAGCTATCTACCCAAGACTCAATACCACTTCAATCTCTATCTGAAGCATACCCCAGGGTTCAATGCTTTTATTGTGGCTATTCAATATCTTTTTTCGTCCCTCTGGCTCACCTGATGTCCTTCTTCTTTTCTCATTTCCAGTGTTATGTTAATAACACAGAGCTTTCTTTAAACTTCCCTCTGCTAATTTCTTCTCTTAGTTTTTTATCCCTGATTGTCTGACCGCCACCCAGACATTGTGTGCGGTTAACAATCTCTGTCTCAATGCCAGTAAGACAGAGATTCTTCTTATTGTGACGCTTGTGCCCCATTTTCCTCCTACTCTATGGCCACGGTCTCTGAGCCCTCTACTTCCGCCATCCATTAAGGCCAAAAATCTTGGGGTCATCTTTGAGTCCTCTTTGTCCTTCCTTCCTTACATTTTGGATCTCGTAAAGAAGGCCCACTTCCAGCTTCACCTCCCTTACAGGCATTAAATCGTTCCTCACCTTACCCCAGAAGCTGAAAGTCTTTAGAGCCCTGGTCCTCTCAAGGCTTGATGACTGCAACAGCCTCTTCCTCAACCACCCCCTTTGTTGTCTATGCCCCCTTCAGCTAATCCATAATCAGGCTGCAAGACATATCTTTGGCCTCAAGCCCAGGGATCACGTTGCTGCAGTCCATAAATGTGTACATTGGCTCCTGGTGGCTGCAAGGATGAAAATCAAGATCCTCTGCATCATTTTCAAGGCTTTTCGGGGCCTGGGACTATACTATCTCCAGCTTTGATTCCGTAAATACTGCCCTGCTAGAGCCCTCTGCTCTTCTAACTCTAATTCTCTGCTTGTGAAATGCTTTTCAAAACAGAGTGCTGGAGGCATGTCTCTCTCTTCATCATTGCCTCTATGTGGAACAGCCTTCCTGCTTCTTTTATGCTTCAGCTGCATTTCCTTAAGTTCTGGAAACTTCTGAAAACTCAGCTTTTTTCCTGTTTGACTTAATCCGTTCCCTGCTAACTCGTACCACTGCCACTGAGACTGGTGGCCTGGTCCCTCATGAAACCAACAGGTTTCAGGCCCTATATCTACTCAACAACAGTACACATCACCCAAACCCCTTTAGCACTGCCCTTGCGGGTGTACAGCCTGGCGGCTGTGTATCCCACCCTTGGGACTCCACTGCCCCAACAGTTAGCCAGTGGCCTCCCACCTTGGCATCACTTGGCACTTTCCTTCTGGCATCCTATCAGCACTTGGCAATCCCTACTCCACTTTCTATTGATGCACTTTTCTTACTGCACAATGCATATGTGCATTTATAGTAGCAGTGAGTACAATTTATTTGGATATGCAAGGGAAATGTAGATGCAAATGATTTCTAGAAGATTGTTAAGTGTCAGTTGGGGTTTTGAAGTTAAATACGTTGATAGTGTTATATGTACAGTTTTTGGAATTGATTGGTGGATAGATGTCTGACTGTTTGAAAGTAGAAGGGCTTTCCTTTGCGATGGTGTCATGTGCAAACTGGGTTTTTTAATAATGCATTGGCTGGAAAGGGACACAAACATATACCATAAAGACAGATACCCTTCCTAAAACACTCAGATATAGAATATTCACAACAAAGAGACTTAGAGAACTGTCAAATTAAATTTAGACATAGGTACTCGAAATATAAAAGATGTACATATTTTAATCTTTACATACATAAATTCATAAGCATACTAAAACACATAAAACACATGTAACTAAGTCAGTCTTAATCAAAAGAAACTATTGCTACCTCGATTTTCCTTGTCAGTTTCTAAGGATAGACGTGAGGTTAATAATAGAGGTTCTTTAGTCCCTTCCAATTGATGTTATGTGTAAACATACATGCGACTTCAAAGGTGCAATTCCCTTGGGTGGGCAGGTTTGCTATGGACTGAAGGGACGCATACGATTATGCATTGCACGTTCTCAAAATAATAAAATAATAAATATCTTATACCGCCAGTAAGGGCTGTCATTTCAAACTGACCAGCGAGTTATTTTTTCGTGCTTTTGGTAAGAATTATTCCGACAGGGAAACTGCCGTCAGGACGCGGGTCTCGTAGTTATACGTATCACCGGTTGTGTTGTGCCATATCAGCTCCATATGAAACATGCCTTTATGGGCGCCATCTTGGAGGGACTAGGTGTGGCTCAGAAACCTGTGGGTATTACTGCTATGGGTCATCAAATCTGCATTCTAATCACTAGTCACTTTCATGTTGACAATAGATAGTTTTACACTTACTGGGAGGCAGAGGTTCACATGTGTATATTTCACCGACAAACTTCTTGAGTTCTTTTGTCCCTTCCAATCCATTTTATGTGTAAACACACACATACCTTCAAAGGTGCACGTCCCTTGGGTGGGCAGGTTTCCTATAGACTGAAGGGACGCATATGATTATGCATTGCGCGTTCTCACAATAATGAAATAACAAATGTCTTATCCCTCCACTAAGGGCCATCAAATTCCAACTTACCCGCAAGTTATTTTTCGGTGATTTTTGTAAGAATTACTCTGAGTGGGAAACTGCTGTCAGGACGCGGGTCGCGTAGTTATACGTATCACCGCTGGTGTTGTGCCATATCAGCTCCATATGAGACAGGCCTTTACGGGCGCCATCTTGGAGGGACTATGTGTGGCTTAGAAACCTGTGGATATTACTGCTATGTGTCATCAAATATTTGCCGTACATTTCCTAGGCCAATGTGAGTTACATAGAAGTATTACAAATGTTGGTAGAAGGTGGGGAATGGCAGTTTTAAGTTGAAACTTTCTATATCACCCGAAAATGCTGCTATATTGGGTGTTTGATATTAGGAAGTTGTAGCGAATTAGGGTGTACTGGTAAAAACCCATGAAATTCAGTAATAGAACTTTGTTAAAGGGACGTTATGGTTAAGTTGCACTAATATAAACCCTATGAAATTCAATGAAAAACCTTTGTTAAAATGTCGTTATGGTTACAAGTAAAACTGAAAACCACCAGAAATTTGCCAATTATGGTAAACTAAACAACCATAACTCGCACCACCACTGTGCACTGCTAACACTTACACTCAGGTGATCCTCCCGCACTTGTCCATCCCCAGGGTCTGGGTCCAAAGGCAATGGCCATGCCCTGGCTACCTTAGCAAGGGATCGCTGGGGTCTAGGCACTAGAACACCCTCTAGTTTTTCACAATATATATATATTTTTTTAATGAAACAAACCAGTTTGCAACCATCTAGAAAAAGTCTGGGTCCCACAAAAGTCGCTAATTCTGTTTAGCACCCCTCCTGTTTAACTTATATATAAAATCCCTTATATCCACTTTAGTAGCTTCCAATGCTGATGTCTGCCATTGTACAGACAGGAGGATGCCTGTTCTTGGTTACGCTGATGATGTAGTACTGCTTTCCAGAGCCCCTATATCCCTGCAGAACCGTGTCAACTCTTATGGGAATTACAAGCAGTATCATGATTTGGTTTAGGGTGATTTGCCCCAATACATTTCCTCGAAGAAGAGTTCATCGTTTTTGTTTTTTACAGGTTGTTTTTGCTGCATAGATATGCGGGGGAGACCCCACGCAGTGCCCCTTCTGAAACCCCCTAAAATTATTAGTTCCCTAAACCCACCCCCCACATATATATGCAACAAGTTTTCCTTCGACGAAATGTACTGCAGCAAAACGTACCATTCCCTCAGGGTTTAATGGCAAACTCAGGGAAAAGTATTGTAATGCGGTTCTCTAAGATCTCATGTACTCCTTTGAACTTACCAATAGCTTTGAATGGACAGAGGCTGCATGTTTGCAGTTTTTTTCCCTTATCTTGGGATCAGCTTTACTCTGTTAATGTCTTTCTTGGAAAGGCAAATAAAAAAACAGAGATTCTTAATGAACCAAGCATTTGGGGGTCTGTTTCAATTTGTCCAGACAATAAGGAGACATTCTGTTAAACACATGTGAGAAATCTATAATGGTAAGACATTGGTGTGGGGCTTACGGGAGTGAGCTATGTGGTTGTGGGAATTTAAAGGTTTTACAGTGGGGGGTAATCTTTTTCTTGCCCGACTCCTGGGTTTTCCTTTCTCTGTATCATTGCACTTCTGCACATGGAAACATGTTTTGCCTTTCTTGCAGATTTTGCTGTCTCTGAGGATGTTCCAATTGTGGCATGCTGTGTGGGTCAGTGAAGAGAGTACACTAACTACAATACTCAGAAGCAATATATAAACCAATTGGGAATTACCATAACATATATTGACTGCTTTTCGTTCAAAGGCCATTTGAGACATTGGGATTTGATTGTCATTTTGAAAACCCTGAAATCACTGCTGGAATCTCCATTAAACATCTTGAAGACAAACCTATAGCTTCTTGGGACATCTTCCATGAGGATGGACATTTTAGTAAGCCCTCTTTCAGAATGAAATTCCTCCTATGTCCCCGCTGGGACAGGGGCTGTTAGCTGAGTATCTTGTCATGGTATCAAACCAATATCACTGGACTCATTTGACCAGGGCCCGTTTCAATGCTCCCCATTTAAAAGGTATAACCTGTAAATGGTTGGGAGCTTCTAACCCAGGTGACAAGTGCTGTTTATGTGGTGAGGAGTAACCATTGCTGCACTTCCTGATGTTTATCCATTATGTAAGGATACCCTATTGAATGTGTGTAGGAAAATTGGGTTAGGACAATGGAGACCAGTCTGTGTATTCCTGTTGTCTCGCCCTGTCTTGGGGGTTCCTTTTGCTTTAGCCATTTTTTTCACAATCCACATTGCAACTTTTAGGGATATCTGATTAGAAATGCTTTCATGCATAATATATACTTTTTCAACTTTACATTTAACAACCTTAACTACTGAATTGTATTAACTGTTGATTGGTAGAGTTGTGAAATGATTGAGTATAGGTTTGCTTGTTTTTTTACATTTTACAAGTCTGGTAGTATTTTGCTGGTGATTCCGTGGAGCCAGTGGCAGTGTTTCCTTCAACCATAACCAGGTAACCACTGGCAAATCACAACATTGCGGGAGCACACATTCTGGCATGCCGGTAATGTGTGAAATTGCTGGCACTGCCAGCAATAATGGCCGTGAATTGTTTTAACTGTTGATTGGTAGAGTTGTGAAATGATTGAATCTAGGTTTGCTTGTTTTTTTACATTTTACAAGTCTGGTAGTATTTTGCTGGTGATTCCGTGGAGCCAGTGGCAATGTTTCCTTCAACCATAACCAGGTAACCACTGGCAAATCACAACATTGCGGCAGCACACATTCTGGCATGCCGGTAATGTGTGAAATTGGTGGCACTGCTGGCAGTAATGGCCGTGGCACCGTTTATGGCATGTCACTGCCAGAAACAATCGCAACGGAAACACTGACACCGGAAACAATGTCACCGCCGGAACTGAATGGTCACCGGGGGCCATTTTGGAAAACACAATCCACTTAAAATCTACCGGTTCCTGTTGCCATCTGGACACGCAAACACCAGCATTGCACTAGCAGGCATGACATTTTGGATCCCTGAAAGATGGCAGCGGAAGCCACGCCACACTGAGTAGGAATTAACCATCCTGACAGACTGCTTTGTAGAACATGCTGGAGAGCTGTTTGCAACAGACCACTGGTGTATGACACAACTCTCAGAAAGAATGCTAACTGGGATGAGCTGGCGCAGAAGGTGTCAGCCCCGAGACCCATACCCTGCACAGAACATGACTGCCACAAGCGGTGGGGTGACCTCCAGCTGAGGATCCGCAACATGTTGCCTGCCCACTGTAAGGAATGCCTGGCCACTGGCAGTGGGATAGCCTCACCAATTTAACTCATGCCATAGGAGGAGAAATGCAGCAATATCCTGCAACTTGAAGGGATTGAGGGATTTGTAGCATAGGAGGCTGGTGCAGGGACAGCTGGAGAGGTTGGTGAGAGGGTGGTGAGGGCGGTGAGTATAACGTGCCACACCAAAACAATCACAGTGGGAGAATTACCCAAATATCTAGGGCTAATGTAAGAATCCCTCTTGCTGGAATCAGTGGATTGGAACATAGGAGTCTGAGGTGATGGCCTCTGTGGAGGCATGCCCCTTTGGCTAGGTGTCATGTTGTTTCTTGACTGAGTTCAGGGCTGATTAAAACAGCATCTTTACAGATGTTACCTCCAGAATCATGGGCACAGGTACTTTACACTTTGGTTTGTGGTTTGGTCCCTTGTTCTATTTCCATTCTAATGGTTTTTCCCTGTTAAATTCCTGAATTAACTGGGATGCAATTTCTTTTTGGAGTTCATAAAAGTATGCAGTCTTAAATTCTACAGAGTTAGGGTTGAAGGCCACATCAAAGCATGCCAATGCTCTTTTCAAATTTTGAAGGTATTGGCGAGGGGACAAATCAGGCTTTGCCATCATAGTATACGCTGCTTTTTTGGCGTCCTGTATAAACTGATAAGGTGAGTACTGATGATTAACCTCTTTCTCAAAGTCCGCCCATGACAAGTGTTCCTGTTCATAGAGACCACACATGACACTAGCAGCTGCTAAATCTAAGGTTAGGTGAAAGTACTGTCCATATTTTAAATTTAATATTTATTGTGCTATAGTTTAATCTATAAACTTTACACAAATTCAACATAACTAACATGATAAAAATACTAACATACTTCAAATACAATTTTTAAATATACATGAATTGCAATACAAAATACTATATTAAAAACAAATAATTTGCATTATTCAAAGATATATATAAATTTCATACCATCTGTATAAGAATTATTTCATAAAACCTATTCCTCTACAGAGTTATACCCAATCTTATTTCAATTTGCAACCAGACAGTATACAGAGCTATTAAGAGACGTAGACTGTTGGAGTTGAGGCAATAATGCCAAAACAGTGCTCCCCCAATATATGTAGTTTTATGCACATAACTGCCAAGAAGGGGAGTAAAAGTGCCAACCATCTCTGAACACTCAGTCAGCAAATGTTTTGCAGTCTCCAAATGCTTATGCACTTTACATAATCGGCAGATGTGTTCCTCGGCAGCCATGCTGTCTTTTCTCCCCGTATTGCTAAGGGTAGGTAGTTGTTCTAGGCGAAGCAGTAATATGAACCGTCTAAGCCTAATAGATGGATAGATATTCAAGTATCTCTGGGGTTTCCTAAATTCAAATAGTCTATATTGCACAAACTGGTAGCTGCTCAAACTCTTAAGATGTCCAAAATTCTCCAGCCAATCCCAAAGATCAATACGTTTACTCAATGCTCTGTTTACTTTATCTGAGTATTTACCATCTCTGGGTTGCCAGCCTATTTCGGAGAACAGATTGTTCATCTGATCAACAATTGAAGAGGTTGATCCTTCCTTTATTATTTCTTGGTGTATCGCTAGTAATATGTTGTTACTTGTGTCTCGAGCCATTCTAAGATATAACGCGGCTCGCTTCTTTAACACCAATGCCTTTAGGGAGGTTAAACCCAATTCTAATCTGAGGATGGCCATCGGAATAGAGGGAGGTAGACCAAGCACACGTCGCCAGAATTTACCCTCTAATATCTGAAGCCATCTAAGATCAGACTCTAATAGTGCTTCCAGGCCATATATTATCGCCGGGGCGAACACCTGTGTATAGAGTTGCCTTATACCCCATAGAGTAAAGCCGCTATGGCTGATCGTAAATCTATGAAATAAGGCAGTCAACTGTGCAGCTTTAATACAGCGTGTTTGTTTGCATGCCAAATAATCCCCAGTATTTTCAAAGTCAATGCCTAAATAACAATATCGAGGGACATATGAAATATTCACTGCCCCTACTGTGAGTTGCACGCGGGAGACGTTTTTTCTTGTGTATCTCATAATCTTTGTTTTTCCTAGATTAATGCTTAAGCCATTCTCTTCAGCGTATTCCCATAGTGCAACCGCAGATCTTTGCATCCCACTGATGGTGTGATCAAATATCACCAAGTCATCGGCGTGTGCTAGTACTGGACAGCTAGCTTTCCCAATTTTCGGCGGGCAATTTCTCACTTTATTTAATGCTTCAGGGATGTCGTAGGTATATAGATTGTAAATTAAAGGAGCCGTTACGCATCCTTGCTTGACACCCCTGTTTTGTATAACATTTTGAGTTGTATGGCCATCTTGATCTAGTTTCAGTTTAACTGAATTATTTGAATGCAAGAGTTTTAAATAGTATATTAGGCCATCAGGATAACCCATTGTATACAGTTTGTTCCATAACCGACTACGGTGTATAATGCGTAGAGCGGGACCGATCCAGTTCGTAAGGCTCTGGTTCGCAAAATGTCCATAATCATGATGTTGTGGGCAGTGGAGTAACCTTGTCTAAACCCACTTTGGAATCTGGACAGTACTCCTCTGCCCTCTGCCCAGGATTGTAACTCCTTAAGCAAAAGTGAGGCAAATATCTTTCCAGTGGCATCAAGCATGGAAAGCAACCTATAGTTGCCTGGGTCGAGTCTATCGCCCTTTTTAAAAACTGGAATTAATATTGCCGTTTGCCATGAGCAGGGAATTTTACCTGTCTTTAGTATTTTCTGAAACAGGATGTTTAGCAGACTTGCCCAGAACTCTGGGTACGCTTTCATGACAACATTAGCCAAACCGTTGGGTCCCGGTGCTTTTGATGATTTTAACTCTTTGATTTTATTCAAAATGAGCTCATACGTTACAGAAAATGGGGCCTCAAAATGCGGCCTACCCAATATTGTTGTTTCCTCACCCACCATGTTTCTGTTTTCTAGATATGTGACCCACACTCTCGCTTCAATAGGATTGACCAATGTCCCCCTCTGTGTACCCTGAGCCTCGCTTAAGAGAGACCAGATATTACGGGTCTTCTTTTCACATACAGTCTTCACTAATTTTTGCCAGGTGAGAACCTTGTCCGCCCTTTTTTTCTCCTTAATGGCCGATCTATATCTATTTTTAATCACTCTAATTGTCTGATAGTAGGCTTGCCCTGGGGCCATTAATTTCTTAACTCTGCGAAGCTCGGCTCTAAGATTACGCTTCATATCTCTGATTGTTTTGTTTTGTCGAATGGTAGTTTATTCCCCACACTACTTATCATGCACCCCATAGGGGCTGCAGCATGTTTACCTGAAAAAGCACTAATCCAGTCTTCTATGGAATTGATGGACATATCATTGAATTTATGTAGCTCTTTAAGCACTACTATTCCCAGAGTTTCTGCCGCAAGTGCTATATTCTTATCTGACCAGGAAATCCTGGTTCCTGTCTTATTGACTTTTACAATACCCGTATTGCTAATTGAGGGCTGCTTTCGAGGAATACTCATTGTACATTTTAATGCGGCATGATCGCTCCACACGTTGGGCATAACTATCAGATCGTCAATCTGCTCTTGAAGCCCTGGACATATATATATATAGTCCAATGTGCTGTTACCAGCACCGTTGGACCAAGTATATTGTCCAGGGTGGTCACTAGCTGTTCTGCCATTAAGCATTATCATGTCCCATAATTCAAACAGGGATTCCCAGGTACTGCCCTCAATATCTTTTTTGTTATGCAGCATAATGCTCTTCTCTTTCAATTTAGGATTTTGCATTTTGCACACCCGACCTCTCATATGGCAATTGAAATCGCCCACAACCATTACTCCCAAATTAGTAGCTATAGGTGACCAATTTGCCAACACATCCTGTAATGAGTCTTGTAAATGTTCGCTTAGTATAGCTCCAGGTGGATTGTAGAGATTTACCAACAAAAAAGAAAACATAGAATCTATGCCCTCAAGTATCACTTCAACTGCGAGTAAGTTGTTTCCGCAGTTAGAACCAATCTGCCTGGAGCCCAAGGTATTGGCCACTCCTATCACCAGACCACCAAAAGGCCGGCCTTTGTCACCTCTTTTAGCAGCAGCATGAAACAGCGTGTACCCATCTAATACCAAAGGGTCCAATGTCCAAGTCTCTTGCAGGCAGAAACAGCTAGATTTATCAAACAGTTTCATAGAGCCCTCTGGTGTAAGTAAATGCATAAAACCCCGACAGTTCCAAGATACAACAGATAGATCTCATGATTGTTTTAAGATCTCAGGAAGGGCGTCAGCCAGCCATTTCAAGACCTGTTGGACATCAGACGCTTCTATTTTCTTATCCAACTGTATTTTGGGGCAGGGTACTGTATCCACAGCAACGGCAACCTCTTCCTCCCGGCAGCTGGGGTCTATTTCATTTAAATCAACATCCACATCCACGTCTACTGATTTTAATTCCTCTTTATACTTTCTTAATAGATCTGCCGTGGCTGCAAATTTACAATGGATGGCTGAGACATTGGGATTGGGACCTTTCAGTGGTTCAATGAATTGGAAGTCATCTGAAATTAATACCCGCAGTTGAGGGACAGAATATAATCTTGTCAAAAACTGATCGCGATAGCCATTTATTAACCTTACTCTGATATAGATTTTTAATAAGGCAAATTCGGCTACCTTTCTTCTCGTTCTTATTGACCAAAGTGCCTGTTACTTCAAGGGGTAGATCTTCCTGTACCGTCGGTTGATTGATTACCATGGCTGTATCTACTGCACTGCCATGGCTCGCCTCCGTCCCTTCCACGATCTCTGCACTTTCTTCATGGTCCACTGTCGGTCCCTGTTCGGGGAGAAGCCAGCTGGTCAAGTATCCATCGCGAGTTGCCTTTCTTTTCTTGGCTCTTGCGGCTCTTTTCCTACTCTTCTTAGTAGTCATTCCCCTCTCTTTCATCTCTGTCGATGTTGGTTGTGTAACACTAACTTTTTTGCCCTTATTTATTTTTCTTGCTAAACGCTTCTGTTTTTTGGAAAAGAATGGATCAGGTCTGTCTGACTCCTCGTTAGTCTCCAAATTTTGTTGCTTTTCCATCTCACTAGTAGCATGGATTGCCTCAGATAGATTTGCCTCCACATCTTCAACCGAAATCGTTCTCTCCTTATTTCCCCTGATGAGGATGTCCATGTTGGCTAGGATCCGCCCCGACATTTTCAACAAGATCTTAAGTGCGAACTGCAGCGAGGCTACCGATGCCTGGATCTCCGCTATTTCGGCTAGCCCTGTACTAGATTTATCAATGCGGTCTATTACTTCACCAGGGTCATCTTCCATTGAGGCTAACGCCAAATTAGGAGATGCGGAGAGTCTCTCTGGTCGATCTCTGACCATGGAAGACCCTGAAATTATGTCCATAGGTTTACCTGTCAATAGACAGCTGCTATTATTGAATCTTACTTCAGGTTGCGGTGTCATGTTTCTCTGGATATTTAAGCATAGGTCTAATAGTGAGTTATTATCAATGTCTTCAAAATTAAATATACTCGATATAGGATTGTCCCGTTGGTCGAATGCAACTTCTTCAATTGTAGTTGAGTTTATTTCACGAGGGGGGAAGAAGGAAGTAATCACACCTTGTTTGATCGGAGAGCTTTTTTTTGCTTTTATTTTAGGCATCAGGTTATCCATCTCAGCCTTCTTGTTGGTAGGACCCCAAGCAACTGTTCTTGACTTGGTCTTCCTTAGGTTGTACACAGGATAATTAAGATTCTTGTCTGATTGCATTAGTGACGTCTCGAGTGGACTATCTATGAGTACCAGGACCACACGCTACGACAACTCACAGTTTGCAGGGTGTCGCCCACTTTATTTTCACACTAGCAGACTGTTATTGTACTAGCTTTGGATCAAAGGCTTCAGCCCGCAGTCTCCAGATATTATCCACTCGGATTGATAGCAGAGGGCTAGTTATTCTGGTAGATCCTCCTATCTTAGCACTGTTAGTGTGTTACACTGATTATTGCTATACTGGGCTAATTAGCCTCATGGGCTCAATGGGCTAAGTTCAGTGATTCTGCCTACTCCCTATTCATCTCCAAGGTTATGTGCAGACAGGCCCAGCACAACCAGACCCCGCCAGTGGGCAGACGCTCAAGGCCACCCGCAACCACCCAGCCAACCAGGCTCCAGGCAACTGCGCCAGACAACCGGCGCCGAGAAAGTCGTGGGGGGCAGCAAGCTGCAGTCTCGACCGGGGTGGTCCTCAACCAGACCAGCCAAAATACGGCCGCGGGGTCCCGCCCCCAAAGTCGATCCGGGCCCGCAAACACTCCACGCCCCCGTCCAGTCCACAACCCGGTGGGGCCGGCCTCCACACTGCTCCCCAGCACGTCCAGGGAACTCACCCACCACTCGACTGCGTCCCCGCAGCTCCACAGCCCCGCTCCGCCGCTGCAGCTCCACACCACCGCAGCGCTCGCCGGGCGACCAGGGCAGGACCTCAGTGGATCCACCCAAGACCCTCTGCCAAGCCACCCGGCCGAACTCCGCTCCTCACTCTTCGTTCCTCACCCACCCAGCTCGGCTGCCTCCTCGCTCCGCCGAGACTAGAGGAAAGGACCTCTAGGGGCGTGTCAAGCCACACCTCACGCTCGCACTCTCATGCGCACGCCGAGAGAGAGGCCGCCTCCGACACGATCCGTATCCGTATCCGTAACAGCCAGCATCAGCCAGTCAGCCAGTCAGACATCATCACTGTCCATATTGTTCACTAGGTATCTGGAGGGCTTTAAATATATTGTGAATGGTTTCTAAATATTCTTCCATGCAACAATCTCGTCTCTGGTTTAATCAAAGTCTTGATTGATTTCATAATTTTGATAGGACTACATGGTGCATTCTGGTGTGTGTCATTCTGTCGCTCATTTCTGTTCTATTGTGGGCCCGAATGAGTGTGAATATTTTCCGGTGAGTCAAACCCCACCACTGGGTTATACCCGGTCTGGTCACAGGAATAGCTGTTGGTACATTGTTTCCTTGGTCAGAACTGAGTTCAGTTCCATTGAATTGAGTTCCTTGTCGCCTTTCATGAGACTTGAGACTAAATATTTGCTGTTTCAATTTCTTTCACTCTCCATGAAGTTGTTCTGCTTCATGACAGAGATCAGAATTCTCATTCCTAACATTATTGATTTGTGCCTGACACTGATTACGTGCTTTGTCCTTTTTTGTCATTTTCTTCCAGTATTTTGAATATATCCTGTTGCATAGGATGGAATTCTCTGTCTTTCTCCCTGTTATCTTCTCTAAAGGTTTGTATTTCCAAAATAGCAACATCTGTGTCTTTTGTCCTGTCTTATTTCCTCTGAAATCACTTTTAAATGGATTCATTCTTGCTCACTCTCATTGAATTGTTTATTTTTCTGAGCTAATTGAGTAGCCACATTGCAGCATGCAGCATTTAGATTGCAATTCTGTGTCCAGCTCTCTACCTTTTAATTCTTTTTTTAACTGCTGCACCTGATCACATTCATTGTCCAAACTGCACTGTGAGACTAATTCAAGAATATTGCCTTATAATTGTTTTTACCAGGGTCACTAACAACAAACAAAATACTGGATATGATATGATATGATAGGTTATTTATAACGCGCTTAATACCCAGAGGTTTCTAAGTGCGGACCCAGGGATCGATCCTGTGTTGCTCGGTGTCGTCTTGTTTCCAAATCGAGCACACTGCCACTGAGCTATCCTCCTGGGACAGGAGGACTTGATACACTCTGGATGATTTAACAACTGTGATACATGAAATTTAAACACTGCACATGCATTCGATCTCTCTAGCTAAACAGCTCCCAGCAAATAGAAGAAACTAATTGTAGAATAATGCAATGAGACTACAAGTTACTTTGAAATCAGTTTTTTTATCGTAAAATTCAAATACACAAGTTAAACAGAGTCACAGCTATGCACACTTTATGTTTCAAAATGAGAATTCATTGCAAGATCTTTCTAAGTGTTTGTATTTGTGCCAAGCTTTACTCACTGTCCTTGGCAACGTGGAACTTGGCAAGAGAAATTCATTTAGAAACCCATATTTACCTAGAATGTTGTTGATATTTCCAATTCAGTTTAGTACAGAAATCATCATCACATTTTTCCGCCTGCCTCGCCCAAGCTCGCTCAGATAAGGACTGCTCCAGCGTCAGACCCCCTGCCAACAGTGAATTCTGTCTCCAGCCAGCCCTTGATTACTTTGTCTCCCAGTGCCCGAAGATGTCTGAAAGCTACTCCCTCTCACAACCCTTTTTATTACATCCCCCTGCCACTCAAGGGAAACCCATGCCCTTGAACAGATCATTCCAATGAACGGCAAGTGATTTCATTGCTGGAGTGCAACATATACATTTCTCCAGGAGTTTCCTGCTCAACACAATGCCCTGTTTTCAGTGGAACGGATTTTCACATTTTTTTTATCATCCAGAGCAAATTTATCCTGAAAGTTTAATTTCCCATTTTAAAGGGCATCATGCATTTTCCAATTCTGCCTTCAGCCTATTTCATGATAGATTCATTTTTGCTAAATATTATTTATTAAGGGATTCAGTTACATGTTAACTAGGGTTGGGTTATTATGTTAATTTATATTAGTAGTATGTTTGATGCACCTTATTCCATTGAAATAACATCCTGCTGCAATGCGCAATTTCAAGCATGTGCTCTCTGCATTAGCATCTATTTAATTCTACCTGAGACTCACACTCTTTATTCCAGAAATTAGTTTCATCCCCTTGGCCCCTATTGCAGTTCAAACCCAAGTTAACGTGCATGCTAAATTGATGAAGCTACCGTTGAAATGCATAGACTCACTGGTAAAATTCAGAGCCCATACTGCTACACTATCTGCCGAAAAACTACACCTCTCCCACAGCAGGAAAATAATGAAACTGGAGACTATCAAAAGCCAGCAAAAGGAAATTAACCAGGTAGGCTTAATACTTCTCCATCCCAAATCTATCACATTATTTTCACATTTGATTGAGATTCTACACTGCACAAAGTAAAAGCAAACTTTCTGTGAAGCCTATAAAGTTATGCGTTACGTGAGTGAGTGATTATTGGGACTCGATGCTGCCAGCTGCTCTGTGATGTAAGAGCAAGGAAGGGTGTGGGAAGGATCTAATTTTCAATCCCACCACAGTCATTCACAGGGCAGGGGCATGCCATATTTGCACCACATTATCATCTGGACATTTAAGACCGAAAGGACAGAACATTGCAGCATCTGGTTGTGAGCCTAAGAGGTGCACGGGCCCCTTAAGGCAGGCCCCATGGCCAAGAAGCTCTTTCACACTTTGATTGTAGAATTATATTGCAGAAAGTGCATTAACAATGCTTACCAGCACAGCGACAGAGAGACTCAACAACAGAGAGATTTCCACCAGAGCCCTACTCACTCTGCTTGTCTGGACTGTAGATTTGGCATGCATGTGCAAGACTTGCCAATAGTCCAGATGGTGGATTGGCCATGTATACGCTCGATCTGAGGCATCTGGTAGGCCTGCATTAGTAGAATGAAAACACCTAAGGCAGTGAGTCATTTAGTAGGCAGCCTGTCCCACACTTGTGAACCAAATCAGTTAGGAGGTGGCTGAAGAAAGGAGAGCTTGGAGGTGATAGAAGGAACAGAGAAGGAGGTGGTGAGGAGAGTGGAAAATGAAGAAGGGTGATAAGTGCTGATCTAAGGAGGACATTAATATAGGAGGAGCAAAGGAAGAGGAAACGGTGAATAATTAAGATCTAAAATGGTGGTGCTGGATAGAGTAAGATCTAGGGAAGAGGTGGTGAGAGAAGGGGCAAAGTAGAGAGAAGCGGTGGATGAGGAGTTGAAGCAGAGGAAGAGGTGAAGAGAGATGCATAGGTGCAGGAGGAGAAGAGAGGAGCAAACAATGAGGTGGCAAAGAGTGAAGAAGAGAAGGAGTTGGTGAAAACATGTAAAGGTGAAGGATGTGAGGAGAGGTGCCCAGGAGGGCAGAGTGAGGAAAGCAGTGTCTGCAGCTCAGTAAGATGGAGGGATCTAGTTATTTTCCTTGTTCCCCAGGACTCAATACTCAATAAAATAAATGTAATATTTACATTGAGCTTTTGGGGGCACCAAATGAAATGGAAGACAGTAAGAAGTGAGTTTGTCATGGAGACTTCCATGACAAGCGTATACATGTCGGAATGTTTGATTTGACCATCAAAATGTTCTTGCTTACACAAACCCGATTACCTAAGTGCCTAGGATTCTCTATTGATGCCAAACTCTCCTTGAAGGATCATTTATTAAAAATAAAGCACAAAATATCACACATCAATGAGAACCAGCTGTAGGTACTTCCACAATTATTAATGTATGTATCCACTTCTATCTAGTGCTCATAAGTATAGCATTCTTTGGCTTCTTGGTGCAAAGATCATGCTCAATAAATAGCCTACAAAAGACATAAATGAATATGTCTTTCAAGAGCAAGTACACCAAGGTTGTCATCAGGTTTAACTCGATCATCAGGAAGTTAATATCTTGAGTGGAAAAAATGGCTAAACCTAGAGAGTGTTGAAACGTATTTACTTTTGTAGTCACCAATACATTGTAAACAGACTTCAGCATAGACAGGATTCCTCCATTCTCCCAGCCAATAGATGGCAGAATTAACATAATTGTATCCTGCAACCATCTCTATTACATGGCCTGCAGTAGCGTCCATGTAGTTATGGTTAAGTTGCTAAACCCCTAGAAAGAGCACTTTTTGGGTGGTTTATAACTTCGCTCCCCCTAGACGAATGCTCACCAAACTCTGCTTAAAAAGTATATGGCCCACTCTGAAGGCCTTTGCAAAGTTTGGTGAGGTTTGGTCAAGGGGGGGCAAGTTATAGGGGAAGTCCCAAAATTTCTGTCGCGCCTACAGCCCAAAACGCTGGACGTATTTTCACCAAATCTGTGGCAGGAGCGGCAGCTTGGTCCCGAAAGCATGCTTTTGTTAATTTGGTGTAAATACGTCCAGTAATTTTTATTTAAATGACCAAAAAGTAAGGCAACAAAATTAGTCATATCTATGTCCGCTCTGCAGACACACTTCCCTGTTTGCTCCGCAGACAGGACACTGATTGGATAACCGTCTTGCGTCGTGTCCGCGGACCCTCAACGTGTTCCCTGATTGGCTGGGATGAGGCGTGAGGTGCGTCAAATTGTTTCAATGTGCCCCCATATTGGATGCGCACACATGCGCTGATAGTAAGTATAAATCTAATTTTGGGGAGTGTGTTGATGTGTATGGGTGCTTGGAGAGGGTGTGGGAGTAAGAGATGGGTCAAATGCTGTATTTGTTTAGCTGGGAGACGGCTGTGATGTGTTCGCGGAGTCCATGGACATAATGAACACTGGGCACACTACTGGCTATTTTAGTTTACCATGATGTTGGTTTTGGATCGTTAGAAGAGCATTGGGTGAAGAGGGTATGTATTGAAGAGTTTCTACGTTGGTTGTAATTATTTTTTAGAATGTTAATTGAAGTGGGTAGGTTTTGAGGTGGATG
The DNA here is from genome assembly GCF_040938575.1 of Ambystoma mexicanum. Lineage (NCBI taxonomy): Eukaryota > Metazoa > Chordata > Amphibia > Caudata > Ambystomatidae > Ambystoma > Ambystoma mexicanum. Next base: position 551,044,297 of record NC_090929.1, read on the forward strand.
TATTATGTTTTTGGGTTGTGGTAATTTGGTAGGTGTTTGTTTCTATGGGTGTGTTATGCTGCGGTGGTTGTGGCCAGCGGTATTCAAACTGAGAGCTCAGCATGAAATGTACATTTTTAGATTGGAAGAAATGGGCAGGGGTGGCTGACATGGTCGGGCTGAAGCATGACACTGTCTTAGGCAACAATGAAAAAGTGGCCCGCAGTTGTGAATGGATAATTATTCCTTTAGTCAAAGACTGGGCCTCATTACAACGATCGCGGTACAGTAACAACGGTGCTGGTAAGCTACTGACACTGTTGCTACCATACCGCCATAGTATGAGTTGTGCTTGCGGGTGCCTGACAGCCCACCAGATCTGACCTGGCAGGCTGAGCGGCACCCGCGAGCACAGCTCGCCGGATGCACCGGCACCGTTACTAATGGTGCCGGTGCATCCGAGCTCCCCATTCCCTGTGGGGCTCAATGGGAATGGGGATCTATCGGTACCGGCATCCGCGAAAGGGCAATTATCAGGTCAGTCTACCTCGGCATGACCCGGTAATTGCCCATTTAGGGGTGCCGGACCCGGATGCAACTCCGGCTGCAGACGTGCCGGTTTTACCGGCACTGCTACCGCTAGGGTTAGGGTTGTAATGAGGCCCACTGTTTCAATAGTATCCAAGGGGATGCTTTGTGTTGAAATGTAAGTAAATTATGATATATTCAGCAACAATGGTCAAAATTACTAACTGCATAGTAAAGTAACTCATCAAACTGGTCCACATTGGCCAAAATGGTGGCCACACTAGCATTTTACATTTTTGTACAGGCATTGCCCTATAGGCCAGTCGGAGCCCGGCGGCTCATCCATAATGGCGAGGGGCACCCACACAGTGGCCCCTCATCCATTATGGAGGAGCTAAGGAGTCAGCCCAGTGAAACAGTGAGCACTCCCTCAGCTGCTTTTTCCAGCTGATTTAGTGCTCCTGCCTGGCTGAACTGTCAAAGGGAAACAATGTTTGCCTTTGACAGTTCAGTTTAGTTCCCCAGCCGCACATGATCACTGAGACATGCAAATGCTGGGGCGTTTTGCTTTGCACCAGCATTGCATAGCTCATTGGAAATGCTGGCTGGGGCACTGCATGTCTGTATGTCCGAGGGTGAGCTCCTTCGCCTCTTCGCACAAACGGACAGAGCAGCCTGGAGCAGGGCGTTTCAACACCCACATGCAGGCCAATGTAGAAGGTAAGTTTATGTTCATTTTTTGTATTTAAACATTTGTATGGTTTGTGCATGCTTATGTTATGAGTGAGAGTATGGTGATGGATGCTCGTGTGAATGATAGAGTGATTGCTGTATGAATGTTCAGCGCCTTGCATACACACATAGTCATGTTGATTGTGTTAGGTCCGGTGGGGCCCAGGGGACAGGGATGGTATCTTTTTAGTGGACATCTATCATAGATGTCCAGTAAAAAATGTCATGTCTGCCCCCTGAGCCCCCAAGCAGCAATTGCAAACTGTTTGGCTATTTACCCATTTTTTTGTTAAAAGTATGCTCTACAATGCAACATTTGAACCCATTATTTAAAAGAAATTCACAGGCGGAAACCCCCGAACCCCGTTTTATTGGTTCGGGCTCCCTCACTATGCTCGGACGCTATGGCATTTTTGGGGGTAATAGTTATGCCCCTCCACTTAAAAAAATCACCAGCTGCCACTGGCCCTCAGACTGTGTTGGGAACGGGATGGGGGGAACCCAGGGACTATGGTGGGAGCACAATGGGCGGGAACCATGGGATAGCGGTGGGAGCAGAGTGGGGAGAGCCCAGGGTTTGTGATGGGGTTGGGAGAGACCAGGGACTGGGTAGGAGTGGGATGAGGGAGCCCAGCGACTGTGGTGGGAGCAGGTGATGGCACACAATACATACTGTCCATTTGGCATTTCTGGGGGGTTCCGGCCTGCCCAAATTTTGCTCAGCCAAAAAAGTTTGAAGACTGTTCTAGGCCCTGGCTACAACCACCGCAGCATAACACATCCATGTTACCAAAGATTTTGACTGTGGTATGTGGGCTACTTAGGGGATGTTTTTAAAAATGTGTGCACTGATTGGTAGTAGTGTAATACTGTTTATAGGACAGTGAGATGATGTGTCTTAGTTTGTTTGTTGCATTCTGTTCAGAATGTTGGTATTGAAGACTCTAGGCATTTTGGGTTGCATTTATTGGTGAGGTGTTCGTTTGCATGGCTGTGTTATGTTGTGGTGGTGGTGAGTTTAATTATTATATACTTAGTGTTTCTTTTGGTGAGGCTGTATGAAGAGTTTTGGTCAGGCCATGCAGTCAAGATTGTAGTGTTTGGCAACAAGCACTGCAGCATAAGATACCCATGGAAGCAAACATTTTGGATTGCAGTGTATGGTCAAGTTTTTGCTTCAATGGGTGTGTTATGCTGTGGTGTTTGTGAGACCAATTATTATATACTTACTGTTTGACATGTTGGGGTTGTATGTAGTTTTTTCATGCAAATTACCAAGAGGGTCCTGGGAGTCCCTCAGCTAGACATTAGTCCTGGTTACGAGAGACTTATGCAGAGTCTTCATCTCACTATCTTCCACAGAGAAGAAATATCCCAAACATATCAGTCTTTGTCCTGCCCTGGGGCAGCCCAGCACCGAAATGTTAGGCAATTTTCTTCTGAAGAAGAGTACCAATAGCAATCCCTTGTTTCTTGCATGTTTAAGTAACTTTGGGTCTCACCTTAAGTTACTAGCTCAATCCAGACGTTGAACCCTTGGTCACTATTATTAGAGAGGCACAGCTCCACCCTACTGATGAGGTGCAACCAGACAGAAAAACATGTCTGGGGTTGCTGCTTGTTCAGAGTACAATTGCCTAGCTTTTCGGTGCTGGACTGCCCCTGGGCAGGGCAAAGAGTGATATGATTTGGATTTTTCACCTCTTTGAAAGATCGTGAGCTAAAGAATCTGGGTAAAACTCTCACACCTAGGACTAATGTCTGTAACTAACCTTAAGTTACTCAGGGAAAGCAGACATTACTATTACATATTTACTATGTGTCTGTATTTGTAAGGTGGCAATACCACCAGACTGTTCACCTCGCTAGTGTCACAAAGTGGGATAGTACAAACACACGTGTGCACATTATAGGACATTCTCGTACGAGCACATTTTATCAGGGCTCCAGATTTGCTCCCTGCAAAAAATGTTCATGTGATTTGGCGTGTGAAGAGCAGATGGGCTGAGGTGACAGGTGCGCTGGCCTGCCTGTGGTGGGTCTCTGGGAGAGTGTGAAGTTCTCCATAGGAACAAAGTAAATCAATAGAAATGTTGCCACATTGATGAATGGTAGTAAAAAAAATCATATCTTTTTAAAAAATATTTCTGATGCGCTACGTTGTAAAGGGCTATTTGCTGCCATTGTGTGTGAAGGTCAGCAGTTTTGAATTTTTGCCTCCGAGCTAAGGAAACCCACACATTGTACACAGTATAAGGTTCAATTGTTTTTTAACCTTGAACCAAAGCTAACATTTGAAAAGGAATGCATGAAGGGAGGGATGTTACACTGTCAAATATGATAAGGTTCACCGTTCCAAAGCTAGACAAAGGAACATGCATTTTCACTTTATGAAAACTTGTTTCATGAAAGGAGTGTCAGCTTTACTTCGAGAGAATGGAAATGCCAAATTGTATGTAAGTTTTACTTTCAACGATTTTATAGACCAACGAGTCAACTTATCATTCGCCAACCGTAATAGCTGACTCACGATAAACATTTGTGGATTGAGAAACAAAAAAGAAATTACGCATTTGCTTGCTTATGGCAATCGCCGGATGTTCTCGGAGCATTTATTACACGGCCACAGTAGTTAAGTTTATGGTTAAGTTATGGTTAAGGTGCTGTTTCCATAGGAAGAGCACTTTTTTGGGCAGTCTATAACTCTGCTCCCCCTGGACGAATCTTCAGTTTGGTGAGGATTCATCTGGAGGGGAAAAGTTATAGGGGGGTCCCAAAATGTCTTTTTTTCCCATAGACATAATGGGAAAAAACTTTACGCACGCCTACAGCCCAAACCGCAGGACGGATTTTCACCAAATTTGCAGCAGGAGCGGCGGCTTTGTCCTGAAAGCGTGCTTTTGTTAATTTGGTGTAAATCCATCCAGTAGTTTTTTTTTTTAAATGACCAAACCATAAAGCAAAAAAAGTAGTGCTATCTATGTCCGCTCCGCGGTCACACTTCCCTGTTCGCTCCGCGGACAAGATACCGATTGGCTAAGGGGCTGGCGTCATGACCGCAGACATGCAACGTCTCTGTCGATTGGCTGCAGTGAGACGTGTTCTGCGTCAGATTATTTGGATGCGCCCGACATCTTGGATCATCCGACAGCACAGCGGCGACCAGCAGCAACATGCTATTTCGAAAACTATTTTGATGAGTCATAGTGCTTGGGGAGGTTCACAGAGTAAGAGATGGGTGAAAAACTGTATTTGTTCAGGCGGTAGGTGGTAATGATGTAATCTCTATGCCCGCCTTGTTCGGAATGTTTGTGCGTACAGAAATTGAGGGGTTTAATAAGGGTAGTATTTCAGTCCGTGCTGTGCACAGGCACCTTGAAACTGTTCTAAGGACACGCGCGGCGAACATTGAAATTGAGTACATGTTGTTATTATCTTATTTTTTCCTATGGGTGTGCTATTGATTAGTACGCCGCCATGGGTGTGACATGATACGGTGGTTGTGGCAAGGGCCTAGAGTCTTGGATGCATGGCTGTAGGCCGAAGGCCATACTTCCAAGACTGTAGGCCCTGGCCACAACCACCGCAGCATGTCACACTCAGGAATACACCTGTAGTATTGATTATCGATTAGATGGTTGTGGGGAGTGTGTACAGTCTTGGGTGCATGGCCAAAGTCCATGCACCCAAGAACAAAGTTGTAAGCACTGGAGGTATAAGCCACTGCACACCCATACATTGTAATATCTATGGACATACAGCTAGGAGTCTAGCCTCTGGCCAGAACCACTGAAGCATACCACACCTATCGATACGCCCGTACTACTGCACATCACTCAGGTGGTTGTGGGGAGGGCCATGCACCCGAGAACAAACTTGTCAACTCTACAGTTATAAGCCAACATAGATTTTACATAGTGCGGTGGTTGTGGGCAGGACGTAGCGTTTTGGGTGCATGGCTTCAGGCTGTTTGCCTTACACCCAAGTATGTACCCACTGCCCACAACCACTGCAGCATATCATATTCACACATCGCACCCATACAATCGACTATGTATCTGGTAGGTGTGGGCAGGGCCTAGAGTCTTGGCTACAAATTGAGTACATGCTACAGTTGCAATGTTTCATTGTATGGGTGGGCTACTGATTTATAAGCAACCATGAGATAAAATGCGGTTGTGGTTGTGGCCAGGGTCTAGAGTCTTGGGTGCATGGCTGTAGGCTGTAGGCCGTAGGCCATACTTCCAAGACTCTAGGCCTTGGCCACAACCACTGCAGCGTGTCACAGCAATGGGTACACCTGTAGTATTTTTTATCAATAAGATGGTTGTGGGGGGTGTGTGTAGAGTCTTGGCTGCACTGGAGCTATAAGCCACTTCACACCCATACATTGAAATATGTATGGACATACACCTAAGACTTTAGGCCCTGGCCACAACGACTGCAGCATATCACAGCAATAGATACACCCGTAGCATTGAACATCACTCAGGTGGCTGAGGGGAGGCCATGCACCCAACAGCACATTTATACGTAGTGTTGTTACAAGCCACAATGGGTATAATATGGTGTGAAAGTTGTGGCCAGGATGTAGAGTCTTTGGCCATGCACCCAGGAACAAAGTTATAAGCACTGCAGTTGTAACCCACTATGGATTTTATATACTGCATACCCATACATTGAAAAATCTATGGCCTTACACCCAAGTCTGCAACAACAACTGCAGCATATCACAGCTATAGGTACACTTGTATTATGAAATATCATTCAGGTGGTTGTGGGGAGGGTGTAGCATTTTGGGAGCATGGCCAAAGGCTCCCAAAACCAACTTTATATGTAGTGACATTAGAAGCCACAATGGTTGCAATAGGCTTTGGTGGTTCTGGCCAAGACCCAGAGTCTTGGTTGCATGGCCAAAGGCCATGCATCCAAGACTGAAATCATAAGCTGTGAGGTTATAAGTGAACATGGGCGTGGTGTGGTGAGGTGGTTGTGTGCACGTTCTAGTGTCTTGGCTGCATGGCTGCAGACCATGCACCCAAAACTAAACTTAGAAGTAATCAAAATAGAAGCACCATGGTTTTGATATGGAGCGATGGTTGTGGGTAGGACCTATAGTCTTGCCTGCTTGGCCGCAGGGTGTAGTTTACACATCAATGATGCTACGCCCATCTTACAGCCACTGCACCATATTACTGCCATAGATTAGCCGTGTAGAGGCGCATATGTATGAAATGACTGTAATTATACTTACTGTTTAATTTGTTCAGAATCTTTACATGTCTTACATGACTGTAGTACTTGGTGGAACTGGCCTTTTTTAATTTCTGTGATAAAAGAAAAAAGCATGTTAGTGTTTGCATTTTATGAAGACTTATTACATTGTATAATAGACAGTTTAGCTTTTTTACCCTCATATTTAGTTTACTAACCAGTGTACTGTGCATTGTGCTCAGTTTCTGTGTTTGTTTTTCTAATCCTTGGGTCAGGGGGAAAAAAATCCTTGTCGGATAAAAAAAAAAAAAACTTTATTTGCTATGCACCAAACTATTTATTTTCTTCTTTGAGTGTTTCCTTGTTCTTTCTGATTAATGTTATGTTTGTTGCCTTGTTGCCGATTTTTAACAACAGTTAGATACTTGTTGGCATATTCTAACTGTGCATTTGTTGTTACGGTTCTGTGGTATTCATTTATCTGTGTCGTTGTTATACATTATTGGACCGTTAGATACCTGTTGGCATATTCTAACTGTTTGTTGTCTTTCACTTCATTTTTTGGTAATGCTGAAGTACACATTAGTTATTAAATTTTGGCTTTAAGAAGATTAAATATGCATTTGTAAGATTAGCTGGTAATCTCTGCTTTAGAGTAATGGTGCTATCAATACATTCCAACCATCCAAATATCTTTTTACTGTATGCAGTTTAGTGACCTGTATTGGTTGTAGCTCCTGCATGGTAGATTATACCTACTGTTGTAAAGGTTTTATTTCCAAGTGACACTTGACCGTGTGTGAATCCAGTCAGCTTGCAGTTGTTTTTGGTACCATCTGCATTATAACGTAGCAGCATAAGTATTATGTACTTACTATGTGTTTGTATCAGTAAGGTGGAGCGATTGTCTGAATTGCACATAGTACATAATCTGCCATGGTTTGCATTCTGTACAAGTTGCTGAAATGGAATGGATTCACAATTAGGTATGGATACATACACAAATCGCTCATTTGGGATTTGTTCCAGTATCACATTGCTACAAAGAGTGCATGTATGTTTCCACATGTATGAAATGTGGAAGATTTCATTTATAGGTATGCTTTTGTTTTCCAGTACTTGTAGTAAGTACATTAGAAATTCTTGTGGATCTTCTTGTGAGTTTATAGTGAATCTCACCATTCCAGCACAGTAGTCCAATTAGTGTCTTATTCCGTGAACATTGTACGTGTTCTCAGGATTGTTTGTTGCGTCTCTATGAAGGACTAACATTTGCAAACACAATTGTTCTTTACTGTGTAAGTAAATATTGTTAACAATTGGTGGTAATTGAAATAGAATATTCATTGCTACATTTGCATAGCATCTTACACCAGTTTCATTTGAAAATTTGAATGGACCAGCTAGTTCTGTTTCTGAGTGTTTTTTTCAGAGTTTCTCTTCCTTCATTGAAGAAGTACCTGGTTTACTTTCCCTAATAGGTTCTTCTTTGCTTGTGGTAATTGATGAACCTTTACCTTCTTTTGTTTTCTTTGAAGGATTTGCTGTCAGATTCTGTTGCATTTCTGTTTCAATTAGTTTTCTTTTACCACATTTTACTTTTTCTGGAACAGGATATTGTTTCAGATGGGGGGTGTACAGTGACCGTAGTCTATTGTATTCTAAAATACAAGGAATATCAATGTTCACTTTACTTGCATCAAAGTTGATTAGAAATAGACCGGCAAGTGTACGCAAGCGTGATAATGCTACGTAGCTCATGCCTTCTTTAAAGACTAGCAGGGTAATTCATAGAATTTCGCAGAAAAGTGTCGCAAGCGGCTGGCGCAGAGTGTCCGCGTGCGATTGACTGCGTCAGGCACGTGCGCTAAAACCGATTTCCGCGCACAGCGTATTCATGGATTTCAGGCTTCCAAACCAGCCGTGGCGCAGAGAATCGCAGCGACCCTGCAGCAGCGCCAGTAACGCCCCCAAGAACGCCCTCGCGCAAGGAAAAGCCATCCAAATCGCTAAATCATCGCAAAGGGCTGCGCTAACCCCGGACCAGTTCACCGGGCTGGCAAACAGCAAACGGCAAGCGGGGAACGTGTATTGCAGGGGGGCGCGGGAAGTTCCACACGCGACTGGCCTCGTGCAAGCAGGGTACGTGAATTTCAGGGGTGCGCGGGAAGTTCCACACGCGATTACTGCAGGGTACGTGTATTTCAGGGGTGCGCGGGAAGTTACACACGCGATTGGCCCAGTGCGAGCAGGGTACGTGTATTTCAGTGGTGCGCAGGAAGTTCCACACGCGATAGTCCCAGTGCGAGCAGGGTACGTGAATTTCAGGGGTGCGCGGGAAGTTGCACACGCGATTTCAGCAGGGTACGTGTATTTCAGGGGTGCGCAGGAAGTTCCACACGCGATTTCAGCAGGGTACGTGTATTTCAGGGGTGCGCGGGAAGTTCCACACGCGATTCCAGCAGGGTACGTGCATTTCAGGGGTGCGCGGGAAGTTCCACACGCGATAGTCCCAGTGCGAGCAGGGTACGTGAATTTCAGGAGTGCGCGGGAAGTTGCACATGCGATTCCAGCAGGGTACGTGTATATCAGGGGTTCTGGGGAGTACTACACGTGAATTGGCCGTGTGGGTCCTCCCAGGTGTACGCTCCACAACCTCCACGGCCCCTGCAGGCAGCCCACACCACGGGGGACTATCCTGCACCCCTGCTCATGTCCCGCAGGCAGCCCATCCACCATGGGCAGCCCCCACCAGGCCCCCACTCATGTCCCCCTGCACCCCCACCCCCCAGCAGTGCATGGGCACCCTCCACCAGGCCCCACTCATGTCTCCCACCACCCCACCCCCAAGCAGTGCAGGGGCACCCTCCACCAGGCCCCCACTCATGTCTCCCACCCACCCCCACCCCCCAGCCACCATGGGCAGCCCCCACCAGGCCCCCACTCATGTCCACCTGCACCCCCACCCCCAGCAGTGCATGGGCACCCTCCACCAGGCCCCCACTCATGTCTCCCACCACCCCCACCCCCCAGCACTGTGGGGCACCCTCCACCAGGCCCCCACTCATGTCTCCCACCACCCCACCCCCAAGCAGTGCAGGGGAACCCTCCACCAGGCCCCCACTCATGTCTCCCACCACCCCCACCACCCAGCAGTGCATGGGCACCCTCCACCAGGCCCCCACTCATGTCTCCCACCACCCCCACCCCCCAGCACTGTGGGGCACCCTCCACCAGGCCCCCACTCATGTCTCCCACCACCCCACCCCCAAGCAGTGCAGGGGCACCCTCCACCAGGCCCCCACTCATGTCTCCCACCACCCCCACCACCCAGCAGTGCATGGGCACCCTCCACCAGGCCCCCACTCATGTCTCCCACCACCCCCACCCCCCATCACTGTGGGGCACCTGCCAGCAGGCCCCCACCCATGTCCAACTCATGTTCCCCACCACCCCCACCACCCAGCAGTGCATGGGCACCCTCCACCAGGCCCCCACTCATGTCTCCCACCACCCCCACCCCCCAGCACAGTGGGGCACCTGCCAGCAGGCCCCCACCCATGTCCAACTCATGTTCCCCATCACCCCCACCACCCAGCAGTGCATGGGCACCCTCCACCAGGCCCCCACTCATGTCTCCCACCACCCCCACCCCCCAGCACTGTGGGGCACCTGCCAGCAGGCCCCCACCCATGTCCAACTTATGTTCCCCACCACCCCCACCACCCAGCACTGTGGGGCACCTGCCAGCAGGCCCCCACCCATGTCCAACTCATGTTCCCCACCACCCCCACCCCCCAGCACTGTGGGGCACCTGCCAGCAGGCCCCCACCCATGTCCAACTCATGTTCCCCACCACCCCCACCCCCCAGCACTGTGGGGCACCTGCCAGCAGGCCCCCACCCATGTCCAACTCATGTTCCCCACCACCCCCACCCCCCAGCACTGTGGGGCACCTGCCAGCAGGCCCCCACCCATGTCCAACTCATGTTCCCCACCACCCCCACCCCCCAGCACTGTGGGGCACCTGCCAGCAGGCCCCCACCCATGTCCAACTCATGTTCCCCACCACCCCCACCCACCAGCACTGTGGGGCACCTGCCAGCAGGCCCCCACCCATGTCCAACTCATGTTCCCCACCACCCCCACCCCCCAGCACTGTGGGGCACCTGCCAGCAGGCCCCCACCCATGTCCCCCTGCCCCCAGGTCCTGACGATACACAATCATGGCAGTAATGGGCAGCATACCCAGCACAAACACCCAGCCAAGGAATGCATCCACCCACATAGCAAATGCAATTACATGATACAACCCCAATGGCAAGTATGTAAATGAACACATGTCCGTCACACACACATACACAATGGGTGCAAGTGAATGTCAAAACCCATATCATGACATGCATGAAACCAATGAGAAAATACCACAAAAGAAAGTTATAAAAACATGTATTAACGAAGAAAATGAAGTAAAATAATCAAACATACAACAATGGGGATAACAAAATAAATTGACCTTGTATGATAAGTAATGTAAAAATCAAAAAAACAAAGGAATCCAAAAACTAATGTTGTCCAAAGCAAAATCATGGTGAAAAAAATAAGGAAAAACCATTGCCTCATGGTGAACACAAATGTAAATCAAAAAAATGTATTTTAAAAAATCCAACTATACACAAGAATATTCCAGGGTCCATGAGCCCAACACTATAAATGAAATCTACTACTACCTAATAAAAAAACTATATACAGAAAAGTGGCCATTGTCCGAGCGGTCCAAAAAAATCTCATAAAATAAAGGAAACCTAACACTAACTAACTAAAGAACTATATACAATGGCAGCGGGCAAGTCCTGCGGCTCACTCTGTGATGTTGCCGGCCAGGGCATCATCGAACTCCATGTCGATGTCCTGGAGGCGGGACTCTGTCCTGGCCCCGAGGTCTCGCAGGGATAACCCCATGTTCACCTCAAACTGCCTGCGAGCTTCCTCGAGGCACTCAGCCCGCCTCAATGCCCGACGCATGGAGAACTCCGCCCTGACCATGGTGAGCCGCTCCTCTTCCACCCGCTGCTGCTCCGCACCTATCCGCTGGACCAACTGCTCCCACACGGAAGACACTACCATCCCAGGGTTCTCCTGCCCTCCGGCCGATGCCTGCCCCTCTGATCTTGATGGCCCCGAGCCATGATGCCTCCCACGTCGAGCCTGCTGCTGCCTCCGACGCCACTGCCTCTGCCAGCACGACGGCATCCAGGATGATGGAAACCACCGACGCCGTCGTGCACGTGCCCTGCCCGATGATGCCGTCACATCCTCCATATGCTGGGGTCCAGTTGCTGTGTTGTCCACCCCTGCTGGACCTCTGACTCCCGACTGTGGCAGGGATGGGATCCCCACCGAGCTGGCTGCATTGGTCAGGGCAGGTCCACAGGGGGCCCTGGTGGCATCTGGGCCGGAAGACGGCAAGGAGAACGACTGGCGTATAGTCTCCACAGAGGAGGAGAGGGCCGCCAGATTGGCCGACACATGCAGGAAACCCCCGAACATGGCCGATCCCAATTGGGCCACGTCGGCACGGTGCTCTTCGTGATGACGTGCGTGCTCCTCCTGGGAAGCACGCACGGCATCACGAATCACAGCCGTGCACATCGCGACCCCAATCAGGACCTTCTCCACACGGCCAGGGGTCCCCTCGTCCACAGGTGGAGGGGAGTCAGATGACATGGACATCCCCTCTACCTGCGGACGGGCCTGGGACGGGGCATCCCTGCTGGTGCAAGGTGGTGCACCCACAGGTTCAGGGACAGCGACATGCACAGGCCCCTCCACGGTGACCTGTGCTGCCTCCTGCCCCTGCCCCTGGACTGCACCACTTGCACCAGCAGGGATGCCCCCACCAGGCCCCATGTGCGCCTCAGTGGCGGCCTCCTCCTCCTCTGTGGAAACCACCAACCTGGATGGCTCCTCGCCGTCTACCGCCGTAGCAGGCCCCTGTGGGGGCTCCCCCACCCCTTCCGCTGCAGCCGTGGGGGCATCCCCGCCGCCTTGCTCCACAGCGCCGTCTCCGCCCTCTCCTTCACTAGCCACTGCGTAGAGGGAGACATAGAACACAAGCATCAGGGTACTGTACAATGGTCCCCTAGACAGGAAGCAATAGCAGATGAGTGCCACTGTCAAAGTACACTTCCATCATGTCACACCACAACACATGTGTCAGTCCAGGCAAAACACACACAGTGACAGTCATGGTGCGTGCCATGGACATTTCAATACATGTCCAATGGACTCTCGAATCATACAATGTAATGGGACTCCCATGCATCATGGGTCATGCCTATCACATGCACACACTTCACCTCAGTCACATCCATCTGGCCCCGTACACCCCAATCACAGTGCATACAAGGATGACTAGGCTGCACTAGTGAATCTGTACATTGTCACAGACATGTGTCATGCATCCAGGGCACTCACAAGTCACAGACACGCAGGTCAGGCACACAGACATGGATACCACATATGTATCTGGCATCAGCACCCATCCCTCGCCCCCACCCATGTCCAGGAACAGAGACTGCCATGCTCTCATGTGTGCAATCTGCACAGGGCTCCACATGTCGCATTCAAACACATGCAACAACCGTGCGGTTCACACATTACAGGTCGCACATGCATTCCCATGATGTCCCTGCACACATACATGCTTACATGGCCTATGTCACACATGCAGGCAGGTATCAGACAACCAGCACACTGCAACATGCCCTGTCTCACACAGCAATGCTTGGCCACTTACCGCTCAACTCCAGACGGGTCTCCCTCTCAAGGACCTGGGCGTGGAGCGCTGGGTGTGCGCGTTCCAGGACCCTCAACTTGATGGAACTCATGCGGCCCCGGCCCCCCTCCACAAGGCGCCGGGCCTTCATGAGGGTCCTGGACCTCAAGTCTTCCCAGCGCTTCTTGACCTTCTGGAGGGTGCGGGTTGCCACCCCCTCCGCGTTGATGGCAACCACACAGTCGGCCCAGATCCTGTGCCGTCCTTCCTTGTTGGCGCGGGACGATCCGAAGAGGGCATCATACTGCCCCAGGACTTGCTCCACCAGGACACCAACTTCGGTGGCAGTGAAGCTGGTGCCCCTCTGCCCGTCTGGCTGGGGGTTGCCACTGGTGCCAGATGTTGATGTGCCCGACATGGCAACCCCAGGGGCAGGGGTGGGTGGGCAACTGGGTCCTGGGGCTGGGCTGTGGAGCGATGTTATCCAAGTCGGGAGTCTTCTGTTCCAGCAGGGGTGGACACAGCAACTGGACACCTGCAGATGGCTGATGTGCAGGCACCAAATGGCAGGGCACGGTGGCAGCAGGCAGGCAGGCAGGCAGGCAGGCAGCAGCAGATGGCACGTGGGAGGCTGCTCGGGGTACTGGGGGGCAGTAATTCGGCCTTCTAGGCAGGAGCGTGGTCTTCCGTGTGTTTTCGCGTGGCCAGCTTGATACGGAGTGATTTGGCACGTGAAAATCCTGCACGTCAGCGTGAAAATCGAGGAAAGGCCCTTAGCGCGTAAGCACGTCAGCACGCGTACGCGATTTCATTGGACCAAAGGCCCTTACAGCGTAAGCGCGTCTGTGACGTTTTGCGCACGGCCGTTGCCCTGGCAGGGCTTGGTGATCCCGCCTGCCTTTATGTTCTGTACGTGCTTTTCGTGCGGTGCGTGTGTTTTCCATCTGTTGGGGTTCACACGCTATTACTTCACAGCGGGTGTTGGCTACGCGTTCTTCAACACGCAAGGCAGACGGTGAGTGGTACCCCGCTCCCCCAGGCCCGATCGCGTGAGAAACTTCACGTGAACCCCTGTATAAACGTAGCCCGCTCCCCCAGGCCCGATCGCGTGAAAAACTTCACGCGAACCCCTGAAATACACGTAGCCCGCTCCCCCAGGCCCGATCGCGTGAAAAACTTCACGTGAACCCCTGTATAAACGTAGCACGCTCCCCCAGGCCCGATCGCGTGAGAAACTTCACGCGAACCCCTGTAATACACATAGCCCGCTCCCCCAGGCCCGATCGCGTGAAAAACTTCACGCGAACCCCTGTAATACACGTAGCACGCTCCCCCAGGCCCGATCGCGTGAGAAACTTCACGCGAACCCCTGAAATACACGTAGCCCGTTCCCCCAGGCCCGATCACGTGAAAAACTTCACGCGAACCCCTGTAATACACGTAGCACGCTCCCCCAGGCCCGATCGCGTGAGAAACTTCACGCGAACCCCTGTAATACACGTAGCCCGCTCCCCCAGGCCCGATCGCGTGAGAAACTTCACACGAACCCCTGAAATACACGTAGCACGCTCCCCCAGGCCCGATCGCGTGAGAAACTTCACGCGAACCCCTGTAATACACATAGCACGCTCCCCCAGGCCCGATCGCGTGAGAAACTTCACGCGAACCGCTGAAATACACGTAGCCCGCTCCCCCAGGCCCGATCGCGTGAAAAACTTCACGCGAACCCCTGAAATACACGTAGCCCGCTCCCCCAGGCCCGATCGCGTGAGAAACTTCACGCGAACCCCTGAAATACACGTACCCTGATGAAATCGCGTGTGGAAATTCCTGCGCACCCCTGAAATACACGTACCCTGATGAAATCGCATGTGGAACTTCCCGCGCACCCCTGAAATACACGTACCCTGCTGAAATCGCGTGTGAGACTTCCCACGCACCCCGGTATACACGCACACGTATTTTTTGTCAGCGGGTGTCCGTGTTTGTGGGTACCCCTTTGCACGTCATTTGTCCTGGAGGGCCACAGTATAGGACATTCATCATGGCAGTATATAAGTGCTATTTGTTGGCGCACCTTTTGGCGCACATTTCTTACAGCCGCAGAGACGCTAACGCCTGCTTTCTTGTGGCGATCGTGTTTGTGCCTGTGCGCTGGTTTGAGCGTGCGCTTTTTTCCCCTATTCTATTCCATGAATACGTGTTGTAGGCGAGCGTGTGGGCGTTCCGCGCACTTGTGCCCTGTACTTCCCCCGTGACGCCCACGTTTTGGCAAGTTGTTCCCCATTCCGAGTGTTACGCCCGTGTTCCGCCTACTTTTGTTGCGTGCGCCGCGCTATGTGCAAATTTCGCTGTGGCCTGTGCGATTTTCGCTGTGACCTGGCGCACGCTGTTAGATGGCCTGTGCGCCAACGTGCGCCGCGCACTTTTTTATCGCACATCCGCTGGTTTTCTCACGCACGGACTTCCATGAATCGATGTGCACTGCTTTTCGTGCGATTTTCGCACTTGCACTGCGATTTTCGCTATTCCACTGCGATTCGCACGTTTTGGCCCACTTGCGCCGCGCTAATTATTCCATGAATCGGCCTGTGTGTTTCCTATATCTATCAATGCTTTGCTAGGGTAAGACCTTGGGATTTATGAATGGTGACTGCATATGCAAGAGTTAAAGAAAATTGTTCTCTACGTGCATACATGTCTTTGAACAGAAGGAATCGAGCAATTGAGCGCCCTATCCGTTTCACTTCTGAAAGTTTGTCAAAGCGAATATTGACAAACTGAATGTTGTTGTCACGTGCGTATGATTGAAAGCCAACAACTGTACCCAGTGCCCCATTAACTAGCCCTTGCTCCACATCAAGGTTACGTTTAAGCATTACTCTACAATTTAAGGATAATTTTAAAATATTTTCCAACCCAGCTGTGTTGGAGATTGAATTTTCTAAGCTATTTAGACTTGTTGTGGCTTGCTCACACATGGGTAGTGTCATACCATGTACGTCTAGTTTGTCTGTGGCGCAAATTTCCATTATTGGTTGCATTTCTTTATTTAACATTGTTTCATTGAATTTGAAACAGCTTGCAAGAGTTGGCATTAAGGCCAACATTTCTGTGCGCTAATTGTTCCATAACATCAGTAGCACATGCATTATCGTCATAAAGTGCCTGAATGTGCCGGTGTTTCAATATTGCTTGTGCTTCTTGAGATAGCACACCAACTCTAATACTTTTTAAGATGTTGGCATAAGTGAGATCTGCAGATTGCTGCATGTTTTCTTTTAATTCTCTGTATTGGAAATGTTGCCAAAGGTTAACATTCCTATGCTTCCAATAGTTTTACAGCAGAGTTTGTCACTGGTGTCAATTGTAGAAGATCTCCGAAAATGATAATATGTTTCCCTGCAAAGAGTTCTTCGTAGTTTGTTTTAAGTACTTCTTGCAATCTGAGGTGAATCAAAGCCAACATTAGGTTGGAAACCATGCTCACTTCATCTATTAGTAGCATTTTCATTTGCTTTAATACTCTGCGTAGTTCCATTGCAGCTTCTGCAGAAAGTTTTTAATAGCCTAATTTGTTTAGGTGTTGTACTCGAAGAAGTAGTAATCGGTGTAAAGTGACACCACCTATGTTGTAGGCAGCTAAACCTGTGGGGGCAGTTACAACAGCTGACAGTTTGTTGTTTGTCAATTGCTGAAGGAACTTGCTGATGATTTTGATTAAGAATGTTTTTCCTGATCCAGCTTCACCACTGACGTACAGCAGCATTGGTTTGTAATTTTGCAGGTACATTCTTAATTTTTGTGTTGTACACCATGTGCAATTTGTTTTGTTACGTGTTCAAAAATGGTGCGCTGATCTTTGTTAAGTTTTGCTTGTTGTATATTTAAGTGTTCTATATTTTCTTGATATTGACACATGGTGTTTTCCACTTCTGTCATAGCTAATTCTGCCTCATTTGCTATTAGTGTCTGTCCTAGTGGTTCTTGGCTTCCTGTTACAGAAGGTTGACTACTGTCGGAAGAGTCCTTATCTAGTTGGGCCTGAAATTCTTCTTCGTGTTGCTGTTCATTGTGCAGCATTGTTTTGTACTGCCTAAAGTTCACATCGGTGATAGCGCTTTCATTTGCTTTAATTTAGGTCGGATTGGCAACAAGTAGTGCATTTAATTTGGTTTTCATTGATGCACTTTTAGCTTGTTATATCATTGTAAATTTAATTTGCAATTGGGGACAACAATTTAATTTCACAGGAAATATTGACTGTCCTTATTCCTGTGATTGTTACACCCTTGCACCGATGGTCGTTCTGGCGACAACATCGTGTTTATAATGTGCTGCAACCTTACTCATCCAAGATGGCTGACGCCTCTTAATCCGTCTGTGCGGGCAACGGTGCAGAGGTTGCACGTTCTATATGTTCGTACCGCAACGATCATGTGACTCCATATAGTTTGACCAGGAAGTTCAGCAAGTGCGTCGCTACTCTCCAGCACGGCGCTTCGTAAGTTCGTTCCTAGGGAATATTGCTCATATCCCCATTCTACTATTCTTAGCATTCTGAACTTATAATAATTTCTGATCCTTCTGTCCTTTCTCCCCTTAGAGCCTATCCTTTCATCAGTCCGCCCATCACCCATCTGTCCCATCCGCTAGGTCCCTATGCCGGCCCGAAAAGTGAGTTACCGGGGATTTATCTCTAACCTCATCTAATTTCTTCCCTAATCTTGGCGGTTACACTGATCTCCGCTTCTGGTCTCCGGAGAGGACTATCCCTTTAGGACTCACTCCCTTTAGGAAGACTCCGCTCAGCATAATGAATGCCATTAAACTCCATACCCGGAGTAAGTTGGGTCATAACTTTCCGATCTAAGCTTCAGACTACCTTCTATGGACGAAGACTCACCTCTTATTTCTCTCGTCCAGGACCAGACTCACCCTCACCTAACTCCTTGAAGGAAGCCTGGCAGATTCCTCCCGGAAGCCGACTGCTGACCTGATCCGCTTTCACCGCTACGCAGGGTTTTTCTTCCCAGAGGGTTTTCCCTGGGGACTGTGTTTCCTCAGCGGCTGAGATTACTAATCAGCTGGGAGGGAACAGGGTGTCCCGGGAAGCCTTTACATTCTGCGGTGTTGCTGTTTACGGAGTCTGCCCGCTGCCCAGGTTAGTGAACTCCACTGATTACTCTATCTCAAGTTAAAGTAGCTTCAGGCATATTTGTAATAGTTAGCGATGCCATAAGAAAGGGAATTTACCTTCGGTGCCTCTGGGCAGACGGTAGACTTCCGATGGAGCAACAGATGCAGCAATTAATGGCTGCCATGCAGTCTATGTCTTTGGAGATGCAATCTCTGAAACAAGACAATGCTCAGTTACGACAACAGGTCACTCAAGCTTTTTCAGAAACCCCCCCTTATGCTTTACATACCGAGAAATATGACAGAGATCTTCACAAACTCAAGGAGTTCCTTGATAGTTGTATGGTTCAATTTACCTTTAAAGCCCGTTTTTTCCCGTCCGATAAGGACAAGGTAGGTTATCTGATATCACATTTGACGGGTCCTGCATTGGCCTGGGCGACTCCTCTAGTAACTTCGGGGAATGCCATTTTAGACTCCTACACAGTCTTTACAAATAGTTTACGATCTATGTTTAGTAGGCAGGAAATATCAGTGTCCACTCAGGAAAAATTATTAGATTTAAGGCAGGGCAATAAGGATCTTATGAGTTACGTTACTCAATTTAAACAACTATCGGCCGAAACTGGGTGGCCGGATGATGGTCTCCTCACGCTATTTCGCAGAGGCCTTTCCGAGGAACTGAAAGACGAAGTCTCAAAAGTTCCTCGACCAGCCAATTTAGCTGAGATGATTGCGCTCACTATGCAGATAGATTACCGTCTCCATGAGCGCTCTCATGAGAAGAAGAAAGGGAAACCCACCAAACCCTTCTCCGGTTCTCCTTCCCCTTTATCCAGACCTCAGACTACAGACAAACCTATGCAAATAGGAATAGCCCGAGGCCCTTTGTCAGCTGGTGAAAGAGAAAGACGAATGAGTCAGGGCCTATGCATGTACTGTGGGGCTTCGTCTCATGTGTTAAGGGATTGTCCCATCGTTCCTCCTCGTCGGACCAAGAATCCGATGCGGGGAAACGCCAAAACCCTTCCGTAAGGGGAACCATGGCAGGAGGTTCTGAACGGAGTTCCCCAAAGAGACTTGGTACTTCTTTAAAAAATGAGATGACGGAACACTCTATGTTAGTACTTCCCCTGATCATAAAATTACCAGACTTGGTGTTACAAGGAGTCCCAGCATTGATCGACAGTGGAGCTGCTGGCAACTTTATGGACGACCAGTGGGCTGCTAAGCACGGGATAATCAGATCCGCCAAGACCTGTATTACTCCCATTTAGGGGGTGGATGGGTGCCCTCTCAGCTCTGGGCCCATTAGAGAACAGACAACCCCTCTAACATGCCAGATTGCCGCTCACAAAGAGACATTAGTATTCGACTTGATTAAGACTGCTCATTTTCCCATTATATTGGGGTTACCGTTGTTGCGAACCCATAATCCCTTTATAAATTGGGCAGCAGGAACTTTATTTTTGGGTTCCGAATATTGCGTTTCCCATTGTCTTTCTCAATCCTCTGTTGGGATTCAAGCTCCTTCCATGATGGTTGAACCCGCTGAAGGTCCATCGATAGGGATGGTCGGTGAGATCCCGAGGTGTCACCGACAATTCCAATCGGTATTTTCTCAGCCAGAATTCCCTAAATTACCCCCTCATCGTCGGGATGATTGTCATCTGGATTTGTTCCAGGATCAACCTATACCCTTCGGTCGAATGTACATTTTATCGCAGCCGGAAAAGAAGGCACTCAAAGACTATCTTCAGACTAATCTTCAAAATGGTCTTATAACTGAGTCCAAATCACCAGCCGGAGCCTCTTTATTTTTTATCCATAAGAGGGATTCGGAAGAACTACGGCCTTGCATAGATTATCGAGGGCTAAACAAAGTAACCATCCCTGATAAATATCCAATGCCGCTAATCCCTGACATTCTTGAAGCCGTCCAAGGGGCTTCTCTTTATACCAAGTTGGATTTACGTGGGGCATATCACTTGATTCGTATCGCCCCAGGCGATGATTGGAAGACTGCATTCCGGACCCCATTCGGTCATTATGAATATAGGGTAATGCCGTTTGGGTTAGCTAATGCTCCCGCTGTTTTTCAGCGTTTTATGGACCATCTATTCGCCGACGTCCTCCTTCACTATGTAATCGCCTACTTGGATGATATTCTAGTTTTCTCACATAATATAGAGGAACACATCGGACATGTCAATTTAGTCTTGGACCGCCTTAAAGCCAACCAGCTGTACTGCAAACTGGCAAAATGTGAGTTTCACAAGGAACAAGTGACTTACCTAGGGTTTGTGTTGTCAGCCCAGGGAATTTCGATGGACACTCGAAAGATCTCAGCCATTTTGGATTGGCCTTCCCCCTCAAACGTCAAAGAGATCCAACGATTTTTGGGATTCACAAATTTTTACCGAAAGTTCATCCCAGGATTCTCTAAGACCATTCTTCCCATCACCAGTCTTCTGAAGAAAGGTAAGACTTTCGTTTGGGATGACCCTGCGCAGAAGACATTCACTGAACTTAAGAGCCTTTTCACTTCAGCTTCCTTCTTGCTCACCCCGGACCAGTCACGACCATTCATCGTTGAGACTGATGAGTCTCACCATGCTCTAGGGGCAGTCCTTCTGCAAAAAGATGAGTCAGGAGAAGAAAGACCAGTCACTTATCTCTCCAAAACCTTCTCTTCCTCTGAAATAAATTATTCTGTCCTCGAGAAAGAATTGCTGGCAGTTAAGAGAGCATTTGAACAGTGGAGACATCTTTTGCTGGGGTCGGTCCACCCGGTCGAAGTTCGAACCGACCACCGCAACCTCAAAGTGCTGCAACAAGCCCACACCACTAACAGTCGACAGATTTGCTGGGCCCACTTTTTTTACCATTTCGGATAGAATTTACTTTCCTTCCGGGAAATCAAAATCTTCGAGCAGACGCCCTTTCACGAAAGGATCCTCCAATCAAGAAGTTCCACTCTGAGCCTTTCTTTCCTAAAGCTAAATTTCTGGCTACAGTTACTAATTTTCTACAAACAGTCAGACAAGAAACTGCACGTCTTGATTCGATCTGCAAGAACCTACAAAAGACTCATTCGCTTACCAAGGAGAAAGGATTTTACTTCTTCAATGATCAAGTGTTCATTCCAACCCCAACACTTCAAAGAGAAGTCCGGTTCATGTGTCATGATTCAAAGGCAGCCGGGTATCGAGGGTATTTACACGTTAATTACACGTCATTTTTGGTGGCCATGTCTGACCAAGGATATACAAGATTACGTATCAGCATGTACTGTTTGTCTACAATCTAAGACACCCAGGTGTCCACCTTTTGGTTTACTTACCTGTATGCCTATTCCGGACAAACCGTGGCAAGTCATTTCCACCGACTTCATTGTCGATCTTCCGTTGTCCTCTGGCTATACCACCATTATGGTGACTATTGACTATTTCACATAGATGGCCCATTTCACCCCTTTGAAAAAACTCGCTGGGGCTGCTATGATGTCAAAGATCTTTATATCAGAAATTTTTTTCAGACATGGTCTTCCTAACACTATTGTTTCTGATCGGGGTCCCCAATATATCTCGCAATTTTGGAAGGGTATATGTCAGGCATTGGGGATTAATAGAGCCCTCAGCTCAGGATATCATCCTCAAACTAACGGACAGACAGAGCGCCTTAACCAAACTTTCGAAGCCTATTTACGTTGTTTTGTTTCAGCTGCACAAGACGATTGGGAAGATCTCCTGCCCTTGGCAGAATATGCTTATAACAATGCCAGCCATTCGGCACTGGAGACCAGTCCTTTTTACTGCTCATATGGCTACCATCCATCCTTTGAACCTTCTGTCTCACGGTCCTCCTCCAGATGTCCTGGAATAGACAGTCTTGTCGACAGTATTCATAATGGACAACAGCTCGCTCGAATCGCTCTGCAAGCTGCCCAAGATCGAGCCAAGAAGGTAGCAGACCGTCATCGACAAGATTTGCCCTCCATTCAAGTTGGGGATGCTGTCTGGTGTCTGCTCGGTTTCTCCCGAGACATTTGGTGCCGTCCAAGTTGTCACCTAAATATTTTGGACCGTTTAAGGTAATAGCATTGGTCGGTCCAGTGGCAGTCCGATTGGCGTTGCCTCCCTCATGGGTCCGTCTTCATCCGGTCTTTCACATCTCTCAG
The DNA here is from genome assembly GCF_040938575.1 of Ambystoma mexicanum. NCBI lineage: Eukaryota > Metazoa > Chordata > Amphibia > Caudata > Ambystomatidae > Ambystoma > Ambystoma mexicanum. The sequence goes on from NC_090929.1 coordinate 551,066,847, forward strand.
ATCAAATTATCCATGAAAGATCGGTTTCAACGCACCCCTGTAACACGTCCCCCACCAATAATGACCAATACGGGACCGGAGTATGAATTGGCAGGGATTTGCGACTCCAGATATCATCGGGGTCTGTTGCAATTCCTAGTAGACTGGAAGGGTTATTCCCCAGCCGAATGGACATGGGAGTTGGCATCGGGAGTGCATGCTCCCTCTTTGGTCCGACACTTTTTCCGGCTTCACCCGGGGAAACCGGGTTCACCGCCCCGTAGGAGGGGGCATACTGTTACACCCTTGCACCAATGGTCGTTCTGGTGACAACATTGTGTTTATAATGTGCTGCAACCTTACTCATCCAAGATGGCTGACGCATCTGAATCCGTCTGTGTGGGCAACGGTGCAGAGTTTGCACGTTCTATACGTTCGTACCGCAACGATCATGTGACTCCATATAGTTCGACCAGGAAGTTCAGCAAGTGCGTCGCTACTCTCCAGCACGGCGCTTTGTAAGTTCGTTCCTAGGGAATATTGCTCATATCCCCATTCTACTATTCTTAGCATTCTGAACTTATAATAATTTCTGATCCTTCTGTCCTTTCTCCCCTTAGAGCCTCTCCTTTCATCAGTCCGCCCATCACCCATCTGTCCCATCCGCTAGGTCGCTATGCCGGCCCGAAAAGTGTGTTCCCGGGGATTTATCTCTAACATCATCTAATTTCTTCCCTAATCTTGGCAGTTACACTGATCTCCGCTTCTGGTCTCTGGAAACGGTCTTTCTATCCCTTTAGGACTCACTCCCTTTTGGAAGACTCCGCTCAGCATATTGAATGCCATTAAACTCCGTACCCGGAGTAAGTTGGGTCATAACTTTCCGATCTAAGCTTCAGACTACCTTCTATGGACGAAGACTCACCTCTTATTTCTCTCGTCCAGGACCAGACTCGCCTGCACCTAACTCCTTGAAGGAAGCCTGGCAGATTCCTCCCAGAAGCCGACTGCTGACCTGATCCGCTTTCACCGCTACGCAGGGTTTTTCTTCCCCGGAGGGTTTTCCCTGGGGACTGTGTTTCCTCCGCGGTTGATATTACTAATCAGCTGGGAGGGAACAGGGTGTCCCGGGAAGCCTTTACATTCTGCGGTGTTGCTGTTTACGGAGTCTGCCCGCTGCCCAGGTTAGTGAACTCCACTGATTACTCTATCTCAAGTTAAAGTAGCTTCAGGCATATTTGTAATAGTGATGTTGTGTCGCCTACTTTTTTCTTAATCCTTTTTTCTATTTTCTTTTATTTTATTTTGGTTTTCCTTTTTCCTTTTTCTTGGTTGTATAAGTCTGTTGGAATTTATAATCATTTCTATTACTTTTGAGATTGGAATTTGGTTTGGTGCACTATGTTCGTGATTTATAATTGTAGCGAGTGTTTCCTGTGTGGAGGAGACCGAGTCCTGCCTGCTGTGCGACACATTGAGGAAGAGGAGGAGTTTCCTTTCAAAACACCCTGCTACGCGGAGCGGAGTGTGGCGAGTGTTTCCTGTGTTCCCATGTGGTCCCAGGCGGACTGGGGCAAGGGGGTTTGGGGGGAGGAAAGAACCCCTCCCCACTTGTACAAGCGGTACAAGCGCCCAGGAACTCCTCGATACGAAAAAATAAAATGCCGGGAGCAGGAGCTCCAGACATGCCAGAGAGCAACCTGCAGCCCCACCCGGAGGCGGACCCTTTGCAACTGCAAGAACCCCCAGAGTCGCCGGAGTCGCATAGAATTTTGCAGAGCAACTTCAAGAATCTCCCACAAGGAGAGCGAAGGTCGCCGGGGAAAAGAGGTAAGCCCATTGTGCCCCTCGCAGCAGACCCAAAACCTTTGAAAGCCACCACGCCCGCTGCTCAATGCCACCATAAAGGAGCTGATGGGAGGGTTATGGACTTACCCCGGTCTACAGCTATGGGAAAAAATATGTTTGAAAATGAAAAGAGCCCCCCCAAGACGCCTACCACCATCTCGTATCCCACCTTGGATATTCCGGATAGCACAAAATCAGCACAGGACCAGAGCGCCGCCTCAGCGAGAGGTTTACCAGCTCGGTCAACCGGAGGGTGGACCGACCTGGACCTTGCTCAGTCCCCGTGCCCCAATCGAAGAGGGGGGGCGCCAGAAGTGCAGAACGACCTGGAGGTCAGAGAGACTCGGATCGGGGGCACGCAGGGAAATAGCCCCATAGCCATGGCCTCCTGCCTGTACACCGAGTGATCATGGAAGGTGTAAAGGAAACAAGCCAGGCACGGGAGAAATTAAAAATCATGACGGAACCCAGCCATCCACCAAACACCTATACTGAACCCTCAACTTCAGGAGATGTGAGGCCAGGAGAGAGAAAATTAATAGACTTCGAGTCCTAATAGAAAGGCCGATGACTCCAACTATAGCCGTCACTCGCATCTCCAAGGCACCACTGGTGGCGGCCGTCCCAATCAATGAGCCGTATGACCTCACAGGGGAATTAAGTCCAAGAAAAGATGTGACTAATCTCCATTTAAACAATGAACCTACAAGATCATTAGAGGAGAGTACGATCACAGAGACCAAGGCCGTATCGATTGACCAAACGCCCAATAGCTTGAATCACGAGACGGGTGATTGGGTTGATTTGGAGACCCCAGTCTCTGTATCGACCACAGGACCAAAAAAGAGCTCTAAAGCGGGTAACATCAAACGACAATACATAAAGAAACAAAAAGGAAAATCAACAACATCAATTTTACCGGAAAACCAAAACCATCTAGCCGATAGAACAACCCTTAACAAACAGAAAATTCAAGCTGCAAAAGAGACAACTAACCCTCACTCGGCGACAGGAAAAAATTCGGCAACAGGGTCCCGTACAATTTTAAAACCACGAATCTCGAACGCCATTTTCACTTTTTCAAGACGCAACAGAAAAAACGCAAACTGGAAGCAGATGACGAAATCACTGATGCGGAAATCTTGGAAGTGATTGAGGGGTCATTTCTGGCAATAAAAGCGCGAAGAACGGACGTAGCGAACGAACCTACAATCCTGCACGTCGAAAAGGGGCTGTCTGCAGAAGACAAGTGGACAGACATCCCAGGAAACTCAGATCTAAATAAAGCTATCATAGGCGAAAGTAATCAGGCAAATGACGATACCCGCAAAGAAAGGGCATCTCAGACCCCCAAGAAGGCAGCAGAAAAAAGTGTGCTGATGGAGCCTATTAACTCGAGCACAATCCCTGAGGAATAAAACAACACACCAGACACCACGAGGAAGGAGGTTGAGCGACCCAAGACAACGCCGAACACCACCGATACCCTGTACCAACAGCAAATGGTGCATGAGGAAGTAAGGCTCTGTCTGATCCCTGACGGTAGGGCGACCATCTCCCCGGTGAATAGTCCGAAACAAAGCGCAGACCCGTCACCTAGGTCAGCAATACCTTCACAGATCGGGGGCCAAGAACGGAGAGATCAGGAAGAGGTAGGTGTGCAACCAAGCACCAAGACGCCGAACAGTTTACTATTATGTCATATCATAAGGAAAGATCAGGTGGCCCAGCAAGAGCTCTCATACAGCTCTAGACACAACTTAAGACCTGAAATTCACGCAAAATGCAGTTCAACCATGGAGGGTTGGAGACACCAAGAGCACATTCCTGGCTCAAGGTCACGCATGAGTGACCAATCATGGTCAAAAATCCATCTGCAACACATAGAAAGAGGAGAAAGAACAACGAGCCAAAACAAAGATGGAAACTCAGAAAACCAAACCGTATCTAAAACATTGTTAGACTGCTCTGAAGTATTCACAGGAACAGCTGGAGCTTCCACGCTCGATATCTCTGCACAATACCCGGATAAGGGCACTGGTAGAGAGCACCAGAAGACGCCTGTCAAGTTCAGAAGACACAGTGAAATTGTGATGGACTCTCAAAGACCATCCCCGAATAGAAAACAGGACATGACGACAATTATGGCGGCACTAACAATCGCCCTCGCACCGTTCTGCAAATTATACGAAACGATAAGCGATTCGGCCAAAGACAATACCACGCTACTGTGCAAGATGCAATCTGAGCTAGACTTCCTGGAAGGCTACATAACAGCCGCAGAAGCAAGATGCAACAAGCAGGGGGTAGCATGGGAAGAAAAATGGTTCAATCTAGAGAACAAAAAAAAATAGCATCAGAATCGGAAAAGAACGCCAAAAAATACATGGACAGAGCATGCCAAACTATGGCGAAGATGGATACTGGAGCCCTGGAATAAATTTTCAGTAAGCAAAAACCAAAAAGCCTGAGTGACCCTCGTGAACTCCAAACTCACACCTTACCCCCACTGATAAACAACAACAAAAAAATGGCCTTACGGCTGACGAACGAAAATGCAAGCGGGCACCCAAATAACTCAAAATCAGAATCCGCAGATGCCAAAAAAGAAGAGGAAATAATCAACTTAACTCAAAGCCCCAAAACTCCGGGCCACAAATTTATAGACATGCCAAAAAGCCAACCCTTGACAGAAAAATCGCCAAGAACAGTGACCGAATTTATGAGCATAAGCTCATTGATGGACATATCAGTACACCTAGAATCGGATGCTCAAGGAGATGACTACGCGTGCCCAGAGGGACCAACGAAGGAGTCCAATTCGGCCCCAGAGAGCAGGAAGGGACCAACCAAAGACAGGATACCAGCCAAACCAACGGCAAAAGCTGAAAAGGAAAAAGCCCACACCTTTGACACGACGATCTCCAGTCGTAGCCCAACCCCCATGAAGCAAAGACCGCAGCGTCATCACGAAGAAAAAATAAGAAAAGGATCGGAGTGGGCAAAGAGGGAAAACCCACATATACGAAATGCAGAGACAACCAAAAACAGGTCTAGCTCTCTTAAGGACTCGAGAGTGTTTAAATTAGAGCAAACGTCATGCAAAAGTAAATATGTGATACTCAACAGGAAAACGGTACTCCAAATATTAAGCAAAATAAATTGTCTACAACACCTAAAATCTGAAGATTTCGTGTTAATAGAACCCTACCACCGACACCAAAAGGCAAAGACATACCTCCATATCCAAGCTAAGGCACTAAAAGGGGCTCCGGATGAAGCGTATAAGGACTTAAAACAAGCATGCTTTACCCTGACAGAAATATGCATACCGAAGACCGACGAAAACCCGAAGACTCCAAAGGAGGGAGTGCATCATCAATGGCACTATACATCCAGAACAAAAGACCTTTACAATAAAAAAAGGCAACTCCCCAACGATAGTGTGGAGCAGGGAAGCCACCGAGACGATGACTGGGAAAAACGAGATACAAGAAACGAAAAACATAGATGGCCAGAACCCGTATCCAGAGAATACCAAAAGGCTGAACGACCAGGTTATGGAGGTCCCCCGCATGACAGAAGTGAATGGCACAGAGCACAAACCCCACTCCAGTCAAAGACAAGAAGAAACAGAAGAGAACTGGCAGAAGAAGACCACACAATTGGAAAAAGCAGGAAACAAAGACCGAAGACAGTTCAGAAGCCAGACAACCAAAGGGTCCATGGAACTGGTTGAAAAAAACATTAAATCCTCAAAATGAGAAATAGCAACCAACGGGAGGTGGGATTAGAACTACACCCCCTCCGACGAACTACCTACCATTGATACCCGAAAAATGTATCTCAATGGCCTCGTGGAACACAAGAGGTCATAAGCACCTGACGAACCCTGAAAACCAAGATTTGGGGGAGTTTGACATTCTCTGTCTCCAGGAGCATTGGTTGACAGAAAAACCATCTCTAGACAGCTTCGAGATAGCCTTTTCTCTGGCTTCAAAAGGCCTGTTTGGTCGGCCTTCCGCAGGGCTACTGATAACAATAAAGGCGGACTCTCCATCCTAAAAACAATAACTGAATCATACGGCATACTGGCAGTTGCAACGACATGGACCCAGGAAGACAGAAGAGGTAAGCAAAGTGTCAAAGAAAAACTAGCCCTCAAAGCAACATATTGGAACCCAGAAAAATCACCCACAGCAGATTTCTGTAACCAAATCACAAAAACAATTGACAACATCGTTGTCGAAGATCCAGAAACACACATAATAATCTGTGGTGACCTTAACGCAAAATGCAGCAATGAAATAGGGATTTGGGGGAAGAAGCCAAAAACCCGAGGGGAACACAGGGGAGTGGCATGGATGACGCTGATGAAATCGAGAAACCTACATAACGTGTCAGCACTCAAACCCTGGAATATTAGCACTCTGACATGGGAACGGGGGGATTCCAGTGCAAACATCGATTATTTCTTCATTTCCCACAGTTTAGTGGCGGGCATAGAAGATTATGCAGTAACTAAAACCCAAGAAAGCGACCATAATCTGTTGGTGATAAAAATGGAAAACCCTACGATCTCCAAATGTCTATTACAGCCACTCCATCGAATCAAATAACCAACAAACTTGTTTACGTCTGACTACGACAAATATAGAATGTATCACTGAAAAGTACAGAACAGGTAACTTGTCACAAGGGGAAAAGATCCAAAGCCCGGAATATTTACCCTTTCTTCTACAATACAGGACGAAGTTGTCAGGGAAAAACCGAATGGTGCATCAAAATCCCCATACGTTCGACAAACGCGGAAAGAAAGAGATCAGTGAGAAAACTGAGGAGACAAATTAAAATGATAAGTCACCGGCGGACTGGAACAAATGGAGACAAGAAAATGCAAAATACAAATCCTGGATCCGAACCCACAGACATGAAATGCTCCAGAATGACACTGAGGAAATGCTTCGGGCATTAAGCTCCAAAAAAAACGGCGACTTCTGGACGCTTATAAAAAAACAGCTAAGAAGACGATAAACCAAATCGCAAACTCAGTCAGCGAAAACGTGTGGGCCACATTCTTTGAAAACCTGTTTAGGGCTCCTTCACCTCACGCCCCGACAATTGAAAGATCGGCTGCATCTACCTGGATCGACTTAATCTCGAGAGATGACATAAAGGGCGCCATCCTTAAATTAAAGAAATCTAGAGCCCCTGGGCCAGATGGCCTGTGCAACATTGACCTAAAACAAAACCCTGACCAATGGACCATCTTCATCAGTACAATCTTCGCCCGGTGTGGTCAGACAAGATCCATTCCAACATCCTGGGCCAATGCTGTGGTGGTCCCAATCTTCAAACATGGAAACAGAGAGGATTCGGGCAACTATAGACCCATTGCCCTTCTGGACATAATAGGTAAAATATTCACCACTCTCCTCTTGAAACACTTCCGTAACTGGGCCAGAACCTCCCCGGCACACAACCCTTTTCAAATGGGTTTCCTGAAGAAAGGGAGTACGTCAGTCAATATCTTAATGCTTAATCTGTTAAAAGCAAAGGTCAAGCAGTGCGCACCAACTGTGTTTCTGGCATTTGTAGACCTATCCCAGGCCTTTGACGGAGTGGACAGGCAAATGATGTCGAGTAAATTGAAAAAATGGCACTGCCCAATGGAATTACTGGATCCCGTGATGGCTCTGCACAGAAACACGAAATTAAGAATTCGCCTAAACAATCAAGGCCTACTGTCACGAGAGACACCAGCAGAGCGAGGAGTGAAGCAGGGCTGCCCACTGGCACCGGCGCTATTCATTGCTTTCTTGGGGGATATGAAGGAATCAGCACACTCAGTCTAAGCGTTTCCACCAAAGCTGTGCAAGGAAAACATATTGCGCCTTCTATACGCTGATGATTTGATATTATTAGACCAAACACAAATCGGCCTTCAACCCCAACTTGCAAACCTGGCGCAATACATGGAACAGAACAACCTGAAAATAAATAAATCTAAAACCAAAATAGTGATCCTGGGAAAAAGCGCAAAGAAGACCAAAGCACGATTGTCTTGGGCACTGGACAAAGTTGAAATTGAAGTGGTGCCTAGCTTGATCACTAGCTATTGATCACTCAGCAAAAGAAGCCACGATGCACAGCGTGCTATGCGGAAAAGCAAAATATCTCGCCTCTCAGATGAAAATCCTCAACAGAAAATACGGCAAATTCTCCTTAATTCCAGCAATATCTTTCTATAAAGGGAAAGTGGTGCCAACCCTAACGTACGGCATGGGGGCAACTCTAAGCATTCTAAATGACATCTGGTGGAAATTAGAGAGCCTGATTTGGAAGACGGTCCTTGGACTGCCGAACGCAACCTCGATGGACATTATCAGAAGAGAATTGGGGCTGCTCTCACTTGAAGCGACTGTGACCCAAAACGCAATGCAACTGCTCAGAAATACCTTAATGCCAGACAGTCCGTCTGTATATAAGATCATAGCCGAGGAAATAACAAACCGGCAACTAACTATCCTGAACAAATGGACGGACAGGCTCAGGGAAATCCTTGCTGTCATTGCTTGCACAGAAGAGGATCTAAAAACGAACCCCGAAAGAGTGAAAGTGAAACTTGAGGTGCAAGACTGGATAGAGACGTTGGCCAAAGCACAAACTAACAAGCTGACTAAAGACCTGCCACCCAACTCCAACAAACTGAAGGAACCCATCCCATATTGTACCAAATTCCATAATCAACAGCTAAGAAAACTATATATGAGAGCGCGTTTCAATCTCCTCCCGACGCGCGAAATCATGGCGATCAGGATGCAATCAAACATCAACACCTGTCGGCTCTGCACTGAACCCTCCAACGCGGAAACAATAAAACAGCTTCTCCTCAACTGCCCGGTGTTAAGAATCGTAAGAGCCACATACCTGTCCAACCTTCGTACAGATTATTTAGGATATCTAGAAGAGGAAGATTCAACATGGTGGAACAGGCTAATGTCAGGGGAGAAAACGAGATGGACTATAGCCACTGTAAAAATCTTAGAGACGGCGTTCCATATGATCACCCTTTGCTCCTTAACAGTAACCACTCACCAAGATCCCGATGAGAGAGGTTGTCCTTTAAAGATACCCGAAGCGGAACGCTCTCCGGAACGATAAACTGGGTGCATGCTCGGTCGACCTAAAGTCTGCCCTGTCTGCCTGCCTTAGTTCAGTCTTCTCCTTCATCTGGTTTTCTCCCTGTTATGTGGCTCTTCTGGGACGAGCAGCAACAGTTTTGTAAAAATTTGCTAAAGCAATTATAAACAAAGTAAAAAAAAAAATGTATTGTGCACTTTATGTTCACTTTATCTAATAGTATGTTTACTAGATCAATATGTACTTTAACTGGAGAGATCCAAGATTGATTGTCTGATTTTATGCTGTTTTATCATGATTTCAGCATTATGTTTAATGTTATTAGATATATATATAAAATAAAGAATGACTGATTTTATATGATCCTTGTCCTGGCCTATCCCCTCATTGAGCTCCTACTTTGCGAGCAATGTATCCCACTTGATCCTTCAGCGGTTGGATTCATGTGACCCCTTCTTCTCTCTTGTTAATGGTTCTGTTACTCCCCTGGGTCTACGTGGTTGGGGACGCCTATTCTTGTTTACAATTCATTTGCTTTGAAAGCATCCTCAGAGCAGTCATAGTTATCTAGTATCTCTCCCTCTTTTCTCCATGGTTTAAAAAGTTGTAGCAGAGAAATGTAATATAGTTCTTTCTGTTGAGGAGTTTTTAATGACAATTTAACATGATTAATTAAGCTTCATTTGCTAGGTTTCACTAAGCTGCCTTCACAATCTGTGACTCTATATCTGCCTTTGCTTTCATCGGGTTTTATATTATTTTTGTATGCAAAGTTTTGAGCTATGTGGTATAGACACATGCTTTCCAAAGGGCTACTCCTGTTCGGATAGTATGTGTCCAGTAAATTGTTTTTTAAAATGTCTTGGCTCTTGGGATCATTTCTGGCAATTGTTTCTATGTCCTCATATGATTTCAGAACTCTTTTTCTAGATTTAGCAGGACCAAGACTTAGCCATACTATGTTGTCTGATTTTCCATACAAATCAGTACCGGTTAAACGATCTGCCCTTAATAGGTGCCACATTCTCTATGAGAGAGCATTTTTATGCCTAAGCTGTACAATTTCTGAGATAGTGTTTTGTCTGATGATAGGTCATCCCAGAGGTCTTGAAGCTCTGTTTTTTCTGCTTTTGCTAAGTAAGCTGAAACATATTGTGCAACAGCAGTGGAATTGCCTGCAATGTACTGCACATCTATGTTTGCATTCCATAAGAGGGCAAGGATTGCATTGTAATCATTGATATATTTTGATTCTTCTGTTCTTTTTATGCAATATGTGTTCTTAGGTGATTTACCTGTAACACTATGTTGAACTGAAGACATGAAGTTGTTCACTTCACCTGTTTCTGTAACTGGTCTAGGGAAACCAACCCAGCATTTGGTGTAGTATTTCCCTTTGTTTTTGTATTTGCGACAATATTTGCCACATTTGTGTCTTTGAAATTGTAAAATCTGCCCATGCAGGTCACTATGTGTCCGTTGTGAAGGGATTTCACTAGTGACATATTTTTCGATGAACTGCAAAACAGTGGCATCACTGTCCTGGCCAAATTTAGGAACATCTCTAATCCACAAAAGCATGTGAATGTGTGGTGCTCCTCTGGCTTGGTATTCTTTTCTCCAAAAGAAGTGTTGCACTTCTCCGAGGGGAGGAACAGTTTTATTGCAGTTTTATTGAAAATAAAGTGTTGCATAGCAATGAAACGATGATGGAAATATCTTGACACATTAACTGGATCTAGAGAGCAAAGTTCTCCAGGTGTTAATAAATGTATGTTGGTTTTGTTGTTGTTTGATATGCGTAGGAACTCATGTAAATCTTCCCATGCATATTTTGCACAACTTAGTGTAACAAACCAAGTCGGTGGTCCAAGGTTTCTGATCATACAACGTACGTCTCCGTGCCGTCGGAACCAGTTCTAGAAAGAACACTGTAATGGAATTTTCTTAATAACACTACATTACATGATGAAGTATGTACTTTATTACACATGTCCTGATAATCTGTGATATTTTTTTGCTAAAATTACATTCACAAACCCTCGTCTGAAAAGTAAATGCACATGTGATGTCACGATGTCATGAATGACATTTGTGATGTCAGCTTTGATGTCCTGGGTGTTAGTGTTAGCAGTGCACAGTGGTGCGGGCAGTTATGGTTGCTTAGCCTACCATAACTGTTGAATTTCAGGGGTTTTTCGATTGTACTTTGAACCATAATGTCACGTTTATAAAGTTTCTTTAGGGAATTTCACAGGTTTTTAGTAGCGCAACTTAACCATAATGTCCCCTTAACAAAGTTTGTTTTTAGTGAATTGTACGGGTTTTTAGTAGGGCAACTTAACCATAACGTCCCTTTGACAAAGTTTTTTTTTACTGTTTGTGAAATAAAAGTACTTTAAAAATTGGACAATTTTGCTATTTCCTTTAAACGTATGGTTTTATATGCAAAATTGTGATGCACTGTGCTGTGAGATGATGTGTGATTATATTCCGGGTTCTGCATCAACTACCGTTATCACGTAGGAGATGACTGGGTGCGTTTGGCTACGCTGCCCAGTAACGTCCTGGAGATAGACAGAGAATATCACTAGGTTTGGTGATGTCAGCCTCAGGGGCGTAGCATATGAATTAGTGCCGCCTCGGCAGTCCACCTTGGGCGATGCAGCAACAGATAAGATTATCACAAGATGACTGCGCCCTGCTGCCTGATTTTGCATGCGTAAAAAAGAGGCAAACTACAGTAAGGTGCATCGGAAATGTTTGTACGCTCGATCAATGTGTGTTTAGAAACACATGCCCAACCCCTCGGGACAATATTATTTCTGAGCGCACAATTCGTTTAATAGATCCATTTTTTGCTCCATTTGCTGCAGATGATTTTCTATGGTCTCTGTTTCTGTATTATTTTTAATGTCTGTATGGTGTGTTTAATAAAAAAATTTGCTAAGTACACATAAAGTAATGTGTAATAATTGGTATACATAGAGAAGTGTAGTGTCTACCATTAGTATAACTGTTTTCACTCATGTCACGTTATGGTTAAATTGCGCTGCTAAAAACCTATGAAATTCAGTAAAAATACTTTGTTAAAGGTCCCTTATAGTTAAGTTGCGCTACTAAAAACCTATGAAATTCAGTGAAAAAATCTTTGTTAAAGGGACGTTATGGTTCCAAGTAAAACCGAAAACCCCCTGAAATTCGCCAGTTATGGTAAGCTAAGCAACCATAATTCGCACCACCACCGTGCACTGCTAAGACTAACACCCAGGACATCAAAGATGACATCACAAATGTCATTGATTACATCACTGATGACATCACATGTGCATTTCCTTTTCATGAAAAGTCTGTACAAGGGATTCTTATTGTAATGTTGATAAAAAAAGTGTCAAGGATCATTGGAATAAATATCATGAGGTACGTAGTGTATTAAGCAATGCATTAATACAAATAGCATTCTACTATGAAGGTCTTTCCAGTATACTAAGCTAACCATGTAGAAACATAGGCACTGTGTGCAGCATACATGATGGAGGTGAAATATTAATAATCTTGCCATGTTGAATAGTAAAATGATTAATGCTTTCTTATTACAGTTTGCGTACTGTGAAACATTTAATACGTAGCTAATAAAGGCCACTTACTCCATAATTGCATTATTGCAAACAAAACACAAACAGACAACAACAGATACAAATATGAGCATAAAAAGGGAAAATGAAATAAACAAAAAACAGCAGTATTACCAGACAATCTTCATAATCTAACTGATTATCTTCATGCACAGAAATGATTGCTCTACTTCAAAGCTACTACTTCCCTATGTATAACTATCACATAATGTGACTGGACCCTAAGGAAAGTAGTGTGAGTCCAATGTATACAAATATGAGCATATCCAGGGATATGCTCATAATAAAGTACAGTAATAAAAAAACAGCAGAACTATAAGAAAGTGTTGATAACCTTACTGATCATCTTCATACAAAGAAAGCATTGTTTTCTTCCAAGTCTGTGCTTTCCCCTATGTTTATGTTTCACATGCTGTGAGTGAACCCAAAGTGAATTATTGTAAGAACATATTTGAATTATAAGTCTACAAATATACTACTTTTTGAATGTTTAGTTCCTGACTGTTACTGGCCTAGATATGTCAGTAAAATGTTAATTGTTAAATGTTAAAGATATTTGTACCGCACACCGCCACCAACGGAGTTGGTCCCCAGGCGCTCTGGCGGATCTGCAAACGAGAAGGTGGGATGGGTTAGTGAGATGAAGAGGGAGTAGTATAGTGAGAGGAGTGGTGTTCTGTTGGCAGCTTCAACTCGGTATACACCGGGTGCTGAGCTTTGGTGCAAGTATTGGATCGATGTCAGTCCTTGTGTGCTGTTGGTGTGGCTAATGTGTTGTTGCAGTGTTGTGAAGTGCGTGCGGGTTGTTGTGTGAGAGATGATTGTGTGAGATTTTTTAATGAGATAAGCATGCAGGTATGTTAAGCATTTTTGGTTAGTGGGTTATATGATATTTAACATGCTAACATTCACAGTTCTGTCTACATGCAGCTCAGGCCAGTGTTCACAGCTCCATTTAAGTGTGAGATGTGCTAACATTCACGATCCTGTCTAGATGCAACACAGCCTGATGTTCACAGTTCTATCTAAGTGTGGCACTTGCTAACCTTAGGCTAATGTTCACGATTCTAAGTGTGGCACTTGCTAACCTTAACAATTCCATTTATATGTGGCACATGCTAGCATTCACAATCCTGTCTAGATGTGGCGCAGGCAAATGTTCACAATTCTAAGTGCGGCACTTGCTAACCTTAACAATTCCATTTATCTGTGGCACATGCTAGCATTCACAATTCTGTCTAGATGCGGCACAGGATAATGTTCACGATTCTAAGTGTGGCACTTGCTAACCTACACAATTCCATCTATATGTGGAACATGCTAACATTCACATTCACAATCCTGTCTAGATATGGTGCAGGCTAATGTTCAGGATTCTAAGTGTGGCACTTACTAACCTTAACCATTCCATGTATATGTGGCACATGCTAGCATTCACAATCCTGTCTAGATGCGGCACATGCTAATGTTCACAATTCTAAGTGTGGCACTTGCTAACCTTAAGAGTTCCATTTATATGTGGCATATGTTAGCATTCACATTCACAATCCTGTCTAGATGTGGTGCAGGCAAATGTTCACGATTTTAAGTGTGGCGATTGCTAACCTACACAATTCCATCTATATGTGGCATTCACTATATGTTAGCATTCACATTCACAATCCTGTCTAGATGCGGCGCATGCTAATATTTACAATTCTAAGTGCGGCACTTGCTAACCTTAACAATTCCATCTATATGTGGCACATGCTGACATTCACAATCCTATCTAGGGGTGACTCAGGCCAATGTTCACAGTTCTCACTAGGTATGGCATATGTTATCATTGGCAAGTATGTTAGTATGTGATGCAATTTTCTCAAACGGCAAATACCATGCTCTGGGGATCAACACACTTCTTACCACATGAATAAGATCATTAATATTCAAAAAGAAGATGTATACACAGTTGTCTATGCCCACAGGGCAGAAGAAACACGGGCAGGTGTATTATCAAATGTTCATATTAACACATATTTTATTTAAATTTAACACTCATAAAATGATCACATTACATACAATTCAATGTCAACACACAAAATATAAAACACGTAAAAGACTATACTTTACAAAAACACATGGGAAACCCATACTGTGGGTTGATTTTTAATGGTTTTAACACAGCTCCGTATGAAACTTCACACTGGAGGTAATTTCTCGTGTTTCTAAGTGCTGTTGGTGTATTTTCAAACCTAACTTGTACAAGTTTCTGTCCTTAAAAGACAGACAAATGTAGGCATTCATCAGGGGTAAAATTACTATGTGTTTTCAATGGTGATGGTATTCCTTTCCTATCACTTTCTTACTGCCAATTCTTCAAAAATGGCGGGCCCAGCGGGGTAAAGACAACATGTGTTATGTTATGTTATGTTATGTTATTTTGCATTTATATAGCGCCTTATATACCATTGGTAAGGTCTGAAGGCGCTGGTAGGTTGAAAGCCCTTGGGAACCGAAGTTCAGTTGAGTAGAGAGAGTAGGGAAGAGTCAACGGCGCATGTGAGCACCGGGTATGTGTGCAGCTGGTGCGGTATTCGTGAAATAGCTGCTTCTTAGCGATAGGTGTGATGGTTGAGATCAGGGGTATGTGTTCGTTCTGACAGGATTTATCCAGACCGACTGTGGCTGCGTTAGGCCTGAGGAGAACGCCTGGCGGGGGGTGTGTAACCAGCAGTGTTTACTTAGAATGATGGGGAGTGAGCGGGAGATGTTAGTATGAGAACAGTTATACCGAATGGTGTCATAGTATCTCTGTGTTCTAGTTGAGTGGTGGTGTAAAGAAGAGAGTAAGCGTGGGGTGTGATATGATGGGTTACATGTTCTTTCAAATGTTCCCTGTATTCCAGACCATACTATGTACGTCGCGCAGTTCTATGCCCTCCCGTCCGTTCTATGTACCTTTAATAATTCCATGCGTTCCTGTCCGCCCCCCGCGCTCAAATCCGCCATGTGCGCTCCAGTCTGCCCCATGCATGCACTCCTGTATGCCCGACGCATGCAGTCCTGTCTGCCCCGGTATTTCGTATTCATCAACCCTACACAGTCGCCCGCTCCCCACATTCACCCGCTCCCGCACTCACGAGTTCCCGGCACTCTTCCGCTTCCTGCACCCATCTGCTCCCCGCACCCATCCGTTCCCTGCACTCACCAGTTCCCCGCACTCACCAGCTCCCCACACTCACCAGCTCCCCGCACTCACCAGCTCTCCACTCTCACCAGCTCCCCGCACTCATCCGCTCCCTTGCACTCTTCTGTTCCCTCACTCATCAGCTCTCCTCACTTCTCCGCTCTATGCACTCATCCGCTGTATGTACTCATCTGCTGAATGCACTTGTGCTTTCCATGCATTCAACTCATCCGCTCCCCGCACTCACTCGCTCACTTCATTCATCCGCTCCCGGCGCTCATCAGTTCCCTGTATTCATCCGCTCCCGGTACTCATCTGCTCATGTATTTATTCGCTCCCCGTACTCATCCACTCCCCGTACTCATCTACTCCCCATACTCATCCACTCCCTGTACTCACCTGCTCAATGCATTCGTGCTTTCCACGCATTTAGCTCATCTGCTCCCTGCACTCATCCGCTCTGTGCACTCATACGCTCTATGCACTCATCCACTCTATGCATTCATGCTTTCCCCACGTTCAACATTAATATGCACTCATCAGTCCCTTAGAGGCATTTGGTAATACGCAGTAATCCTGGTCTATAAGTTCATCCGCTTTGTAACCTTACCGCTCTGTGACCTCATCCGTTCTATACCCTCATCCTTTCATTGTACTCATCGGCTTTATACACTCGTCATCTGTTCCATACACTCATCGGCTTTATACACTCATTATCCGTTCCATACATTCATCCGCTCTATACACTCATTCGCTCTATACGCTTACACGCTCACCCGCATTTCCATACTCTTACGCTCTACATACTCTTCCGATCTACATGCTCTTCCGCTCTACACGCTCTTCCGCTCTACACGCTCTTCCATTCTACACGCTCCTCTGTTCTACACGCTCCTCCGCTCTAAACGCTCCTCCGCTCTACACGCTCCCCTGCTCTACACACTCCCCGGCTCTACACGCTCCCCCACTCTACTCGCTCCCCAATCTACACGCTCTCCCACTCTACACGCTCTCCCACTCTACATGCTCCCCCATTCTACACGCTCCCCCACTCTACACGCTCCCCCACTCTAAACGCTCATTCACTCTATATGCTCACTCACTCTACATGCTCATATGTTCTGTACATTCATCAGTTCTATATCCTCTTCTCTGTATTTATGCACTCATCCGCCATACACGCTCATCCGCTCTACACACTCAACCATTCGAGACGCACATCCGCTAAGCATGTTCATCCATTCTATACCTTCATCCGATCTACATACTCCTTCAATTTACACACTCATTTGATCTATGTAGTCATCTGTTCTTCCACTCATGCATTCTTCCATTCAGTGCATTCAACTGTTTATACTCAACCACTCTATACACTGAAACGCTTAGCAAGTTCATTCATTCTATACACTTATCCGATGTACATACTCATTTAGTTTACGCACTTATTCAGTCTATATAGTCATCAGTTCTTCCATTCATGCATTCTTTCACTCAGTGCATTCATCTTGTTCAACACGCTTCATCTATTCTAACTATTTCATCGTCACCATTCATTTCGTTCCCTTTTCATGCATTATGTGCGTTTCGGCAGTTTACATCATTAGAGTTTCCCTATGATTTATTCTTATTAACCGCTTCACTGTTTTGATCTACTTTACTCGTTTAATTCTGTTTGTCTATCTAGTTTATATTCGGGGTCATTAGCTGTCAATTTCTTTCCACAGGTAGTTTGCTAGGTAGGTGTCGTTGAGATGCTGATTGTCTGTTTGGGTTAGTTTGCTTACCGGTTGGTTTTAGGGGAAGAACCAGGTTTTCAGCAGTTTGTGGAAAGATGTTAAATCCTCATTTTGGCGGATGTGGGGTGGGAGTGAGTTCCACATGGTGGGGGCCAGGCCTGAGAATGCTGATCCGCCTAATCTGACTGAGTTTGTTTTAGGAATGACTAGGAGGCCGGCTGAGCTTGATCTTAGGGTGCGAGGGTGGTGATAGGGTTTTAGTTTGTCTTGAAGATATTGGGGTCTGGTTTTATGCAGTGCTCGTTGGGAGATGCATAAGGTTTTGAAAGTCACCCTTCGGGCTACTGGAAGCCAGTGCAGCGTCTTAAGGGCTGGGGAGACGTGGTCTCTTGGGCCGAGCGCAAGTAGCAATTTGGCTGCCACGTTTTGTGCCCTTTGGAGTTTATTCAGTTGGTACGTGTGGATTCCGAGGTATAGGGGGTTTGCATAGTCCAGTCTTGACATAACGATTGATTGGACCGCAGAGAGTCTGTTAGGAAAGGAGAGATATGGAAAGATGCACCTGAGGGTTTTAAGGTGGTAGTGGCAGGATTTTGAGACGTTGGTGACTTGGCGCAAGAGTGTTAGGTCAGAGTCAAGGATGCACCCAAGATTTTTCACTGAGTTACAGGGGTTCGGTGAGCTGCCCATGGCGGATGGCCAGGGTAGTGGTTGCGGAAGAAGCTCGGAGTTGCCACATACCATGATTTCTGTTTTGGAGGGGTTTAACAGGAGGTGGCTTTGGGTCATCCAGAGTTCTATGTCGAGGAGGCAGGAGGGCAGGTCAGGTTGGTAGTTGGGATTTGAGTTCATTAGTTTTAGAATTAGTTGAGTGTCATCGGCGTAGTTGTAACACAGAATGTTGTGTGAACGAACTATTGAGGGAGGGTGATCAAGTAGAGATTGAACAGGAGGGCAGATAGGCATGCTTCTTGTGGGACTCCCGTGTCGACTGTTCGGACTTGGGAGGTATAGGTGGAGAGTATCGTTATTTGGTACCTGTCTTTGAGGAATAAAGCTATCCATTTAAGAGCGGTTCCACGAATTCCTAGGGAGTGGAGGCGGTCTAGGAGGATTGAGTGATTGATTGTGTCGAAGGCGGCAGATAGGTCAAGAAGGATTAGTGCAGCGCATCCCGCGGAGTCTGCCGTCATTTAAGGTCATCCCAGATTGAGGTTAGGGTGGTTTCGGTTCCGTGACGGGCTCTGAAACCTGATTGTGAGGGGTCTAGGAGATTGTTGGCTTCGACAAAGGCATTTAGTTGGGAGTAGGCGGTTCGGTCAATGAGTTTGGCAAGGAATCTGGTGTTCGAGGTGGGGCGGTAGTTTTTGGGCTGTAGAGGGTCAAGGGAAGGTTTTTTAGATAGCGGTTTGACATGAACCATTTTGAATGCGTCGGGAAAGATACCAGAGGAAAGGGAGGCATTTATGATCGATCTTGCGTGTTCTCCTGCGCAGGTGGAAGCAAAAATTTCTTTGAGGTTTGTGGCCGGGCAAGGGTCCAGCGGGGA
Source organism: Ambystoma mexicanum (assembly GCF_040938575.1). Lineage (NCBI taxonomy): Eukaryota > Metazoa > Chordata > Amphibia > Caudata > Ambystomatidae > Ambystoma > Ambystoma mexicanum. The sequence goes on from NC_090929.1 coordinate 551,085,903, forward strand.
GCCAGATGGTTTGCGGGCAGATAGAAGTTTGAGAAATTGCTCTGGTGATATTGGACTAAATGATTCGAACGTTGGTTGCATAGAGGTCGCAGCTGGTGGGCTGGCCGCTATGGGGGGAGTATTGCCTGGTGGTTGTAAGAGAGCCAGTTTGGTGGCTAGAGTATTTGTTCTTTCGAGAGCTGTGGTGTAAAAGTGGAGGGAGAGTGAGTCGCACAGTGATTGTGAGGGGATTGGGACGGTCGTGGTGCAAGCCGGTTTGGTGAATTCAGAGATGATTTTGTGGAGTTCTTTGCTTGGGTTTTTGCAGTTTAGTATTCGGGAATTGTAGTGGGCTTTATTTGCCTTCTGGATTTCGGCCTTGAAATGATAGAGGTGACGGGCCAAGGTGGCCCTGTTCTCCTTGGTTTTGTCTTTCTGCCATTTGCGCTCTAGTTATTTATATAGTTGTTTAGTGGTTTTCAACTCAGTAGTGAACCATCTGGGGAAAAGGCCACGGCGGGTTGATGGCTTGCAAGGGGTTGTGAGCCGCATCAGAGATGCGTTGAGCCATGAGTCAAAGGCATCAGGGGTTAGTTGTTTAATGAGTTGGCTGGTAGGTGGTGAAGATTGGAGGAGTGCGTCGGCTAGGTCCGGGACGATTATTTGTTTTTTCCAGCATTTGCGTAGATTAGGTGGTTCAGATTCGATACGAGCCTTGGATGGCTCTTTGAAATTTAGCCAATTAGGGACCGGGGGCAAGCTGGGAGGCGGGAGGAAGGCCAAGCCGGGAAGCCGTCGGGAAAGAGGGATGCAGGCTGGGGCAGGGGGCCCAAACCACACACGAAATTAGTCCAAACAGAGGCCCAGGAGGGTCCTCTGTTGGATCAGCTCACCTGCAGCGCCTGGTGGAAAAGGCAGCAGTGGTGAGCAGGCTCGATATGAGCCTTGGATGGCTCTTTGAAATTTAGCCAATAAGGGACTGGGGCGGGCTGGGAGGCGGGAGGAAGGCCAAGCCAGGAAGCTGTGGGGAAAGAGGGATGCAGGCTGGGGCAGGGGGCCCAAACCACACATGAAATTAGTCCAAACAGAGGCCCAGGAAGTTCCTCGGTTGGATCAGCTCACCTGCAGCGCCTGGTGGAAAAGGCAGCAGCGGTGAGCAGGCTTGATACGCGCCTTGGATGGCTCTTTGAGATTTAGCAAATAAGGGACCGGGGGGCGGGCTGGGAGGCGGGAGAAGGGAGGAAGGCCAAGCCGGGAAGCCGTGGGGAAAGAGGGATGCAGGCTGGGGCAGGGGGCCCAAAACAAACATGAAATTAGTCCAAACAGAGGTCCAGGAGGTCCGCTTTTGGATCAGTTCACCTGCAGGGCCTGGTGGAAAAAAAGTAAAGTAAAAAAGTAAAGTATAGTAAAGTAAAAGTAAAGTAAATTAACGTAAAAAAGTAAAGGAAAAAAGAGGGAGCCAGACATGTGATGTCATCAGTGATGTCATCAATGACATTTGTGATGTCATTGTTGATGTCTTGTGTGTAAGTCTTAGCAGTGCACAGTGGTGGCGCGTGTTATGGTTGCTTAGCTTACCATAATTGGCGAATTTCAGGGTTTTTACTTGGAACCAAAATGTCCCTTTAACAAAGTTTGTTTACTGAATATAAGAATATTTAGGAAAAGCAGATCAATTTTAGCAGGCGGCCATCTTACCAATATTGCTGTGATCCAAGTTGAGCTGAACGTAGCTAATGATTTGTAAAGGTATTGAGGGATTTAATGGAGTTGCACAACATCTCTTATTACTATAAAATCGTCTGCTTGCACATGAGAGTGTATTTCAAAGCATGGCTAGATTAATTATTTTTTTTAAAAAGCATAATGGCAAATAATGCACAGTTGCGCAGAATGGGTCAATAAGTGAAACAAGGAAAAGTGGTTACTCCTCTAATACTGTGATTTCTTCTGAAAAAATGTCCTTGATAGAGCTGAAATAGCATGTGGGTGATAGGTGCATCACTCAGTAAATTAGTGATGTGTTGCTGTCGATGAGGACCATCTTTGCAGACACGCTTGCAGTGCCACAAACATGCAAATGTATATTTTTGAGCATATGCAAATTCAAATATGGAACTGAATGACTTTTCACAAATCTCTCTATGAAGCTAAAGAACTTAAAAATCTTTTGGAAGCAGGTGTCTTTCTTTGAACTTTGTACGATCAAAGAAATAACTGCTTATGTGTCGACATAGGTGAAGCAAATTACCAAGAAACAAGTACCACAGATGCAGCTTTTATGGCTTCTAGAATCCAGATTGATCTGTCTGCAGAAGAATTGATCAAAGTACAGCTCAAAAGATACCTAACCGATCTACTTGTGAGATTAGTAACATCACATAATTTGATGGAGAGAATCAATGCACTGCTTTCATGCAATTACTACTCAGAAAACTACAATACACCAAGTAGCCACAAAATCGAAAGAGTCCACAGCGTTTGCACAAATTTAATATGGAGGAACAGAGGCTGCAGGTTCCTGAAGAGCATGGGTACGTTGCCTGATACTCCACAGTGTGTAAATAAGATCCAAACAGAAACAGTGACACTGCGCCAAAAGTTCCAAATTTGCAAGTTTGATTGCATAGAGTTTATTCAGTAAAGGGTCAGCCTGCAGTCGGAGAGCCTGCTATTAGCCTAAATTAGAACAACACTTTAGATATCAGTAGGTGTCCTTCAGAAGGTGTCTTCTGATTGTCGGGTGTTTATTTGTTGTGGACAATAGGTATCAAGACAGCTGTGGTGATACTGCATCGGAGATGATAACCCCCACAGACTCTTTTGCCATCCTCCACTCAGGAGCTATCTTCACATAAAACAAAGTTACTTGCAGCGTGGAGACTGAGTCAGTCAGAGTCAGAGTCAGGATTTTGTTTATTTGATTATTTTTTTAATTTGTTTTTATTTGCACGCTTTGGTTATTAGAAAACCTTTTGCATGAACACTATTAAATGACATTAATACATACATTTCTCATTATATAAACATTACATTAATTACAATCAAATGAGCTCATACCACACATTTTTTAATACAAAACATTAGTAAAATACCAATCATTACAAATGTTTTCTAAATGTGATTTGTATTCTAAAAACGGTTGAATCCACATTCATTAAAATACATTTGCAACATACAATTACCATCAGTTCTTTATAGACAATATGAGGAAGATCAGTTGATTAATATTGATGTATGCAGATAACCTGGATGTATTGTCAGTTATAACAACAAGACAACTCTTTTCCAGATATGGTAGGCTCCCCCTGTTATCACCAACGAACTTGGAGAGTATATTGCAGCCCAGAATTGATCTTGGAAGATAGATGTTAAGTGCCTGATTCACAGAATTATTTTATAACGGCACAATTCCATAGGAAAACACTCTGTGAATCAAGCCCTAAATATCTCACCAAAGTGGTGTAACCTTTTATATGTTATATTTGTTTTAGCTTGGGGCAGCCTGTCAGTATATGGCTTGTGGTTTCCAAGCTAGTTTTCCAGAAACGGCATTATCTGTCTTCTACTGCGATACCTTCAAAAGCTCCAGTGCATTCATAACATGATAGTATGTTGAATTGAAGCATTATTAAAACCATTCATAAACACATTCAAATTAAACTTAAAAACGCTTCAAACAAATTCATGGGCCATGTGAAATCCTTAAATATTATCCATCCGCTTTTAGCACTAAATAGCTTGCTTGGCAATAGAATTGTTAGATAAATGTTCAGATTAAGCAGTACATAAACAGGATTTTTGTGAGGTGGACATGTTTCACTCGAGATCAGATATGTAAATTTTCCTCCGCTTCAGTGCCTGTCAAATAAAATAATGAAGTGCCTTATATCTTATGCATTTGTCTTGGAATATAGTAAGGCTGGCCTAATTTGGTACAATCCCAGCAATTTTAAAATTGGGACAAGGGTTTGCTTACGTATTGCAGTGTAAAAATGTCTGAAAACGCCAGAAAATTAAATAGTGACCCGAATTTCAATATCCGTTTGGTATGCGGGGCAGATTCGGAATCAATTCCGAAACCCTGCCATTTCCCTAACATTATATTTAGAGGGAGAATATTAAACCGTATGCAAGCCAGATATGAGCACTGGGATACACCTACACACCACTCAAGGTAAGGCTGCAGTTGTCTTTGAATCATAATTACCTAGTGTACTCTGTTTGATGATTTGCCAATTTCCACCAATTCCATTTGCTCCTGGTAGAGGTTTACGGGTGAGAACTTGGCTTTCTCTTTACTGTGACCATCTATCAGGTGTGGATGTTCAAAACAGATCACAGCATTTATGGCTGTGAAGGTAGCATATACAGGCAAAATCCACCTGATTCTTAGTATGTGAAAATGGAAAAAAACGTTGGCAAGTATCAATTGGGACAGAGTGGCTTTCTCATTTGCCCATGTGACCAGCCATATAATTTCTAGCACTATATGGTAAAAATTTTCAATTAAAGGCAATCCAAGTTCATTATGTACAGCAAAGGTGAGCACCCTGAGGAAGAGTCAAAACTCACCTGGCAAATGTATTCACTATTAACTGCAATTTACAAGGAGACTCCTCAGTCCAGATCTCTGTCCCATACAGACCAATGGCTCAAGCCTTAAGAATATATCCCTGTAACATTATTGCTGCTCTTTGGATTTTCATGGATCTCGCAAATCGCGAAATCCCTGGTCTGACATGGGACATTTTAATAGTTTTTCTTTCTCCATATGGTGATTCCCACGGACATTCAAAGCAAAGAGGATTCCAGGTAGTCAAATTATTGCACTTTCTCCAGCTGAGATCCATTCACAAAATATCCCTTTGCCAGTTTCTGAGCTCTTGTCATTATGAATACTGACTGCTGATTTAGTTGCATTTATCTTAATGATTTTAGTGGAAAAAAAATCAGTCTAATAATTTAAGATTGTTTGAAGCGCACTGACTGTAAAGGCCAGGAGCACTACAACATCAGCATAAGCCAGCATAGGGACCCTTCTGCCACCTATTCTGGGTACATAGAGCGTAGAGTGTTCTCAAATAATAATAATTTTTATAATAATAATTTATTGTGATTTAGTTTCATAAAACTTTACACATAAAATACCTTAAATAAAAACATGATTATAGCAAAAATAGATAATTAACAAAAACATTCAATAAAAAAAAAGAAGAAGAAAGAAAAATTTCCAGGGAAAGGAAAAACATTGAATTTTCTCAATATACATATCATTAAAGAAAAAACCCATATAGAACATCTTCATTTTAAATTCAGATTTACAGTAGTCTCTATTTAGACATTGGATCAGAGACCGGACCTTGCCACGTACTGCCATTTATTCTCCAATAAGTGTTCTCAAATTAATTGAAGTACATCTGTCTACAAATTGAATGAAATGGGGGTGGGAGGAGACACCCTTGTCGGAGTCCCCTTCGGGTCCCGAAAAGGAGATTTACAGTTCCCCCTCCATCATATCGGTCCTCACACTCTGTATTGCTGCGGAAATAAAACTATGAATTTTAGTAGCCTGTCTGGGATTCCCGAGTCAGAGAGTCGGAAAACCTGCTTATGCCATCCATTTGTTAGGGCTGGGGGGCAGTTTAGGTGCTAGGATGTAGTCTCTTTTCATAATTCGGGTATCAAATAGGCACTACGGACTGCAAAGAAGGAATGTGTTCTGGGCTACCAGGTGCTTTCTTTGTACACACTTCTGGATCAGGTCCACCCTACTACTGTGTAGCTCCTTGAGGGCTGCGAAGGTGAGCACTGTAGTTTCATAAAAGCCATTAAATCGTGTGTCCTGCTGATGGCGCTGACCTGCTGAAACTATTGCAATAGCAAACGCAGCCTCATTTTTCCAGCCCTGGCATATGGAATTGCAGTTTTCCATTTTGACCGATGTGTTCTTTGCATCACTGCTTACAAACCAGATTGGTACTGCTGTGCGAACACATTTCACTTTCCTCTCATAGAAATAAGCACAGCGTACGTGTACAAAGGAGCACAATACCTCACAATGAATGGGCGTTCACGGCCGTCTGAGTACAGTGTGTTCTGCTTCTTTGAGAGTGAAGGGTCACTCCCATTATAGAACAGCTGAGGAGTTTCGCTGTACCTCTCAAACCTTTATAAGAACATGGAACCAAAGTACGAGGCAACCAGCGAAACACTGAAATGTTTCCCTCAACCTTGGTCTTGGATTCAATTAAGTTATTTTCGCGAGAAGCAAAAGTGCTCCTGCTACCAAAGGAAGTTAAGGTTGATAATATGATACATTCATATAAGAGGACCTGCTGAAGAGCTTTGCAAATACAATGATCTCCATAAAATTGGCAATGATTTTATATTGCACAATACCTCAGTCCTTTTTATTAACCATATGCTGGAAATAATCCGTCCCCTTTTTTCAATTTTCAGCCATATTTGAGGAGGCTATTCATTCCAGCTTTTGCTTGGTGCTGCTAGTGTTAGATGGACTAGAAATTACAATACTGTGGTGAGGCAGTCCCTTGCCTGCTAAAGGTGCATGATAAGCAGGGGCTTAATGAGCGCCAAGCAAGCGTCGCGCGCATTCACATTCAGATCATGGAGAGGTGAGCCTAAGGCTGGCAAGCATCCCCCAGCATCAACATTTGGTCGCTTGGACATCTCTAGAGTTTTTGCATGATAAAAAAAAGACCACATATTGCCACAACAGTTTCAAGAAATGAAAAACAGCCCAATCGGGACCATGTAGTGTCGCTTTGGGTGTCTCAGGTGAATTAGAGGTTAGAGCAGGGCTGAACATGTGTCCAGTGGAAGCAACCACAGAAAAAGACTAAAAAAAGAATGCACGTTTTTCAGATTGACTTACTGGTCGCACCCAGTTGACATGTTGGCACTGGTGCACAGGATGACTGGGGGTGTTGGCACTGGTGCACAGGATGTCTGGGGGTGGCCGCTAATCTCTGAGCTTCCCAAATTGGTCCCAGTAGAGCTCTTATTAAACGCATATGAGTCTAGTGGATATACAGTGCTGCCCTTGTAATTCTGTGAAACAGTTTGTATGCAGAAGTTGGCACTTATGGTAACATTACAGTATGTGGGTGCATACACAAAAGTATAAGGTGTGAACGCATTTGCACTGGTGCATGTGCAGCAGTACACATAAAAATATGACATCTTTTGAGAAAACACAAACTGTGCTTGCACATGGACATGCATACTGTAATATCTTTATTGGACGCTTTCACGCAATTCTTCCTCATACCAACAAAACATGACTGCCGTCTACTGTGTTGGGATGCAGGTAGCTGAGATTCAGTATTAGCACTCATGGGTCCATCAGAAATAACGTGTGGAGCTCTAGCCCAACACTGATTGGTGTCTGTAGATCTCCTCTCATTTTAGTATACAACACTTAGGCTACTCGACCAAGGGTTGGACATGGACCTTTGCAAAAGCGTTTCTAAGGAGAGAAGCCAACCCTTGGGACAGAAAAAAACTTCAAACTCACTTCAGGATAAAGCCAGCGTCTCATAAGTACGCTGTTCACTTTTCCTCAGGATGGAAGAACATTTCCAATGGACAGATGCTACTCCAGACTTCCAACTGTATTGACATCTTGTGACATGTTCAGAGTAATTCCTTCTGCACTGTGGTGCTTCTTAAAAAAATGATGAGACCTCAAAGCATAACATGACATAGCATTGTGAATCGGACTCTTAGAAGCTCTAGCAAGGAATGTTGACACAATTGAGCTAGTTGAGGTCAATGTAACCCGACAACATCCAAAGAGTTTGGGATACAGCTGCCAAACTGACAGTGGGTATGGGGTTCATGCCACTAAACAGCCAAATAGACACTACCTTAAAATGGATGGCATCCACCCAACTGGGGGATAGGCACCAACAAAAAAATTATTTTTAACCATGTTCTCTCCATTTTGTGTTTCGCCTCCCTTGGATTCTGGTTGGAATGCTTGCTTTCATACACATTGTAATAAGGTGTGTGCAAATGTTTTCGACAACAGCGTGATTTATTAACGTTCCCAATGTCGCAGTATAGAACGTTGCCCACTGGTTTTGCTTTTGCAGACAGAAATGTGTTTTACCCATACCGTTAATTTAGCTAAAGAATTTCTAACCAATTCTCTTTTTGGTTAAAACAAACATAATCTAATTTGAGAACTATATAACTTGCTAAAGTTTGTACAGAAGTAAATAACACAAACATAACTACATTTGCAAACTTTACTACTGTTTCTCAAAAAACTCCTCCTTGGTCCTATTGGTAAACCAGTTTCTTCGCCTTATTTTCAATCTAAACGCTCCATAGGGTGTAGGGCACACAGCCTGTGACAGGTCTCCGGACTAGAGTGATATTAGCTCATTTCTCACTATTGTGATCTGTGATCATGACCTTTTACTGTGAGCTTCTAGACTCTAGGGAGACTTGCAGTATCGATGTGCCAAAATGTTGTTAATCTCAGACTATAGCCATACATTGGAATCTGAAGAATCCTGCTTGGGGGTAAGTATGTGATCTAGCTTGGATATCACATTGTACTCCACTGGTATGCAAACTGAGTCTTTTGTTCAGCAGTACGAACAAGTCAGAAGGCACAGGTAGGAGACTCAATCATTATCACGCCTCCACTCCATGCATGTACCCCAGCTGCACTAACTGACACTCTTTGAGCACTCTTACCGTACACAGCTGACATCACACACCCAACATTATGCAACACCTTTGGAGGCAGGAGAAGCTTGGATACTAAACAAAGGGTCTGTAGCTCCTAGTACACACCAGATCAACCAACAGCAGCACATGCAACACCTACCACCATACACAATATTCGAAAATATCACAGGAGCAAACATCTACACACAACCAAGCAGGCAGAACAAAACTCGTGCAAAGGTACCAAAGAAAACAATCAAGCCATCCAAGCCTGCAGGTAAATAGGTGAAGAATCAGGGTACACTATATTAGCAGCCTCTATAATCTTTGGTACTTGACACCAAAATGTTTGATTGTCTTTTGATTATCTATTTATCTATGTCATGTAAGAAGCTAACATACTTACACAAAATAATTATATGTACGTGAATTCAACGGGATTGCAGTTGAAAGGACTGAAATATTCTCTATTCATTTATTCTCTACAGTTAAAACCTGCTTGGCTCAAGAAGAAGGGATATTCTTCCCGAAACGCGTCAGCCATTACTCAATTGTATACATGGACTACCATTTCTTATCATTTTGTTGACAGCCATCTTAGCTTTTTTTCAGTTCAAAATCTAAAAGTGAACTTATTTTTTACTTCAAATTAAAACCTCTTTGGTTTTTTCTTACAAAAAAATAAGTGATTTTTCTCATTATTCATGTTATTTAAAGACAATGTAATGATTGAGTTGAATTCTGTTGACATTGATGAACTATCAGTTGATGGATTTTGAAAAGAGTGCAGGGGATGGGAGGGCTCCTACCTTTGAATCCTTGTTTTTTTCTCTCTACTTACACGTTATAGTGATTCTGTGCCAGGATCACTTTTCCTCCCCCGCACCTGAAAAGAATATCTATATTACTACACATGTAGAAAGTTTACCTTATAATTGAAATACTTGGTAGTGCACCTACATATCCCCTTTTTCTGCAGTTTGTTGTATCACTGGCTCCCACCAGTGTGGCATAATTTGTAGGCAGCACCCAGCCCCATCATTATATTTATTGATAAACATGTCCTTTTCGCGAATAAATGAACTTACTGACAAACATGCTTCAACTTTAGCTTTTGATGCCGAGGAAGCTAAACGGATTCTGTCACTGATTAAAAACACTGAAAAATCCCTTCAGAGTAAAGTCAGTCCTGACCATCTCATATTTCAACTGGAAAAACTCATTAGGAAGGAAATCTTGCAGAAACTCCACGCAAGTACAATAGTAGAATATTTCAAATCTAAAAGAATCCCTAGGGGATTGAGGGTCTACCTCCGACCAACAATATGTAATGAAAATAAAGCCTTCATTGAAAAGTGGGATCGTATCCTGAACAAATGTTCGTTGGACCTCATCTTGTTAACAATAGAGGAACTATCAAAATCCTTAACATCAATAGATACTGAAATAGTCAGTCTAAAAACTCAACTTTGTGAATTTAAATCAACTGAAGAAGTAGCACAATTACTTTTAGACATCAATGAAAATGTAGCCACGTACAAGTTAGACATTGTCCAATAACGTGGGGACTTGTACCATTAAAAGAAGGGATATCCCGGCCATTCTTAGATTCATTCTGGATAAACACCTATGAATAACTCACTGGACCTGCTTTGGGAAAGTCGTACATTCCAAAGTCCTCAGCCTGAAGTGAAGAAGGAGCTGTCCAAAGCAGAGGAGCACCCTGCCCCCTACCCACTCTCAGGGCACTTTGGGGACAGCTTTTGCTGTGGAAAAGGAATGGCAACTCTGCACCATAATCTCCTAAAGCTAGGAGATCAGAACCTGAATAGAACCATCCTATCCTTGAGTGGCCTATATAGGGCCTCACAGCAGCTGAAGGACCAGGACCAGACCAGCTGAAGCTCCATGTGCTACCCAACCTCAATCATATCCTGGTGACCATCCCAACCTGCATCACCAAAATCCCCCTTTCGACCGCACATAGTGACTGCCCCCGCTGGAATCCTGCATGCTGCTTGAGCCCACAAAATCCACCATACCCAAACTGAGTTTGATCTGCTTGTATCAATGTTTGCCACCGGTTTTGACATCGTCACCCACCAAAGAAAGGAAATCATATACTTGTGACCATGAACTGCCCCATGGGTACATTGGGCCGTAGAAATGGGTGACGTCACCTCAGCCCCTTCTTTCTCCTAAGACATATGCTTTTTTGGTTGGTATTCACCCCTGTATTCACGCTCAGTAATACTGTCTTCAGTCTGTTTCATCTTCTCTGTTCTTTTGCCAGGGAGAGGGGGATTTTTCAATGTTTTCTATTAGTTCTATTGCAGATGGTGTGTTTAATTAAAGTGTATTTATAGAACCTGCATTGGGCTGATATGCTTTGCTGTTCACATTCACACCCCTCTTAAGAGCACAGTCTTACCTTGGCCCACATTACCACAAAAGGCAAAGGTGGTTAATCGCTTAACTGTTCCTGTTTTACCTTTATGATTGAGTTGGGCTTTGGTTGGATATGTGTGAGGGCTGAGTGAGACATGTTATCCCTACTCATCCTTGTACTCTTGCAGAGCAGAATGCAATTCATCACAACAAGGTCAGGAAAACGCTTTGCATACAAGGGGTGCAGTATGACATTAATTTGTACCAGCTACATTTAAATTCTGCAGAGAGATGTCCTCTTTTATGAACAACTATGTTAACAAAACTACCTCTGTATCCAGAAAGAGCTCCTTGGTTATTTACTGTAATTCCAATGTGGGGCACTATGCGTGACTTCCTATGGGCTTTATATATAACCACAACTATGCTATTTCTGAGATGCGTGTATGAATGTTGTACACTGATATCATATTGTGCTATGATTTACCTCTCCGTTTTGTAAAATGTTCAGTTATGTTCTGTCCCATGATTATATATACTGCTCACATTTCATATTGTTATGTTTCCCCTTCTCTGCAGATTCCCCTATTTTGATCTAAGTGGTACCATGTGTGCCTTTTGCTATATAATGTGGAAGCTAATTTGTAAGATCTCTGGTGAGCCCAAGCATCTTTGTTTCATTCTAGGGCTCACGATGCAAGATTTGCAATATAACATGTATTGTACAGTATAGTTGTTGGGTACCACTCACTGGATGTTGAAGTTTGACCTGTGTGGGTGTGAGTGGGTGGTGGTATTTAGGAAACAAGTTTTGATTCATATCATTGTACTGACAAATGTATGTAGTACTGCTCTGCTTTGTAAGTATCATAAGGCATTTCTGGATGTAATTCAACAATGTACATTTATACACCTCTTCTTCTTGACATATATGGCCTATGGTGGCTTTTCCAGACAAGGTCCAGACACCTTTGGGGAAGGTGAGGGGAGTTAATGACCCAATTAAATAAAGAAACATTTCACTGTATTTTTAGTTGCCATCATATGAAAGCCTTTTCTTTACACATGTATCTGATGTCAGACATTCCGACTTCACCACTAGTTGTTATCTTAATGCTACACACCCATAGGCTCAGAAAGGGTGATGAGGGACTTCAAAATGGTATTTGATACGACATAAGTAAAATCCCCTCACCTCCCGGCTCTCGCTCACAGTCTGCCATGAACCTATTGGAAAAACTTAACCCTTTCAATTGGAGATTGCTGGCATAGATTGTGGGGTGCTACAATTCAATACACTTATCATTCAACAGTACATGCTTCCTCATTGACAATCGATGGTTTTCTGACATCTAGAGGTATATCTCGAAATGTCTCTAATTCTGTAAAGCGTTCTCAGACTCTGTCTAGTCATTTTCCATCAATATTCAAGCTTCTCCTTGGTATGATCCACTCCAAACCAAGGTCTTAGAAAGTCCATATCCTGTCATACTTGTAGTTTCACAGTAGTTTTTAAAAGGACATCTCTGGGGCGGGAGGGGATAACGGATCTGTGCTCGTGTTTGCTGCACTTTGGGATACATGTAAGATTTATATTCACTTCAAATGACTTTATTTGATATAAACTCATTAGGCAACATACACACACTACAACATATGCAAAGCATTAAATACTTAAGAAATACTGCATAACATGAAATATAGTACTGTGGATATTAGCAAGGCCTTTGATCATGTAAATAGTGCCTTGCTATGGAGAAAGTTGCATGAAAGGGGTTGCCCACCTCCTTTGGTGGGGATACTTGAGGCAATGCATGTGGGTACAAGAACAAGTGTTAGGCTTGATGCCTTTGGAGGATACACATCATGTATCGAGACTAATAGGGGTCTACGCCAGGGGTGTGTGTTGGCCCCCTTACTTTTTTGTTTTTATATATTGGGCATACTGGGTTATTCAAAGGCAGTTAGAACGGATCCTCCAAGGTTGGGTGAATTGATTATTCAATACCTATTATGTGCTGATGATCTTGTGATTTGCGATTTGACTCCCATTGGTCTACAAAGAGCTTTGAGTGCAGAAGAAGAGTTCTTTGACAGTCTGGAATTGTCGATAAACACAATGAAACTGAAGGTTTTGGTCTTTCAAGGGGGCAGGAATAAAGATATAATGTTTCCCTGGAAATTAAAAACTGGTAGCCTCGAAGTTGTCAGCAAGTTTACATATTTAGGAACACCTGTTTATGATCATTTGGATGGTACAGAGCTCTTGGTGAACCTTAAGACTAATTTCTTGGGAGCATTGGTTAGGTTGTGTTCCTTTGAAGCAAAATTTGGGAGATTTTTGATCCTTCCAGTTTTAAAACTGTATAAGCAAAACATGGTGCCGAAATTAATATATGGAGCCCAAACAAGGAGTGTAAAAATTGACTGGCCTAAACTGGATGGACTAATTTGGTGAGGGCTCCTGTGTCTACCCCAGTCAGTCCCATTAGGGGGGATACTGTATGAACTAGGTCAACCCCCTATCCAGATCCTGATTGACTGGGGAAAGCTGCAGATGTTTGCAAGTATGTTGGCCCCAATGACTGATATAATTTATGGGGGCTTGAATGCCTTATGAAATAAAAGGTCATGTAAATTCTTAGTAGAGTGGGGCTCCGAGTGCCTAAGAACATTACAAAATATAGGAGCATATTTGGAAGAAGTGGGAGCCACACCCAAATTGGTTAAGAAAAAACTATCCGGACATGCGTGGGTTACTTTAAGAGAATCTCTAATGCAACATCAATGCTTTGGGAATCAGTTAAAAGTTTTAATACTGTCTCTTCATACTTGAAAAAGTAGCCATCAAGGCACTATTGGTCCCAAGTTTTAAGATTTAGACTAAATCTAATGCTAACGCAAGAAGTTTTAGGTCGATGAAAGAACATTCCTAGTGACCAGAGACTTTGTCGTCACTGCCACAAGCAAATACAGACTTTAAAGCACATGTGTGTACAGTGCCCCAGCCTGCAGACTATGAGAGCTCAAACTGTATCCCTGAAGTTTATGCCTACTGAACAAGAATTGTGGAGGAGGATCTTAAATTGTAATGAATTGTGTCTAACTATTCATATTTTAGCTTTTTTAAAGGCATGTGCAGTGGATTCTTAACTTTAACTTAGTGAAGTTTTAGGCTGAAGTTTTGTTATGTGGTAGATCGACTGATTGATTAATAATAATGCTTTTGTTTAAGTGTGTTATTGAATTGTGATGATTTGTGATTAATTGCTTTGATTGTTTTGTGTTCAAAATACAATTGTACTATAATGCACAATAAATAAATAAATAAATTGAATGAAATATAGTAACTAATACAAACATCATAGGAGTGTCAGTTGAAACATGAAAATGTAGACATCATGATACTCTTATATGGAACGTTGCTACTTCGTCTGAAAACCTATAGGTAGCATATATTATAAAGTGCATACACTACACTTCATGAAAAAAATGAATACAGTAGTAGACCCAATATTCTGAATAATGCCTTATGGTGAAAGCATGTCATTATGCTGCCCCTTTCAACAGATAATTCCTTCTAATCCAGGCACGATACAAATAGTTTTCAACACAATGAACAATATTTAGGTTCTGCTTTGATTTGCACAAAATCGTGGCCTGGCATTACCTACTGACCTTAAAAAAGTTGAAATAATTGCTTCAAGTATCATGATCTCAGATCCTTACAGCGTCACAAAAAAACATAAAAGGAATTATTGATTCTTCCCCCAATCACTTAAAGGGAATATACAGGCTCCATTAGTTTCCATGTGCACGTAAACTTATTCACGTTCAAAGTATCGAACCTAAATTGTGGGGGTAATTCATGGATTAAATATGCGCCGAAAATTATGGGCCAAGCGTGAAAAAGCTAGCACACACGTGCGAATTGCACACGTGCGATTAATGGAAGGCCATGCACGTGTTTTTCCCAGGATGTGCGCCAAATCTGCGCTTAGCTTACACGTCACTGCGAAGGGAGCGCAACCCGGGGAATGGGGAACAACACGAGAAAATGTAGGCGTAACGTGAGAAGTACCACTGGGAAACACATGCATCGCCCACACACTACTGAACAACACATATTCATGTAATCGAATAGGGAAAACCTGCGCACATTAAAACACACACACACACACAAATACGTCTGCCACACGAAAGCAGGTGGAAGCGCCCCCGCGCCGCATAAAAGTGCGCACAAACAACAAACGAGCATATACAGCTACAATGAATGTCCGATTCCTCGCAGCATTGATCGTGGGACACCGCAGGAGGAGGAGAATAGTCAGGCCCCACATTTTTTTGCCCAGGACCAGCCTTTTTGGGATGCATGATGACAAGGTCTATGGCAGGTATAGGTTTCCTCCTCATATCATCCTAGAGCTGGTCACTGAGTGGGTGGATGAACTCCCATCAGCCACCCTGTGCTCCCAAGCATTGAGCCCCTTCGAGAAGGGGCTCAATGTACTGCATTTTTTGGCCACTGGGTCATTTCAGCAGACAACTGGCATTGTGGGGGGCGTCTCACAGCCCACACAGTCACGTTCCCTACACCAGGTGTTGGCAATCATCACTGTGCGCCCCTCAGTCCGCAGGCACATGTACATGCCCAGGATACCCGCAGAAAGGCAGGCCGTGGTCCTGGACTTCTACAGGGTGGCACACTTCCCCAAAGTGCTCGGTGCCATAGATTGCACCCATGTGGCCCTATGCCCACCTAGTGCCACTGAAAACATCTAACGCAACCGCAAACACTGGCATTCCATCAACATGCAGGTTGTATGTGATGCAAAGGGAATCATCTCCTCTGTCTATGCAAACTATCTAGGGTCCACCCATGACAGTTTCATATACAGAATGTCCGCCCTGAGCCGGGGCCCTGGAAGCTGGGAAGCATGGCGACACATGGCTCATAGGTGAGTACAAATGCCTGTGCACATGCATGCATGTCAAACACAGCCAAATACACAAGCCCAACTAATGACAACCATTATCACCTTACCAGGTGGTCAGTGCCTACCCTCTGAGCACCTACATGATGACGCCAATACCGAACCCCACCACACCACCCCAGGTAAGATACAACGCAGCCCATATTGCAATCAGGGCCATAGTGGAGCGCACATACGGAGTGCTCAAGTCACGCTTCTGCCTCCTTGACCGCTCTGGCAGACAGCTACTATATGCACCGCCAGTAGTGTGCAGGATCATTGTGGCAGCATGTGTCCTGCACAATGTTGCTACATGGCGGGGCATTCTGGTGGACATGGTGGTGCCCCCATATCCCCAACCACATGCACGGCTGCTGTGCATGGGAGGGGATAGGGCATATGGCGAGGCAGCCCGTACCCCGCTTGTGGCCACATCTTTCACATAAACTCCAACCCCTGCAGAGTGCACACAGGCCTGGCACAGACCAGGTGACAATCAATGATGAGAAAGGGACATTTAACTGTCACTACCTTACCACCCTGAGCATGTGTCCACAGAAGTGCCACATTGTGTGCATCCCTAGCTACTTAAACACAACCAATCCCATGTGACCAAAAGGAACACATGCAAGGTGCATATCCCTCCCCCTGCAAAACAGGGCATGAAAGTACTGGTATGCCACCCAAACCCTCCCAACCTCCATGACCCCTGTCTGCCACACCATACCATGGTATGCAACCGCAAAACATCAAACCATATGCACAACACATGACACAATAGTCATGAAGTGCCACATGAGAAATGTAAATAGGCACCAGACAATTACACCTGACATGGAATCTGAAGAAATGACTAACCAAAACCTCACACCCTGAAAACGGTGGCACAAATGCATGCCACCCGTGGTGCAAGCAACACATATCAGAATACCTGTTGCCATGCACATTGGACAATAGCAAATTGGCATTACAAACACTGTGTGCTGCGTGTGTGTCCCCTGCAACACACAGCTCACCGGACAGCACAGTGAGTGCGCATTGCATTGGGGAAACCCCTTGAGAACCATGAAAAATAAGTTCAATCAACCAAATAGTACCCTGTCATGCATGTACACGATCAATTAATCGGAAGTGAACATGGATTGTCAGGATACAGCATGCCTGAGAAGGCAATCTGGGTGCACGTGTGTGCATGGTGTCATCCTAGGTGGTGTGGGGGGTGTTGTCTAAGTGTTTGTGTCAGTAGGGACATGCATTGAATACATGCATATGAAATGAAGTGAGCCTCAGTGTCCAGTACACAGCACATGTGAACATTGCACTCAAGTACCCCCCTGTGTGTTAACCCACACCAATCCCCTGACACCTCAAAATAGAACCCAACATAGGATCAGCCATTGACCAGACCAGCAGAACATATCATGTGCAAAGTACCCCACATCAAAAATGGCAGACAGTGAGCAATCACTGATTCATTTAAAATCCTTATAGGGCCTACACACTAAGTGTATCAAAGGAACAAGGGACAATAACAGCACATTCCTACAAGTCCTTCAAACAGTCCAGAAGGTGAAATGAACTATCAAATCAAAGTACATAGTACAAGTGCCTGAAACAATAAGGGAGAGTCTAGGGAGGGAATGTGGGATAACAAAACTAGCATCAACATTGCTATGCCTGACGGCACATAAGGAGGCGGGTGAGAGAAGAGGAGGGAAGATGTGAGGAGAGTAACAAAACAAGTGACACACTGTGGAAGGTCGACGATGAAGAATCAAGATAGTGCTGGGGAGGGGGAGAAGAAACACAGAAGGAAAAGGGAGAACAGACGACCTGTAATCAGTGGTGGAGGGACTGACGATAAAAATAAGTGCCAAAATAAAACTCAAAAAGGTGAAGGTGAGGATGTATGGATGGAGGCAGAAGGGGAAGTGTCTGCAAAGAACAAGCGGCTACGTATCACCATGTCTGACGGCAATTGGGGTAGTGCTGGAAAAAGACAGACAGAGTACAAGGAGGAGGGGAAAGGGTGGTGGAGAGGGAGAGGGAGGAGAGAAGGGAGGAGGGGGCCATGGTGTAAAGGCAGGAAGAGGTAGAGGGGGAAAGAAAGCACACACAGGGGGTAGAGGGAAAGAAGACTGTGCAGAAGGGGAGGGGGTGTGATGGTGAAGAGGAGAGACAGAGGGAGACTGGTGGGGGCAGGTGGAGACTGGCTGGAGGCAAGGGAGACAGGGGGAGACTGGCAGGGGCAGGAGGAGACAGGCGAGGGCAGGGGAGACAGGGGAACAATCAAGGGACCCAGAAGGGTGGTGGACAGGGTGGACAGGTGTAGACAGGGTCTCCATTGTGGGCCATTGGTAGTGGTGGCAGGCTCCAGACTCCTGGTTGACTTTATTGTCACAACGGCCAAGAGAAACCAATCGGAGGGGTGAAGCAGGTCCAGGCCACAAGCGTGGTGACAAGGATAACTCAGCGTGCAGTGTTCATGTGGCATATCAAAATCGCTGTAGGCCAAGTGTCCAAATGTATCATTGTCAGCACACGGACCCCTCCCACCATCAGTGTGTGTTACACAGCCAGGAACGACATGAACATAGACAGCCAATTCTTAAAAAAAATCATAAGCAACATGATGAAATGCACAGTCAACAGAATACTCACCAAAATGAAGTGCAGACATGCAAAGAAGAATCCATCGGGAATTCCCACTAGGGATTTACACAAAAGTAGGACTGCAGGCTGGCCACAGATATGACGGAAGCCCAATGCCCCTGTATAAGATGCTGTCACACCGAGCCATCCTTGCGAGCCCATGGAAAGGGGAAGCAGGAGTAGCATATGTGTCAGGACCCCAAGCAAAACACATACATGAGATATGCCTGTATGGGCCCTGCTGGAACATACAGTGGATGCCTTCAAATGCCACAAAGCACCACACTGTCACATGAATGCACAATAGATAAAATAAAAAAATAAAAAATAATTAAAAAAAAAGAAATGGCCACATATGACCCAGGGGGTGGGGGGCGCCCAGCAGGGGGGAGGTACAGGGTGCACCTCAATACCCACATGTGTAGATGTTGAGATTTAAAAAAAAAAAACTCACTGCGCTCAGCGCCTGCACGGCCCGACCTATGTGGGAGATAGGTTGTCGTCATCACCGTCAGGATGGAATTCAGAAGGTGGACGCGGCACAGTTGCCACACTATGCCTTTCCGCGGCTTGCCCCTCAACAGCAGCAAGCATGCGGGTCTGGTAAGCCAAGTCCTGCATGGCAATGACACGACGGTCTGCATGCATTACCTCTCGTGTCACACGTGCTTCCTCCTTCAAGTACTGACGTGTAAGACGGAGTTCTGCCTGCATGGCCTCACATGACATACGGAGTACCTCCCGGCTTGCATGGAGTTCAGCTGAGTTTGTACTTTCAAGCTGCTCCATCCTGTCTTCTGCCCACCTACTGTGTCCATATTGAGAGCACCCAGAGTAGATCAGAGGTTTTGATGTTCGACCCTCAGGGCCTCACGGTGTGCCTCTGCCTGAGCAGAAATAGCTTGACGTAGAGCCACCATTTCAGCCCGGCATGCCCTGTCAGAGGCCGCCATGCCCAGCCTGAGTGAGCAGCATGTGGACCGCATAGCCTGCTGCTGGAGCTGCATTTGCCTATCAGGGGGGAGGATGGAAAGGGCCACACTTTCCATACCTTGAGCCATCAACTGCTCCCCCCTGTTGCTGTGCTATGGCAATAATGGTATACTTCCATTCAGTTGACCCCGGTAGCGCACGGCCACCGCGTTGCCGAACACAACACCTACCGGGCCCAAGGAGCCGTGGTCCTTACTGGGTTGGTGCCACCCGTGGCTGCAGGACTGCATCCCTCCGTCGACCTGATTCCCCAGGAACATGGCCAACTGGTGTTGAGTGTGACCGTGCACCCAAAACCACCACAGGCAGACATTCCAACCCCGCCTGGCCCCCTACTGCAGGTGTCACGGACAGAAGATCATCCAACACGGGATTACTTACCAGCGATGACATGTCATGATGCAGATCTGGCTCAGAAGTGGTCAGAAGATACATCAGAGCCTGACTCAGAGTCCGCTCTTTACACCATGGCCTGGAGCACCAGTGGGTTCTCGTGGGCTGCCACCCCACGACCACCACTGGTTCCTGGATGGTCATGTGAACTGACCACCATGTCTGGGATGACATCTTCATCCTCTGCCTCCAGTGCTTCGTCGCCTGCAACATAAACAAAAGAAACAAGAACATGCATGTCAGTAGCACATACCACACACATACAGATCACAACATTGACAGCCAACACATGAAGCAGACATGTCACATGCAACTCAAAGCCCAATATGTATCCAGTGGCATTGCAATGCAAGGGTATCTCAAAAGCAGAAAAGGATGTGTGCACAATGTGAAGCCAGCACATGTTTTGCATGTTGCCCATCACTTGCATCACACACAACCTCTAGAAGGCACATATCCAAGGCAGAAATGAGAGATGGCAAGAAAGCGATGGCACATAGCATAAGCATGTGGGAACACACAAACAGCCAGAGATGGCAATCACACCAAACACACCATGACACATGTAACATGCATTTTCACGTGCAGCACTCAACAACCATTGACTATGCAGAGTACATGTGTCACAGGAGGCACCTACGCTACTGTGTTTCGATACAGTGAAAGGAGGGACATGGGTACATACATGGCAGGTCACTATCACACAGCAGCATTGTGTTGGCATGTTGAAGGGCTGAACTTGGCATAGGAGTGGGTGTGTGTGGTGCAGTGAATGTGTACCCCCTCAACTTCCAACATCAAAACGTATATAGTGATGTCAATCTCCAAACGTGACGGCAGTGTAAGGGCAATTGCAGCCATCATGTGCAAATGGCATGCACCATGTAGCATGGATACCGTGAAACACCCACCCTCTGGGCAATAGCAGGGAGGAACTGAATGGCAATGAAAGGTTCCCCACAGAACTGTGCATTGTCAGACAGTGTTGGCATGTGTCTATTGTATGTCGTCAGTCAAATGTCACTACAGCCGATGAGAAGTGGACATGATGCAGGACAGATGAGGAACCATCAATAGTACACCCATGCATGCAGAAGACAAAACACCAGTTGAAAAGAGGCAGTGGGCCTGTAACAGGGGGAGCCATGTGCTTGACACAGATGTGGACACCCTAAAGTCATGCGTGATGACACACAGACCGACAGTGAGCATGAAATGGCTGTCGAAATAACATGACACTTGGATTATCCTGGAGACATATAACAATGAGCAGGCGGTCAAGGACACCTAGGGGAATACATGAAATGCACATGGAACATGAACATGCACACATGTGCACGGGGAGCCACTGCCATCAGCACAGTCAGAGTGAGACACACTGCACCAAGAACAAAGGATGTATATGACATTGAATGACATCTCATCAAGATTGCCCTTGTACACAAGTGGCTCAGAGCGCAACCAAGCAAAGGGAGAGGAACAAGGGAGAAAAGGAAATGAAAACAACGAACATACTGGGCACAGTGACATTGAGAACCCACAAGTGCATGGAGAAGGGATAAAATGTTGAAGTCCCTGGAAGGGGGGAAACTGGAATGTGCCAACCAGAGCAGACCAAAGAATGAAAATTAAGTCCAATGATAGAATAGACATTCAAAAGGTGGTAGTGCAGCCATCAAGTGGCAAGTGCAAGATCATTTGGATAGAGCAAATCTGATGAGTGCAGAAGAAGAGTGGGGGACTGTATGGGTACACGTGCAGGACCCGTTGCAATGGGAAGCCTGGAGGCAGTGCAGCACGGAGGCAGGGTGAGCAGGAACCTGGGCCCGAAGGACAGAGGGTGTGCAGGTCCACAGTGCCAAGAGAGGAAACTGTTCAGTTGGTGAGAAGAGGGGCTAATGCAGGAGAAAATAGGAAGGTCTTGAGGTGCTTCCAGAAGCAGAGATGTTTCTCCTCAAGTTTCAACATTGCAGGTAGGCTGTTCCAAAGGGAGGTCCCAGCCATCAATACACTTATTTCTTTGATCAACGACTGACCCAGAGGGAGTGTGAGATAGAGGAGCAAAGGACTCAAGAGGGGAGGTATTGGCAGAGGGATAGTTGAAAGTATTTTGGACCCAGGCCCGTAAAATACTTTTGCACAATGCAGAGGGTCTGAAGTATCATCCTTGCATCCACTGACAGCCAATGAAGGGATTTCAGAGCTTGAAAGATAGGATCCCAGGGCTTGAGGCCAAGGGCAAGTCTCGTAGTCCTGTACTGGATTAGTGGCAGAGGGCAGAGTGTGGAGGCAGGTAGCATATTGAAAGCAGCTGTCACAGTAGTCCAACCTTGAGACAAACAGAGCTTGAGAGACAGTGAGTTTGTAGGTGAACGATAGGAAAGGCACAGTACCCCTGAGGAGGCTAAGCAAGAAGTTAATATATCTCAAGAAATGTCAGAAATGTGTGTGGAAAAGGAATGTGTGGAGTGAAAGGTGACCCCGAGGTTGTTGGCCTTGCAGGTGGGGGTAGGAGGAGGGCCAAGGGTGGCCAGCCAGAGAGTGAGGGGAAAGGATGGCGAAGGTGTTCCAATGAGGAGGATGTCAGCCTTGCTGGCATTTAGACAGAGATCATTGGCAGTACACCAATTTCAAATGTCAATGAGGCAATCAGAAATGAGGGAGGGAGAAGAGGTGGCCAAGGGCAGCCTGGAAATGAGTTGAGTGCCATCAGCATAGCACTGGAAGTCGTAGCAGAAAATGAAAATGCAGCAGGCGAGAGCTGCCAGGTACTTTTATAAAGCCACACGAGAGGTCAGACCCCTGGTCAATACCACAGGTAGAGAGAGAGATTGATGAAACGAAGGACCCAAGTTGTAGCTGGGAGGGTCACACATGCCAAACATACATGTCATTGAGTAACACGCATCAATACTCACTGGACGATGCATCATAATCAATCCTCTCTTCCACTCCACGGATTTGTTCTTCCGGGATAAACTCTGCAGCGATCTCCTCATGCTTAGTGAGTTCATCCTCCTCTGGTGGTGGCCCACCGCCAGTCTCCAGAGACATTGATCATTCCAACACTTGTAGCAGTCCTGAGCCATGCACACCTGGAATCCCATGGCTGTCACACCATCCGCGAAATGCTGCCAGTGGACCCAACGCTGGGCAGGCGTTGTATGGCACTGTGGGCCGACAAGCATATTGTATTGGTGTGCCGAAACGTAGTCCACAAGGAAGTTCAGTTCCTGCTTGCCGAAAGGCTTCTTCCTCGACGTGCCGGAGGCCAGAGCCGTGTTTGGGGTCCCAGCCTCTTGCTCTGGAGCACCTTTCCTCCTTTTTAGCGATGGTACTGACCCTGAGTGGGCAATGTAGCCCTGATCAGTGGGGGCAGTGGTGCTGGTGCACTGGACCAAGGCAGTGGGTGTTGGAATGAGGACAGAAGGTCTGGCTTGGTCTGACTCACTGCCAGGGTGGTGTTGGCTGCATCTGCGCAAGCAGTTACCACCACCTGGCCGCTTGGGGCGGCAGATGTCGTAACTGCCCCAGATACGTGTGCCCCAGTCACGCAATGCAACATGCGCTGCCCGACCCCAAGCCCAGGTGGTGGTCCCCACAGCTGCACCTGCAGCTACCACCACCGGTGGGCCTGTGACAGCAGATGTAAGTTGGGTCATATCTGTAACAGGTTGTGATGCAACAGCTGCATCACCAGGAGCCACAGGGGGTGGTGGCATGTTTGTTCCAGCACGTGGCTGGGCATTCTGCCCCAGTGGGGCACCACTGCCTCTTCCCCCTCTGTAGCCACCCTGGCCACCCTGGACTCCCTGTCCCCCTGGTCTCCGCGGTCACGTGCCCAAACACGCACCCCCCTGGGAGGACGCCCAGCTTTTCCCCACCTTCCCTTTGGTGGCCTCCCAACCATGGCACAGATGGTAAATAGCCGATGGGAGGTGCACTCAACAATTGTCCTGGCTAATTGGATTGAAGGGGGCAAGGTACTTGATGGAATAAGTACGCTGTGCTCCTGCCAGACTGCCTGTGACCCCTGTGGAAAAATGACGGGTCATGCAACGATCAGGCCCCCTCCCCAAAAAATGTTTTCAAAAATGAAAAATAAAGAAAAAATTGTAAAAAAATGAAAAATAAAGAAATTGTTCAAAAGAAAAATGTGCACGCGACCCCGGTAGCCCACGTGCGTGGATTTTACCTCCAGCAGTACGGTGTGACACCCAGGGACACAAAAAACACGCACGCGTGGAACACGCAAGCTACTATGACCTTGAAAACGGTACGTGATGCACAGGGGGAACCACCTGCCTTGCATGGAAAATTTAAAAAACAACACACGTGCTTGTGCGCGTGGGCAACACCCGCCAAAAGAAGAGGTACGAACTTCAAACACTGTGAAGTAATCGCGTGTGAATCCAGAAGAGTAAACACAGGCGTCGGTCTCCTCAAACAGCACATACAGTGGAATGCTGGGCCCGTGCTCACCTTTAACCCGTGCTCACCTTTAACCCGTGCTGAAGGCAACGCCCATGCATGTAATGGCACTGGTGTGCTTACGCGCTAAAGCCCTTTCCTCGAATTACACACATTCACACGTGGAGGTGCTGTTTTTGCACGTGCAATTCACTATGCACCCATGCTGAGGGAAATGCCCGCACGTGTAACCTCACTGACGTGCTTAAGCACTAGGCCCTTGCCTCGAATTACACGCTGACATGCTGTTTTTTCACCTGACAATTCACTCTGCATCAAGCTGGCCACGCAACAACACATGGAAGACCACACTCATGCCCAGAAGGCCATTTTCCTGCCCCCCAGACTCCCGGGAGCCTCCTACAAGCCATCTGCTGCTGCCTGCTGCCAACAGTGCCCTGCCATTTGGTTCCTGCACATCAGCCATCTGCAGGGGGCCAGTTGATGTGACCACCCCTGCTGGAACAGAAGACTCCCAACTGGTATTCCATCACTTCACAGCCCAGCCCCAGGACCCAGTTGCCCACGCACACCTGACTCGGGGGTTGCCATGTCCGATGCAACACCATCCGGCACCAGTGGCAACTCCCCAGCCACCCCCCAGCAGAGAGGCAGAGGGCTGCCAGCTTCAGTGCAAATGAAGTGGCATCCTGGTGGAGCAAGTCCTGGGGCATTATGATGCCCTCTTCACTCCATTGCGCGCTGACAAGGAAGGACAGAAGAGGATCTGGAAGGACATAGCTGGTGACATCAACGCAGAGGGGTTGGCATCCCCTCGACATGAAACACGCCCAGAAGTGCTGGGAGGACTACAAGTCCAGGACCCTCAAGAAGTTGCGGCGCCTCTTAGACGCAGCGGATGCAGTGGGGCACCGGGTTCACCTTACCATCCAGCAGATGAGCGTCCTGGAGTGCATTCGCTCAGTGCTTCATCACCAGATCCTCAGGATGCAGGCCCATCTGGAGTTGAGCGGTAAGTGCCCATGCATTCCCGTTTAAAACAGTGTATGCTGCAGTGTGGTGGTAGTTAGCTACTTGGCTGTATATGTGACATGGGTCGTGTATGGATGTGTGTGTGTACAGGAACTTGATGGTGCTACATGTGAGTCTAGTCTGGCGTGACCCACATGGATGGTGTATGTGTTACAATTCATCATGCAGAGCAGCATGTGGAATGCACACATGTATGCATGCCTGTGTCTGTACTGGGACATGTTTGGGGTGTGAGAGATGGGTGCTGCTGTCATGGACATGCATGGTGTACATGTCCATGTGTCTGAGCAGTGTGTGAGTGACTGGTAAATGCCATGGATGCATGACATATGTCTGTGACGATGTGTTGATCCACTGATACAGCCTAGTCATCCTTGTATCCACTGTGTCTGGGGGTATACAGGGAAAGATGCATGACCCTGCTGTGATGTGTGTGCATGTGATCAGCATGTCCCATGATGCATATGAGTTTCAGCCCACCATTGGATGTTTATACGGTGCCTTGGACATGGATGCAAATGTTTGTTGCATGTTCCATGCCTGTTCCTGCATGTGTGTTGCCTTCACTGACCCATGTGTTGTGGAGGGACATGATGGAAGTGACGTTTGACAGTGCCACTCATGTGCTATTGCTTTGTGACTAGGGGACTATTGTACAGTACCCTGATGTTTGTGTTCAATGTCTCCCTTTACACAGCAGCAAGTGAAGAATAGGGCGGAGACGGCGCTGTGCAGGAAAGTGGCACGGATGCCTCCACCAGCCAGCAACTCAAGGCCCAGTCACCCTCCCAGGAAATTCCATCATCCGGGAGCAAGGATTCTGGTGCCGCGTCCGCCGCTACGGCTGCAGGTGAAGGGATGGGTGAGCCCCCACAGGGGCTGGCGACGGCAGAAGACAGTGCAGAGACATTTAGGTTGGTGGTGTGTACGGAGGAGGAGGCCACTTCAGAGCCACAGATGGGGTCTGGTGAGGGTGGTACCACTGGTGCAAGTGGTGTAGTCCAGGGGCAGGGGCAGGAGGCAGCACAGTTTGCGGCGCAGGGGCCTGTGCATGTCACTCTCCCTGACACTGTGACTGCATCACCATGCACCAGCAGGGATGCCCCGTCTCAGGCCCGTCCGCAGGCAGGGGGGAGGTCCACGTCATCTGGTACTCCTCTACCTGTGGACGTCGGGACCCATGACAGGATTGAGACCGTCCTGATTGGTTTTGCATTGCGCACAAGTGTCATTCGTGATGACGTGCATGCTTCCTGGGGGAACCATGTACGTCATCACAAAGAGATGTGTGCAAACCTGGCCCAGTTGGGAGGGCTCATGCTTGGGGTTTCCTCCATGTGTCGCTCTGTCTTGCGGCCTTCTCCTCCTCTGTGCACACTATACGGCAGTCGTTCTCCGTGCCGTCTTCCAGACAAGATGACACCAGGCCCCCCTATGGACCTGCCCCAACCAACGCAGCCAGGATGGTGGAGATCCCATCCCTGACACAGTCGGGAGTCGGAGCTCCAGCACAGGTGGTCACCCCAGCAACTGGACCCCTGGCAACAGACGATTTGCAGGCACATATAAGCAGGGCACCTGCACGACAGCCCCGGGTGTTGCAATCTACCCGGAGGCAGTCATGGTGGTGGCGGCAGGCAGCAGAAAGGTGGCAGAAGGCACGGAATAGGAGGCATGTGGCCTCAGGGCCCTCTACATCATCGGGGCAGACATCGGCCGGCGGGTAGGAGGACCCAGGATTGGGAGTGTCTTCCATGTGGCAGCGGTTGGGCCAGCGAATAGGTGCAGAGCGGCAGCGGGCCGAGAGGACACGGCTCACAATTGTCAGGGCAGAGAACTCCATGCACAGGGCTTTGAGGTGGGCTGAGTGCCTCGAGGCAACTCGCAGGGAGTTGGAGGAGGCCATGGCTGCATCCCTACGAGTCCACGAGGCCAGGGAAGAGGCCCGTCTCCAGAACATCGACGTGGAGTTCGATGATGCCCTGGCCCGGGACATCAAAAAGTGAGCCGTCGTACTAGCCTGCCGCCTTTGTATATAGTTATTTAGGTTTAGTTTCATTTGGTTTTTGTCATTATTTGGAGTTCACAGCCTTTGCTTCACTTTTTGTATATAGTTGTATTTTAGATAAGGTTTTAGGTAGGTTTCCTTTTGTTTTGGGATAATGGACCCTTCAGACTTTTGTTTTCAATATTACAGACATGTACATACTTTATTTTATTTTTTTATTTTCACATGGAGTAATGTTTTCTTATGCTTTTCATCTTGGGATTTATTTCTATGGACTTTGGGGATGAATCACTTTTATTTTTTCATGTTTTGGATGGTTATTTTTCCTTGTATTTCACTTTCTTTTTCACATTGCTATCATTATTTCTTTATTTGCATGTGTGTTTTTTATATTGTCATTTGTTTTTATTTTTAATACATTTCATTATTCTTCATTCTTGGTGTGGTCTAATATGATTTCTTTTGTGCAGGTCTCCATGAGCATTGGCTCAGTCATGTGTTGCCACTGTGTGGCTCTGTAGAACATTTGTTGATGGGCATGCTGGTTCTTTTCAGACTATCATGGAATGGGTAATTTAGTAGGGAGTGGGTTCAGTGGATCGCTGGGTGTTTGTACAGGGGGGTGGGGTGTGGGATTTGGGTTGGCATTACGGCCATGGGTCTGTATAGTTATGATGTGGTGTTTGGGGGGACATGAGTCGGGGCCTGCTGGCAGGTGCCTGTCAATGGGGATCGGTGGGGGTTACATGAGTCGGGGCCTGCTGGCAGGTGCCTGTCAATTGGGGGGCATGAGTCGGGGCCTGCTGGCATGTGCCTGTCAATTGGGGGGCATGAGTCGGGCCTGCTGGCAGGTGCCTGTCAATGGGGGGTGGGGTCAAGAGTCAGGGCCTGCTGGCAGGTGCCCATCAATGGGGGGTTGGTGGGGGGACATGAGTCGGGGCCTGCTGGCAGGTGCCTGTCAATTGGGGGGGGTGAGTTGGTGCCTGCATGCAGGTGCCTGTCAATTGGGGGGGGCGGGCATGAGTTGGGGCCTGCTGACAGGTGCCTGTCAATGGATGGGATGGGTGGGAGGGACATGGGTTGGACCTGCTGGCAGGTGCCTGTCAATGGGGGGTGGGGACATGAGTCAGGGCCTGCTGGCAGGTGCCCGTCAATGGGGTGTTGGTGGGGGGGACATGAGTCGTGGCCTGCTGGCAGGTGCCTGTCAATTGGGGGAGACGTGAGTCAGGGCCTGCTGGCAGGTGCCTGTCAATGGGGGTGATGGGGGACATGAGTCGGGGCCTGCTGGCAGGTGCCTGTCAATTGGGGGGGACATGAGTCGGGGACTGCTGGCAGGTGCCTGTCAATGGAGGGTGGGTGTGCGGGACATGAGTCAGGGCTCCCAAGTGCATGGTGCCATGTGGCCTGCCTGCGGGGCTTGGTTAGTATGGATGGGCTGCCTGCGGGGCATGGTCAGAGTGGATGGGCTACCTGCGGGGCATGGGGAGGGTGGATGGGCTGCCTGCGGGGCATGGTCAGGGTGGATGGTCGGCCTGCGGGGCATGTGAAGGGTGGATGGGCTGCCTGCAGTTCATGGTCAGAGTGAATGGGCTGCCTGCGGGGCATGATGAGGGTGGATGGACTGCCTGTGGGGCATGTTCAGGGTGGATGGTCTGACTGCGGGACATGGGGAGGGTGGATGGGTTACCTGCGGGGCATGGTGAGAGTGGATGGTCTGCCTGCGGGGCATGGGGAGGGTGGATGAGCTGCCTACAGGGCATGGGTAGGGTGGATGGGCTGCCTGCAGGGCATGGTCAGAGTGGATTGGCTGCCTGAGGGGCACGGTCAGAGTGGATGGTCTGCCGGCGGGGCATGGTCAGAGGGGATGGGCTGCCTGTGGGGCATGGTCAGGGTGGAAGGTCTGCCTGTGGGGCATGGGGAGGGTGAATGGCCTGCCTGTGGGGCATGGTCAGGGTGGATGGGCTGCCTGCAGGGCATGGGGAGGGTGGATGGGCTGCTTGTGGGGCATGGGGAGGGTGGATGGGCTGCCAGCGGGGCATGGTCAGGGTGGATAGGATGCCTGCGGGGCATGGGGAGGGTGGATGGGCTGCCTGCGCGGCATGGTCAAGGTGGATGGGCTGCCTGCAGGGCAAGGGGAGGGTGGATGGGCTGCCTGCGGGGCATGGTCAGGGTGGATGGTCTGCTTACAGGGCATGGTCAGGGTGGATGGTCTGCCTGCAGGGCATGGGGAGGGTGGATGATCTGCCTGCGGTGCATGGTCCGGGTGGATGGTCTGCCTGCGGGGCACGGGGAGGGTGGATGGGCTGCCTGCGGGGCATGGGGAGGGGTGTAGGGTGGACCCCTGTGGCGTGGTCTAGCTGCAGGGGGTGCATGTGGCTTCTCCCCACACTGCTCAGTTAATCCGGGGATACAGGAGTGAGAATGACACATGATTAGGCTGGCGCGAGCGGGGTACATGTGTTCCAGGGGTGCGTGGGGAGTTTTACACGCAATTTTGCTGGCGCGAGCGGGCTACACGTATTCCAGGGGTGCGCGTGGAGTTTTACATGCGATTTCGCTGGCGCGAGCAGGGTGTGCGTATTCCAGGGGTGCGCTGGGAGTTTTACACGTGATTTCGCTGATGCGAGCGGGATACACGTATTCAAGGGGTGCGCGGGGAGTTTTACATGCGATGTCACTGGCGCGAGCGGTGTATGTGTAATTCCAGGGGTGCGCTGGGAGTTTTACACACGATTTCGCAGGCGCGTGAGGGCTGTGTGGCATTTTTAGCACGTTTTCGTGGTTGGGGGGGCTGCATGCTGGTTCACTGGCCTTTGCACCATGTAGGGGATTTGTGCAATGTTTTTGGCACATGGGGTGGGGTTGGGGGCGTAACTGGCACTGCTGCAGGGTCGCTGCGCCACTCCGCGCCACGGCTGGTTATGGATGTAAGTATCCATGAATACGCTGTGCGTGAAAATGGGTTTTGGCACACGCAGCTAGCGCACGATGGCGCACGCTCCCTGTCTGCGCTGCCCGTGTGCGCTGCTTCTGTGCTAAATTCTATGAATTACCTCCTTTAGGTAAAGTGCACATGCAAAAGGAGGTATGACAATGTTCAAAAATTCTTCATACGCAAAATCAGGTTTGAATTCCAAATACTGATTCTCGGAGGCAAGACGTCTCCATCCTGGAACATGCCAGGACAGTGGCTGCCACTCTAATGATGGCCTTTGACTCCATGCTGATTTCATGTCAGTAATCCCAGTACGAGATAAAGCCCAGATTAATCAGAGAATCCCCTTTATGTGTATGAACCATGAAAGTGAGCTCCCACCCTCCAAGGACATGACATGCTTTAAGGCCTCCCTGCACCTAGCTAACTCCAGCATACCCCAAATCCGAACCCTATACAGCACGGTTCTAAGCATTATCTCTTCTTTGATTGACCTTGTATTGGTCTCCCTATGGAGCAGTTCATTTGGGTACTTAAAGAGAGTAAGAGTGACTATTTTAAGAAGACATCTTCGATGATGGTAAAATCCTTTTTGGGAGAACCCCCAAAGGTTTGCCCCTTACAATGGCGAGGGTTTAGCTTGAGCATTGGACACCTTGATCGCTGACAGTACAGCACCACCACCTTGTCTCTGGGCAAATCTTCTCACTTTATATTCATGGTGTTTGCATTTCATAAGATGCTGGTGTACTCCAGTCATTACTAACTTCTCAATCAATCGAACAAGAAACTTTATTCAGCTAAAGAATATTCATCAATGCATAACACATTTATAGCAATAATATAATTAAATAAAATGCACTTACTTGAAAATGAGCGTCATAATCTGAACATTCTGGCACATATCGTTGGGATAGTCCTTTATTCATCATCAGAGAAAAACGTGCACAATCTTGTGAAGTAGACATCATGAACCAAAATGGATGCCCCATAGAGTCATGGCCCAGGAGTGCGAAGAAGGTGATCCCCTCAGCACATAATTATGCTGGATAATTCAGCAGAAGACAAGTGATAGACACATTTTGGAAAGTGAAGATCTAAAAGGTATACCCTGTAGTGAACACAAGGATGAAAGCACCATTTTAGGGCAAATTGCAGCAGTTTTAATAGTTCCAATAATAACATCACATGCCTACTGCTCAGATAGATTTGGCTTGAGGACTCCCAAAGGCATCATGATCACTCCAATAGAGGAAGCTGAGATTACTCACACAATCCAGTAGTTCTTTCCCCTAGTGCCAAAGGTTTGTTAGTGATTTATACTCCTTGTTCAAATACATACATATCTCTGCCAGGAGCCCTGGCGAGAAGGAGGGTCAAGAAGGGAAGCTTTGATAAAGGTACTATAGCACGTTGGAAGAAGGAGATGGAAACTCGGAAGACATGATTCAAATTATTTAATGAAACTTATAAGTAGAAGACCTCACTTTCCCTATTACTAAATGGAATGCCCTACCTATTGTGACAAATCCCTCAATGTCGTCACTTCTCCCCAAGGGGTTGCCCCTTCCCTTGAGGCCGGTGAGGTGAAGCTGCTACTCAATAGTCCATCTAGGGGTGGTGCACAGCGGGAATATTTCCTGGCGAGAGACTATAACTCTGGGAACAAGGACAACAACCTTGGGAGAATGCAGTATAATACCCCTCTCCCTACACACCTCCCTACTCTGTAGACCCCAACACCTAACTGAACACGTCCATATGTTTCTGCAAATCTGAAGACTCAACAACTACTGAGATGAGGAAGAATAGGGACTACCTAAGGGAGAATTACTGTACAAGTACCTGGATAAGGAGAAGGTGCAGAACAAAAATGAGCACCAAAAAGAATGAGCATTCTAGTTGTCTGTGCTCATTCACACAAAAAAGGCACAATGGACTTACAATATTGTTGAGCCCAGCCTGGCGGAACCAGAATTTCCACTGTCCCAAGAGGAGCTGAGAGCAGTGCAGCAAGTCAGCGCAGGTACGGAAAGTGACTGTAGACCAGGACGCCGTCAGTAGGATAAAGGTGTTCTTAGAAGGTGCAATGTTAAAGGACCTAACCAAAGGCAGGTAAAGCAGCAAAATTACTGGCAGCAGAGTCGCGACAGCGGTGTGCAAGGCAGACACGAGACAAGAAGAGCAACTGAATCCATTGAGCCATTGAAAGGAGGGAGCTAGACGTGGCGGCGATTGATGTGATCTGAAACCCCAGAGCAGAACAGAGCCATCCAACATAGTCCCAAAAGGCACAGGAATCTATGGAAAGGCTGGTGGGGACGCAAGTGGGTCTTGGAACCAGAGCTGATGGAGTGAATAACCTGCCACCTAATACCAGGTGAAAAATCAACAGAATGCTAGAAAAGGAGACTCCACCTCATCAGAAACATATGTGACAACACAGAAGTATTAGAAACAACCTTAGTGGATTTGGAGTGCAAACGATATATCAACAAAATGTTTCCAGGGCTGCTATGGGGCGAATGCAAGAGTCTGAAAAGGGGGCAGGGCTAAGCAGATTACTTAATTCCTGCATAGAGCAAGTCCACACCGCTAGGGGAAGTGGAGTAAGACATTAGCCCACCAGAAAAGGAGGCCACAAAAGTTAATTAGCTACCAGGGGATACACAATACAGGGTAGGTTTATTTACAAACATCTATATAGCGCTTTTATCTAAAGAGCGGAACATTTTAGAAAAATATTGGGGTACAAATAAAGCAAATGATGAGAGCAGGCTCATGAACCAATACAGCAACAATGTTACAACAAGCATTAAGTAACAGATTGAAGGAGATGGAGTTGTAGATGTAGTTTAGATCGATCAGAGGACATACATATTAAAAGTGGAATGGTATTCCAGAGAGCAGGAGCAGTCAATTGAAAGGAACAGAACTGAAAGGAAGCCCAGGGTTGGGGGGGGCGAAGAACACAGAGATGAAACTGAGAGACAGATCGTAAATCTCTAGAGTGACGGTATAAAGAAACCAAAGTGCATATATAAGTCGGTGGGGAGGGTAAATCTTGAATGCATTTATAAACTGAACACAGAAAGTGAAACTCCAGAAGTTGCTTAATTAGGGGACAATTGTTATGGTGCTGGTAACCAGACATTGTATTGGGTGGATGGACAGAGTGGAGCTCTGGGAACAGTGCGGGCGCAGGCCCAAAACGGAGACTGAGACAAATGGAAGATAGAACCTTCTTTATTAGGTCTCTCCAGGATCCTGCCCGGGCTCTAGTAGCCCCTCCTCTACCTTCCATGTTCCCCGTGCAGTGTCCTTCCTCCTCACCCTCAAGGTCATCTCGGATTTAAAGTGGTCTATTCATGTTTACTCTACAACATCTTACCCCTGCTTATCATTTTTGTAGGGGTCAATATTTATTCTGTTTTTTGGTGGCTGTCATGGTATTTGTCTTGTTCTTGTTTTCATGTGCTATTCTCCATCTCTCATTTCACCCAGAAACCTGTGTATCAACTCAAGAATACTTTCTGAGGAAGAATATTCATTCTGGGGCACTTCTGCTAGCTTTCCAAGCTGGTTCATCCATTCGCTATATTCCTTGTCCACCTTGGTAGAGTTGATCACTTCCTCCTACAGCCGTTTCTCCAAAGACATCACTGCTTTCATGGCTTCCCCCTTATCCTTTTGTATGTTCTTATTTCTCGCCCTCAGTTTTTTTCCCACATTCTTCACTCCTTCTACTTCACACTGGAACTGAGATCCCTCTTTTCCCTTCCTGGCCATTATGTTGGGTGACTTTTCATTTCTTTGATGCTTGTTGCAGAGCTTCTCTGTGTTTTCTGTTTTACTTATTTCACCCTGCATCAGTATATCCGTTACTGTATTTTCCATCATACAATACCATTTCCTTAAAGTCGTCAACTCGTTCTTTGCTTTGTCCGCTTGTGCAAGCACCTGTTCTACCATCTTCACTTCTCCATCTACCTCCTATAACCTCATCCACCTCTGTTCCATTACCTCTTTTTGACCCTGGTTGACTTCTATGTTCTTTGCTAGACCAGTGAGAGTATATTGTATAAGTTCTTCAAGCGCGCTTGCTTTGCCATCTTTTGCATGGATGCTTCTTTGCATTTGCTCACTTGCCTAGCCTTCACAAGGCTAGGCAAAAACTTATTTTTACTGTATCTTCTTCTCTCAACAGCCCTTAAGTGTACCACTCTCTGCATGTCTTCCTTTCCTTGGTGGAAAAACGGACTGTTGTTTATGTTGGACAGTGGATGTGCCAGAGGAGTTGCAGGAGCAGGGGGGTGACATGCCTTGTCTTGGTTGATGCTGGAGCATAGGATAACATTCTCTCTTGGTTGTGAAAGGAAGCTGGTCCGGGTATGCTGACTCTAGCAGTCTTTCCTTTGGCAGTGGTGGAGCAGCGGATTGTAGCAGATCACAGTGTGTAGCCACCCCCGAGCCGCATTGTCTGGGCCGTGGAGCCACTTTGGTTCCTGGATGGCAGAGGTGCCTTTGCTTCGGAAGGTGGACTACAGATGGGCTACTAATGTGGCAGTGGGTGCAAATTGTCTGACTGTTATGGGGCTGCCGTGATCTGCGTGCTCGCTGTGGACCAGCGCAGTGCTTTGTCTTTCTTCTGCTCTTACTATTTGGGCTGCACTCATCGTCACGTCTTCCTCTGTATTCACATGGGACAGCTGAGGGTGGACTGCCCCTTGTTCCCTTTATTACGGAACGGCGGACTCTTATGCAATTGTATGAACCGGGGATCAGCAGAGGGCAGAGTGCCCTTTTATTCTTTGCCTTTGGACATAAGCTGCAGAGGAGGAAATTAAATAGACAGAGAAGAAGGAATTGAGAGTAGCTTGAAAATATAGGGTTTGGGCCTTTTTTTGGATAAGGAAAAGAAACATAGTAGCCATCGGTTTGCACAGCACAAAGACAAGAAGAAAGACACAAGTGAATTTAATCAGTGAAAGTCAGAAAAGCTAGAAAGATCTGCATGTTGTCGGCGTAGAGATGAACTTGGGAACCAAAATCAAGGATCAATGATGCAAGGGATGAGGTATATGAACAGAAAAGAAGAGGACCAAGAACAAAACGACGATACCATGCAAAAGAGGAAATGACTGAGAGAAATAACCTTTCCAAGAGCACTAAATGAACATCCAGATAAGTAAGAGTGAAACTAATGGAAAGACAAGTCAGATAAACCAAGGCAAGGTAGTATAGAAAGATGAATAGGGTGATCCACAGTGCCATAGGGAGCACTTAAATCAAGAAGAGCAAGAATAGAAGAGTGCATAAAATGAAAAGCACGACGAATACAGTTAGATATAGAAAGAAGTGCAGTCTCAGTGGAAAAACCAGTGCGGAATCCACGTTGAGATGGGGATTGGGGGCAGATTATGAGCTGTGAGTTTCCAGCTAATATGTAGTTGGGCAAGATGCTCAAGAACTTTCA
This sequence comes from Ambystoma mexicanum, assembly GCF_040938575.1. Classification (NCBI taxonomy): domain Eukaryota; kingdom Metazoa; phylum Chordata; class Amphibia; order Caudata; family Ambystomatidae; genus Ambystoma; species Ambystoma mexicanum. Next base: position 551,121,869 of record NC_090929.1, read on the forward strand.
AAAGGTAGAGCAAAAGAGAAATGGTGCAGGAATTAGCAGGATGGGCTAAAAGCCCACAAAAGACAGATGTGGATGAAAAGTGTTTGGAGAAGATCGAAAGTGGAGTTAGTGGACCAAGAGGTCAGGCAATGGAGAGCAGACCATGGAGCAGAGTGCTGAAGAGACTCTGGCAGTGGTGTGAGTGAGTGCAGGTAAGACACAGTGTTAAGACATGGGCACTGTGTTGGAGAGGTAAGAGAAGGGTGAGGAGAGTGAGATAGCATAGGTTGTAGAGAGAAACGAGGTGAGGCGAGCAGAGGAGTGAAGATAGACAGTGTGACAGAGTCACATGAACGCATGAGTGTGATTCTGGAAATTCATCGGAGGGACAGGGCCTCCGAATCCTTGTCCTTTATTGCTTTTTATCATGTATGCTCTGTCTTGTTTTCTGCACAGGAGATCATGTGGGACTCCTGGCAGTGCGGCTCTTCCTCTATTTGGTTTGGTGAACAGACCCTTGGGAGACCATTATGGCATCCATGGGTGGCAGTACGACCCTGTACTCCTAGTGTATGTTTTGAGCACCACAGAGCAGGGTACGGGCTGGTGGCAGCTCCGTGCTGAATTGACAGGTGCCCTGAGCATCCTCCATTTCGGGATGCCCATGCTTTGTCATTGGAATCAGTGGATTCCTGATAGGAAACAAGATGACCCCTGTGGTCTCTTGCTTTCTATCGCCTGTTACCTTACTTTTCCCAAAGTCCTGGGAAGCCCCTAACTCTGTCCCTTCCCCCTGACTGGCTGTTGGGTGGAAGTTCCATATTGGTATTGTGGGGAAGTCCTGGCCAGACTGGCTGGAGCCTTCCCAATGACTGTATATTGTGGGTACTCCCGTGGGGTGGGACCTTGGTGAATGGAGTGTGTGACGAATAAGCATTCCATATTATGGGTGTGTAGTATCTGGTGTTTGACACAATGACTGAGATAGCCCTCCCTGAAACTGGTATGAATGCAGTGTGCAGTGCTGAATGGCAGAGTGCTTGTCCGAGTCCACTTCTGTGTTGTAGGTTTCTGGATGGAAAAGCATGGCCTGAATGCACTGTGAGCCAATTGACTGCCTGAATGCCCTTCTGAATGATTGGTTGCCTAAATGTGACCCAGCAGAGTGAATGGGTGATCAACAGTATATCTGGGGGCCTCTCACTGCTAGAAACTTTGAAGCCCACTGGAAAAAGAAGAACTGCTGCTGCTGTCCTTCACTAATCTAAAAAGCTGATGTACCTTCAAGGAACTGATCCAAGAGAGGACCTGTCTAGGAGACCTCTTCCTGAGCTATGAGGGACCATCATGCACCTGCTGCTTTTTGCCAAAGCTCCCTGGTAGACAGACCTACGAAAGGCTGCCGATCGGAGAAGGGGACCGCCGCCGAGGAGAACAAAGAGAAGCACCGGACAGTCGTCCACCGTCGCGACCGTCGTCGTCGCCGACCAGAGCCACACTGCTCCATTTTCCTAGGACATTTGATCTATGGACTCCCTTGCTCATCCTCGTCGACCGCTTTCATCCTGTGAGAGAAAATCAAGGCCGCCAACGACTAAGGAGAATGTGCCGCTGGGTTTCCCGCCACTCGAAGACCTCAGAGAGGCCGACAAAGCTACTGAAGCCCTCTGTGGTCCTGTCCCATTCGCTGACGCCAGACGCCGACGACCCAATGCCCGTGCTGGGACAAAGTTCTTCATTGATGCTTTTCGTCAAAGAACACTCGCCATCAAGGTGCAGCGTACACCTCAGCTTGCAGGATGCTTTCGACCGTTCGTCAACAAGTACCACAAAAACCAAAGTTGTTGCCGCAATGACAGTGCTCACTCATTTTCCTTGTGGAATGTGGACGATCCGTGGCTCTTGCCTGAAAGGGAGCCGCTCAAGAAGGATATGTTGATGTCCCGACGTCAAACTCTGCTATTCCAGGTGCATTGGGGTTGTAGAACTATTTAGAAGGAAATTAGACTCATATTGAACAATACATGGACTGGGCTTGTACGATGTATATTTATTTACAGGTTGCCCAGGTGGGGTATCCTCATACAGAACTGTGCATGGAGGTAGGGGCTCAGTATTCTGCCTATTGTTCCAACAAACTGCTTTCCTCCTATGTGTATTGTTGGTTCTCCTTATTACTAGATTTGTGTGCCATTTACATTGAGTACAATTGATGCACTTTAATGACATCTCATAGTAATTGTGGTACCACATAGAACTGTGTATATTGCCATTGTAGATTAACTGAGCACAAAGTGAGTTATTGTGATTGTGTATATAACCTTCAACCTTAATTATATAAAGACTGGGTTTTCACTAATACAGCGTTTGGACATCCCTTTGTGGGTGCTTGGGGACTACACTGTACTTAAGAACCAGCCTGCATCACCTCCTAAGAGCTAAACCTTGATTGCTAGTCCATAGCTACCCTATAGAACATTTTGGCTGGGGTCCCCTGTGCCTCTCCTCTGCCATAATAGAGAGCAGGAATACCGACATCCCCCTCCATTCTTTACAGTGAGCGTGACAGCAAGGTTTGCCATTGCGCATGCGCAATAATAAAGGGCCAGCCCGAAGCATATCAGAGTGCACCGGGAACCCGTAACGAGCAGACCTGTGTCCGCGTCTTTCCTCAGGTACGGGAGGGCTGGGTCTGCTCATGGGGGGGACCAGGGGCACACTAACTACCTAACACTGGCGATGAGGATGATACTGAGTAGGGAGTCAACCTCCGATACCACAAATGGCTTCTGGAGGGTGCTGATGCCTACTAGGTGTGCCACCCGCATGTTGCAGATCTGACGACCATCTTGTTTTGCGGATGGTTGCAGCCCCACACGGGGTGCACGTGCGCCATCCTGGGCAATTCGTATAGCCTCCCAAGCTGCTGGTGACACCAGGAGGGGCTGGAGGGCACTCGATTTTCAACAACAACAAAAAAAACAAGGGAGCTAGAGAGTGAAAGAGACGTGTGGAACAAAAGAGCCACTGTGGTGCACAACCAGGAAGAGACTGTGTTTTGTTTGGCGTTTCTCTTCTTCCATTTGGTCCAACATCCCTAGTACATTCCTCATCCTCCTTTGCCACATCTGCTAAGGAATAGTGAGGCCCTACACAGAGCCTGGAAGAAACAGCTACACCAGGACCTTCTGTGGCCTTAAGAAGCCATCGCCTCAACAGACTTCACGAGTGTGAGAGGTGGCTATGTGGTCCGCAGTCATAAGCAATCCTGCAGCTGACGCTCAAGGGGCGGGTGTGCCTCCTCAGGTCAGGATAACACCCAGAAAACAAGTATGTCTGTCCCTCCATCATAATTAGACCCGAAGTGGCTGCTATGGGTCAAGAAGCTGGAAATGTATTTCAGGGCCACAGGGGAGACAGAAGATGATTCCAAGGTGGCAACGCTGCTGTATGCTGCAGGTTCTGAACTACACCGCATCTGCAAGTCGAACACAATAGCTATCTCATACCAAGCCATGAAAGATGCAATCAAGAAACATTTCCTACCCCTTGCAAACCATGACTTTGAACGCTTTGTGATGTGTAGTGAGAAGCAGCATGAGGACAAGTCACTAGACCATTTCTGTGGAAGACTACATCACCTGGCCAGCACGTGCCAATGGGAAAATGAGGAGGGGATGATCCAAAACCAGGTCAGGGAAGCTATGGCGACAGGTACTCCAGGAACCGGGACTCATGCTGACACAGATCCTCAACATGGGCAGGTCCTATGAATTAGCCAACAGCCGTGCCACCAGGATGGACACCACAGTCAAGTCAGTGAATGGTGAAGAGGCATATGCCATTGGACGGGAAGCAAACACCGGCCCATCACGCCTGAGGTGGTCCCAGAAGAAGAGTGACACACCACAGCCATGCCCAAAGTGTGGGTATGACCGCCCACATTCCGGTGAATACCCAGCGAAAGGGAGGGTGTTCGGGCAATATGGGACTGTGGGCCATTTTGCCAGAATGTGCCGGGCTGCAAATCCAGTTGCCATCCTCAGAGGCCCAAGTAGAGCTAGCAATGTCGGACAGCTCAAGGCAAGAAACATAGCCATGGTGGAACAGAAGTTCCAGGAGCTGTAAATTGCAGAGGAGGAAGAAGAAGATGAAGAGGTGTTCTTCATATCCAACATTGACTCAAAAACCAAGAGAAGACAGCCTGCGTGCTTGGTGAACATTTGTGAGACTCCGACTCCAGTGTTAATAGACAAAGATGCATCAGTATGTGTGCTGGCGACAAGACATTATGAGTCACTACCAGGACTACCAGCCATAGCAGAAACCAAAGCAAAGATCTAATCGTTTGGAGGTGATCATCCACTTCCACTCCAAGGAGTGTTTGTAGCACCAGTCACTCACACCAACAACACCATCAGAGTGAAATTCTTCATGACAGATGTCAGCCCACACTCGCTCCTGAGTTGCGCCGCATCCGAGGCGGTGGACATTGTGCATTTTGCAGACTCGGTGTATGAAGCAGACACCAAAGACATTATCAACAGATTTGGAGACATTTTTGAGGGAGTCAGGAAGCTAAAAGGGGAGCCAGTGAGTTGCTCATAGACGAGGCAGTGCGCCCAAAAGCACTGAAGCACATGCGCATACCTTTCCAAATACAAGCGCAAGTGGAGCAAGAGCTACACAATCTAGTGTACTCAGACATTATTGAGAAAGTTGACAGCCCTACCCCGTGGGTGTCCCCCATCATTGTGGCGGCAAAGCCCAAGCAGACGGGAGCCATACGCATCTGCGTGGACATGAAGCTACCAAACCTCACCATCAAAATTGAACGCCATCTCACGGCAACACTGGACGATGTAATGGGTGAGCTACAGGGTGCCAAGATTTCTCAAAGCTTGATTTGCGTTCTAGTCATCACCAACTTCAACTGCACCTGGACTCCTAGTATATAACTATGTTCACAACCCACAACAGCCTGCACCAGTATAAACGTTTCAGCTTTGGGATCTCCTCTGCTGCTGAGGTGTTCCAAAACGTCATCAGGGGCGCCCTCACTGGCCTACAGTGCATAATCAACCTAAATGATGACATATTGGTGTACACAACATCAGAAAAAGAACACATGACCAGGCTAGAAAATGCATTGGAAAGAATCAGAGATCTGGGTTTGACTCTACATCGCGTAAAATGTGAATTTCTGAAAGGAAGTATTGCTTTTTATGGGCTAATTTTCCACTCTGGCGGGATCTCACCCGACCCACAGAAAGTGAAAGACATTCAGGATGTAAGGCCACTGGAAAATCCATCAGGTTCCTAGGGCTGGTAACTTATTGTGGGAACCGCTCGGGGCCCTCATGAAGAAGAACAAAGGCTGGACCTGCTCTACCGTCGAACAAGCAGCCTTCAACACCATTAAAGCCGCTCTTATGGGAGCCGAGACTATGGCTTTCTTTGATCCAAAGAAAGAGTCGGTGCTGGTCGTGGATGCCAGCCCAGTGGGGTATGGAGCTGTGCTGCTCCAACCTGATTTGCACAGATAAATGAAACCCATCGCATACGCCAGCAAGACATTAACAGACACTGAACAAAGATACTCCCAAATCGAAAGATAAGCACTGGCCATAGTGTGGGGCGTAGAGATTTTCGCATCTATATTTTGGGCGAACAGCTTTCTGTCATTACTGACAACAAACCACTGATCCCCATTCTAACGGGTTCATCCTCCAAACCGCCACCGAGGATAGAAAGGAGGATGCTCGCCCTCATGGAGTATGGAGTGAAGCTGCAATACGGACCGGGTACATACAACCCGGCAGACTACCTATCCCGCCACCCCTAGGGTAGCAGCTCCCAGGAAAGGAAGTCAGTGAGGGACTGTGAGGAGTACATCTGTCAAGTGATAGATGCGGCCATACCATTAGCCCTGACACTAGGAGAACTGGCTGAAGCCTCGCAGGCTGATGAATACTTCCAGCTCATCCAGAATGCCGTTGACAGCTGTGACCGGAAATCAGCGCTTTCAGACATGTCCCACAGTGATAAAGACACTCAGCGCGATCTACAGTCACTGTGGTGCACCCACACAAGCTGTCAAGGTCGGACGAAGGCCTGCTATTTCATAGCAGGCAAATTGTTATACCGCAGAAGCTGATTGGGAGAGTATGTCATCAGGGCACCGCAAAGACCAAGGCTAGGCTGAGAACCAACGTATGGTTCCCGGAACTAGAAGGACAAGTCGATTAATACATTCGCCAATGTGTCTAGTGCCAAGCGGCAACACCTGTGAATAAGGAGCAGTGCATTGAATCAATGGAATGGAGTGGAAGCCCATGGAGCATGGTGCACGCCAACTTTGGATCCACAGGGAGGGGTATGTACTTTTTAGTACTAATTGACCAGTGGTCACGCAATCCAGAGGTGGAGATAGTCGAATCAACATCAAGTGACCAGACAATACAAGCGATGGAAAAGATCTTCGCGACCCATGGACTTCCTTGGGTCATATGTTCGGACAACGGACCGCCGTTTCACGGCAGACAGTTTTTGCGGAATTCATGAGTAACTGTGGCATCACACACCGGAAAGTGACTCCAGCCTGGCCAAGAGCCATGTGCGTCCTCAATAAGATATTTTGAATCTCACAGAGTTAAGGGGGGGGACTGAAGAGAAACCTATATCAGTTTCTTCGAGAGTATTGATCAACGCCCCATCAGTCTACAGGGGTGGCCCCAGCAGAGGCACTGTTCAACAGATGCCTGAGGGGGCTAATACCCGAGACCGAGGGCCGACCACCAGGCATCATTGATCACCAAAAGACACTAGAAGACAGACTGGCACACAATGAGAGAGAGAACACCAGGCAGCGTTTGAAACCCTTGGACATTGAAGTTGGGGATACAGTCATAGTGAGGAACCAACACCGAGAGTGGAAACTTTCCCTCAACTACGAGCCTACCCCCTGGGGGTAACCCATGTCAACAGGTCCATGGTGACGGCGGCAGACTGACGGGGAACGGTTACAAGAAACTCTTGTAAGGTCGGAAAGTTAGGGATGGGCTGCAAAGCATGTTTGTTACAAACCCTTTTTGTCTTATCTTGGGTATCCTGTTGTATATCCGTGCTATTTCTATGGAATTGTCTCCATATGCATTCAAAAATGCACAAACTGGTGAAAGAAAGGGGTAATAGGAGACAGTAAAGTAGGATGTATACAGCGGGGACGTAGAAAGTGGGTTGGGGTATGTGAATAGTTGCAGTGGAGTTGGGGAAAACTTTTACATTGATGAGCTTTTCCCATTCACAGAGCAACCCGCCATTTTTTCTCCATTGATGAGAACCCTTTTTGCAGTAAAATCACAGTAATTTGGCAGCAATTTCATGGGAATTTCATGGTAAATGTACACAGTAAATAAGGGTAGGTCCAAAAATAACTATAGTCATTGGGATTTGCTAATATAGTATGCAGAGAATTTGGGCCTCAACTGTAGACCTGGCCTACTGGCCCTGTTCTTTTAGTATGTTTGGTGCCATAGGGACAGTGAACATGGATGAAGATGTGTGTCCACTGTGCATGGCCACCTGTGGATGACCAGTAGCACATGATCTTTTGGCATTGCATCAATTTGTGTAATATGGCCTAGGAACTCGGGCCAGTGATATATGATAACTTACTAGTAAGGGGCATACGGTTGATTGCTGTCCTGAGCAGGAGTACTGGGCCACTGGGAAGTGGGTTATGGTAGGGGCATATGGGCATGGTCCATTTTTCTTTATTATTGCAAAGTGGACAAGATTCACCTTACGGATGAAAGTCTCTAATTTAATTCTTCCCCCAGTGCAAAATTGCCACCCCGCAATCTGGTAGAAGAAACAGTTTTTTTTTAAATCTGAATATTCTGTTTTATTTAAAATAATAAACCAAGGAGTTAAAGGTATCCCCCTAACTTGCAACACTGGGGAAGTCACCCAAAATAATTCAAATGAATACAGGCAGTTTGTCTACAGAATGGAAAACACAACCTACTTTTTCTTATTTCACTGTTTTTTTTTTTAATTCACACATTCATTTATCCACTGAAAAACACATATAAATTAATATTGTAGACTGTAAGTGCAAATACTTCACAATGTAGACACGTACATGGACATGTTTTGATTACATTTTTTGGAGACCATCAAATTACATTATAGAATTATTGTTATTTCCAAGAGTTGTACACTCTTACTGGTGTAACAGCCCCTTGATGACTATGTGCAATTTAGAAATAAATAAATAAAATAAATAAAAATACCACCCATTCATATAAAAAGGTGAAATGGTTCTCAGAATAAAGTTAGAGGTAAAAGAAATTACTTAGTTTTATCTGAAAAATAGCATGTATTGGCTTCAGACAAGCATGTTGCTTTACTGTACGTATCACCAATTCTTAGACTAATTCAAATCTAAAACCTCTTGTTCTTGTTATTCAAAAAAGGTCTGAAAGTCTTCTGGCTTTAAATGTTTAGTAGTTTTCTCATCTTTGGTCACTACCATTATTTCTGGGTCTAGAATGCCACATTATAAATCCTGTTGTTTAAGCACAGGATGCAAATCTAGGAATGTCTTTCTTTTATCCATCATGGCCCGAGAAATGTTGCCAGATAAATCAATTTTGTGACCTTCATAAAGAAAATGAATATGTTTTCGGTGTGCAGCAGAATTTGACTTTTGTGTTTATGTCTCAGCAGGCAAATAATATCTGTGATTTTGCTGGGTTCTTGATTATACTCTTTGGGCTCTCTATATTCACTTTAGATTCTAACTGCATGGAACATGCATTCAATGTGGGGGAAAGCACAAGAAAGGTAGAAGACATATTTTCCAAAGTATTCACAAACAGAATTGGATGTCTGGAGGGATATGCCCATAAAATCAAATTAAGTATTCCGCCCACATTATGCACAATGCTAGAAATGTCCCTTTCACTAGAAGGAGTAAATTAGATGACACACTGATATACTTGGTCGTGACTACATTCCTTGTAAATATGCTTTCACCGAAGCCCACAAGATCTGCGTAGGTGCAACAGAGCTTTAGTTATTTTTCAGAAAATTCCTTTGTATTTTCCAAAAAGTTCATTTTTCTGTAGGGTGACCAACATCAATTTTCCACCTCATGAAGGCAGGTTTGTCAATAAACATTTGCATGTGAGTGAGTATCCACAAATGATCTGTAATATCTCTAAGTGGAATATTGCAACTAACCGTATTGTTGAACAGTCCGGAAAAACAAACAAAAAATCTATTTTTTCACTTGTACTACACACAAGAGGTGTCTGTGCATCGCCTACTTCTGGGATGATGACTATTCCAATGTTCTATTAAATACAATCTTTAAATAGGCCCGTAAACATCCCGAGTCATGAATTACATAAAAGCCCGGTATCCCTGAGTGATCAATTATCAGTTTCCGGAAATAATTTGGTTACATTTGAGAGAAAACCTCTTTTGAGCAATTTGGTGCATATATGGATTCCAAAATTGTATTACTATCTATTTTAGCAAATAATATCCTCCCTTAATTTTCTTGTCATATTTTGACAATACTCTAGCTTGATGACTTGGGGAATTGTATTGCCACTCAATTGCAGCTCCATCCACTTTCCTATACTCAATTGTAAACCACCTGACCCTCTCAGTCTCTTTGTAACTTGGTGGCTCCGACTTCAGTGATCTGTGTTTATTGTAAGAGTGCTATGTCCAACCTTTTCATCTTCAGATATTGTAAGAGATTATTTCATTCAATAAAATGTGTAAGGCCATTGACATTTAGCAACATACCTTAATACCCATTGATTTTCATATAAGAGGCATTTGTTTCCTCACTAGCCTCCTAACATCATCTAATGCTCCCTTTTATGAATTGTGTCTGACTAGTATTTTAGAGACATGGCATTTGACAAAACAAAGAAGGGATGTTCGGTTGTGCTAGCACCTTTTTTTTAGAAAAAAGATGAAAAATAATGCAAACTTAAGGGCAGCAACATTATAAATATTCTGCTCTAACAAAATCTGCAAATTAGATTGTTGATTGTGTAAAAAGAAAACAAAAGAGTGAAATAACCACATAATGTAATTTGGGTTTAGCTTCTTTGACCTCTTCACCATAGCCGAGCATGAAAAGGGAACTAATTGTGTATGTCATATGTAGAGGTTAAGCAAAGGGGAGCCTAAACCACCTGTGGTGGAAAGCATGGGGATTTGTGTTAGGCAATGTTAGGCAGTTACTCCTTATTCTTAATTATAGTAGCAACAGCCTTGATTTCACCAAGGACCTACCTTTTTCCCTCACACATTCCTTTTGAGTCATTGGGACCCGAGTAAGAGGTAGATGAGGGGATGTGGTCTGCTTGTTGGTACACTAATGTTTATACACCTGAAGTACTCACTTTGATATTCTGGTGTTTTAAGAGATTGTACATCATCTGGATGCTGAGGGTCTTCAATGAGACTTAACATGTCCATTACTGCTTGTTCCTGTTATTCAAGAAATAATTTAAAGTCTTCTGGCTCTAAATATTTAGTAATTTCTTGCCTTTGGTCACTACCATTCTTTCCGTCTCTAGCAGGCCGCATTATAAATAATGTTGTTTAAGCACAGGATGCAAATCTAAAAATGTCTTTCTTTTACCCATCGGGCCCGAGAAAGGTGGCCAGATAAGTAGCTTTTGTGACCTTCATAAAGAAAGTGAATATGTTTTAGATGTGCAGCTGAATTTGTCTCTTGTGTTTATTTCTCAGCAGATAAATATTATCTATGGTTTTGCTTGGTGCTTAAATTCTAACAGCATGGGACATGTTTTGGCTGTGGGTGGAAGTACACCAAATGTAGAAGCCAGCTTTTCCAAAGTATCCACAAACAAGTTGGATGTCTGACGTAATATGCCAATAAAATCAAAATAAGTAAGGCACCCCCAATGAGTGAATTAGATGCCGAACGGAGATACTTGGTAGTGAATACAATCATTGAACATATTGAAGCTGCTTGTCCACATAGTTATGGCCGGTAAACCACATTTCAAGATTAGGATGTGTGGCGACTTAAAACACATCATCAAACATATAAATTGTGGACAGATTCCCAAAGGCAAATAATCTCAGAGATACTGAACTACATAAAAGCAGCAGACACCTTCACCACCTTGTCCTTCTGGTGGCCACACATCAAATACTACTACTGTAAAAAAGTAAGGTCTTCATTCCTTCATAGCCCCTTTCGGGTACCTTCAGGTTCAGCAGGATGTCATTCAGATTGGTCCCTGTGACAACTGTTTTCCAACATGCCATGCAACATTGGCTGAATGGGATCTCCAGAGTACGTGTCTATCGGGACATGTTCCTAGTCTGCAGGAAGGGAAAAGAGGAACACAATGGAAAATTTAGGAAGGTGTGGCAGAGGTTTAGAGATAAGGCACTGTCCATGTAAATGCAGATTAAGAGGAAAGGAGGTAGGCTACCTGAGCCACACTGTAGGAATACTCATACAAAGAGTCAAAGGACTACTGAGTGCCATTCAGGTGGCAATGATCCCCAAAAAAGGAATAACTAAGATACTTTCATGGTTTAATTTTAATGTTTGCTGCCAGCAAACACCTACTATTACATGAAAAAGTGGGCCAAATTAACCTGGGGTGAAGAATGCCAAGAGATAATTTTCAGAATAAAGAAATCCAAATATTCAATGCCCATACGAGGAGGCCCTTACTTCTTTTATTATATTCCCTTTTCCATGTCTCTTTATGTGCTCTGTAGGGTGGAGGGTGGTGTACTCTTCATCATCCGTGGGGGGTGTGTCATGGTTCTTTGTCACAGCCAGTGGCATGTCTGAACTGGAACCCTGGGAGGCTTTTGAGGGATGGTTACTGAGAGAGGAGATCAGATGTGTCTCTGGTTGTGATGCTAGGTTTTCTTGGAATAAACCTATCAGTCCTCCTCACAAGTCTCAAGGTGTCATTTCCCCTGCTGTGCCACCACATCGGACCAGCTATATAAGAAATTAACAGTTAGGTTGCTGTGATGTGTGTGTGTGTGTGTGTGTGTGTGTACGTACGAGTGTATGCTTAATTACAACCTATACACCAAACCTATTACATTAGTGTACAGCAAAAAGGGGAATGCAACATATGTGTGTTGTTTGGTTATTTACACACCAACTTGTTGCCCATGTAGATGCTAATCCCTATGGCCCTGCCCATCCCTCATCCTGCCCATCCCCTCCTAAACACAGCCACGGTGGAGCTCTTTGAGCCACTTCTTGCAAGCAGTAACATCAAACTCTGTCCTGCCAGTGGTCTTTCTAAATCGTCTGCTGAGAGTTATTGTCTTATTCCAGATTTAAATTAGCTACTGGTGTAATAAACATGTCTTAACTAAGTGTCCCTTCAGGTTCATATATATATCCATCCGTACCTTGCACTGAAGGCCTGTTAAAAACAAGCATTGACAAAGCCAACAGTTTTGGATCGTGTATTGAAGTATTAGATAAGCATTTGCCAGGCACTCCTACCATATGCCAACATTTCCAGCCGCTGTCATTTTGTGGTCAGGTAGTACAATTACCGTAGTGCCTTTGAAAATGACAATCCCGGGCCTACACAAAAGTAAAAACCTCTGGCTTTGTCAATGCTATATCAGATTCATGTCCTGGACCTTTTAACAAAACGTGTTAAAACATGTTTTAAAAAAAAATGTATGCATGATACATACATTCATGTAACACATGTGCACATCGTTGTATGCTTCCAATTAAAGCCCCCCCCCAAAAAAAAATATGTTAAGTTACAGCAAAAATACAAAAACAAAAAGTGATCAAAATCAGCCTCCGAGCTAGGCGAATTGGGTCTACGGTAACACAAAAAGAAAACAAAAAAACAGTAAATGCACAATACAGAAAGGCATGGCAGGCAGATGCGTTACAAATGTTTTTCTTTTGAAAGCTGGCTTAATTATTGAAAGAAACATTTCGCAGATCTGACGCCGATATCGCCCAAAAAATCGAAAAGCTGTAAAGTAATTGTGCGCGGAGGCTTCTCGTGTTTGTATTGTCTCTCCGGCTCTTTTTCTATTCACATTACGGCTATTGTTCAAAAGGCAAATGCAGAAACCTTCGTGAAGAACGCAAGCATTTGGAAAATAATGTCATTTGAGAGCTTCATTATAAAACTGTAGCATGGAAATGATATTGCGCGAACGTTCAAGAATTATCAAGAGCTTCACTGAATTGGGATAATAGGCTTAAATATCCATGGGGAACGTAGGCAATCTTTTTCATCAGAATGTAATGTCAGTGCTGAGTACAATCTCAGTTTATAGAGCGGTTCTCTACCATTGAAAGCCACGCTTCATGCATTCAGGCGTTTCTAGGCTACTTACCATATAAAATGAAACACACCTGGTCTTAAATCCTGAAAAGAAACATTCATTTTTTGCATGATTGCTTTTGTGTCTTCAAGTTCTTGTGAGCAGCGAAGACCATATTTAGAAGGATATTAGAAGGGAAGTGAGTGGACAGAGTAACTTCTTTGTAGAACTGTTTTAGGTAGCAAGACAAAGACACGTGGGTGTGTGGGGGATTCACAAATATGTTTTCCAGGCGAAATCTAATACCTGGCAAAAACTTTCATTCACTCACATTTACTTAACATGCACACATGAAAAGCATGCGTGTCCTATTTGCGCTCCCGTGTTTATAACACGTGAGTAATTTGCTTCCATATCTGATCATTCATTTGTGCCCAAGGCAGGGATTAGAAGAGCTCATGATTGCTTCAGGATACATTCACGACCACTTCTGCGGTTGCTTGGGTGGATTTTAAACACTTTTTGACAGAAGCAGACAGTGGTCTGGGAATTGGAACATCCCCGATCTCAGTGCGCATTACAGTTGTGTATACTTGTATTTTGGTTTTCCGTGTCCCTTTTTGTCTTTGTGTATATTTTCTGTTGTGTGGTAGTCTGCAGTTACCTGTGGTGGGCCTTAAAAGAGACAAGTTGGCAGCTGCTTTCCCCCTCAAATTGTGTGGTGAAACTGCAAGGGTAAGATTTCTAAGCAGTGGCACTATTCAGCCTGTCAGAAATAAAATAAAAAATAGGTGGTCTTTTACTTCATTAGCACAGTTTTGGCAACTGGACTCTCAGGAAAAAGGTGGTACCTAGCTGACTGGTCCTGTCAAAAAGGGGCAAGAATGAATGTTCGAATACTGTATGGGGAAGTGCAATATATTGATGTCCCATCAGGGTTACAGGATACTAATGTAATGTTAATATATTTATTTATTCCTATTTATGATATAACCGTTGCCGTGCCTCGGGGCTTATCAATTCATTGAGAGTGCATTTTCGTTTATTCATGTTATAGGAGGCCTCCTGGTCTCACGGTTCACATTGATGTCAACGTGCCAATTCTCCATTCACAGGTGAAAAGTTCTGGGTCCAGGGCCCCACACTGGCTCCCATTTGTGGACCCCTCGTTTTCAGTCAATTGCCTGGGGTTGTGCTGGGCATGCTATCCCCAGTGTCCTATGAAACGTGGGTGTGTTACATTAAAGGTTGCTGATTAGTCAATATTATACCTTTTTTACATGTCCATTCTTTTCATCACATTTCACTGTCAAGGCACACACACTTTACACTCTTGCAGGCAATGCTGGGATCAGGGAAGTATACCAGCCTAATAAGGATCTCTTGTCTATAAAAATAAAAACAAGATTCAGTCAAATATATTGGCTAATCTCTCACAAGTGGGTAATATGGATGTTGACTATGTGATATATTGGGTGCACGCCAAAGGACTTAGTCCTGAGGTTTGTTTTTTAGTGGGGGAGGTCCCATTACGTGTTACGACTGATGAAATCCTGGCCATGACTGGTCCCTTGGAACCACTCACTGTGAAGCTGAAAAGTGTGGGGGGCGCATTCCTGGTCATTGCACCAAATCTTATATGTTTTGTTATGTTGTGTTATGGTTGTAATTCTCCTACAGGTAAAACTTTACATACTTTAATCCACGGTGTTAAGCCACGGATTGTCTGCCCGGTCTGGTCCTTAGATGCATGGCCCAGTATACCTCAGCACCCCGAATCTGCTACGTCCACCAAATATGCAATTGCCATTGCTGCCGCTGTGGCCGAGGCTGTTAGAGAGGCAAACTGCACCATCTTTTGCACTTCAACATGGAACCTACACTCGACTCTGAGCCTTTTCAGGAGAGCGGCCGGTTCCAAAAGGTGGTGAGGCTTATGAGCTATCGGCTGATCTCACCAAACTTATGCTGCAAGACTGGAAGTTGTCAGTTCAGAAGAAGAGACGGTGAGAAGTGGAAATATAGCGGGCCCCGTGCTACAGTCACGGTATAATGCTTTGTGTCCAGAACCTACATTCCAGCAAGTGATGGGAGCTTTCGAAGGTGCTATTGGAACTGTTGAACCCAGAGATGATGTGATGATGAAGTTCCATGATACCACTCTGCGTTCAGGAGAGAAGCTGTCTGATTATGTGGTGAGCATTGAACAGATCCTTCATTTGGCTCACCAATGGGGGGGGTGTAGGCTTCAAAGTTGAATAGAGGTCAATTGATGCAACTGTAAACAGGGGCTAAGGAAGAAGCAATTCCGCTATTGCAACTGAGACTGCGCGAGAAGCTGGACAACCCCACACACTATGAAGAAATGCTGAGGTCCATTAGGGCTCTAGTAGGGGAAACCAGCAATATCATCATGCAGAGTCATCCAGTACAAGGCTGGACTTCTCCCCCGGACACTACATCCACCCAGCAGAGGCAAATAGAAGACGTAAAGCACTTAGTTAGGAAGCTTCAAATACAAATGGCAGCCCGGGAGAACCCATCGCCTAACCAGGACCGGGGAAGGAACCTATCCGCCATCCCAGGAGCAGGAAATCAGGCTTACTGATGGGCACAAGAGCCCAGGGAATGTTCTTCACAATCTACTGCACCTTTACCACCATGGAGATTTTGCCATTGATGTAGGGGTGATGATCATTCTAGTTGCCTGCGCGAGAGAGACCTAAATCATGCACGAGTAGCTGCTTTTTTTGTATGCTCTTAAACCTACTCCCAAAAGGTCCTTGTCGGGAATGCTCAGGAGGTTTAACAGGAGGAGCAGCTCAAACCTCAACAGCAGGAGTAAGCTCCCCCAAAACTAGCACAAACAACTCGACAGTGATGCCGAGTCCTGCACTTAAGCCCATCGGATGTCTAGCTAAGGCTCAGGTAGCTCCAGCATTTGACCATCTCCATCAGGTTAATGAGCTCTGTAAAAACAAGACGGAGCTGCCAGCAAATTGTTCCAGGTTGAGAACTCAATCATATAACCACGGTGGCATCCCAGCTGGTCTCATTGGGCCCACCATGACCGCCCCAGTCGATCTTGAAGGGCGAAGAACCACAGCATTTTCGGACATCCGCTCCCAGGTCATCATAGTATACGAATCTTATTATCGCCAGCATATGTCATATCTACCCTTGGAACCTCTGGGAGGGCTGAAGATGATGGGAGTTGGAAAAGCTGCCTGTATATACCTTGGATACGTCCATGTGAAAATCCATCTAACAGAAGAAGTGGCTGGAGTGAACACTAAGTTGAACCCCTTGGCGTTTGGTTGCAACACGAAGAATCCAAATTCTGAAGTGTCACTGGTCACTGGCACTGTTTGGTACGTTAGCCTATGCACAGAGATGGCCGGCGCAAAGAACACTCAAGATGCACCAATCCTGCCAACAGGCCTACCTCAAGAGGCATGGAAAAGTATGATCGACCTGAAGGGCCTTGGGAGACGTGACCACCGCCAATTATGGTCAAGCTGGAATACCACCTCGCCAGGCTGTGATGGTGCCTGGCTTTATGAGCCTCCAAGAACATGACAGTTACAGAAGGTTGGTGATGGAGGCTCCAGGGGGTGAAGACATGCCTGGAGGACTGCTGGTACAACGCACACTAATAACCGACAATGGCCAAGGATTGGAGAACATCAAGGTCCCTATCACAAATATAACAGACATAGTTATACATATCCCAGGGTGACTGAAGATTGCACAGTTCTTTCTCAACGACTTGGTGGCTCAGGCCCATGCTGCACAGAGCGTCTTTCCTTCCTTTGATGCTCACAAGGTCATTTTTGGGGACTCGCCATTGTCCCAGCGAGAGAAAGATCATCTGTATAGTCAACAACTTCTGCGAGCAAAAGTATTTTCCACTAGTGATTGGGATCTGTGTGAGGCACATGGAGTGGAGCACCACATCAGGCTAAATAACAACACCAAATTCAGAGAGAGATTGCAGAGATTGGCTCCTGCTGATGTGGAAGACGTCAGATGGCATCTCGAGGAACTATTCAATGCCAGGATCAATCAAGAGCCGTCCAAGCCGTCCAGTTGGCCCAAGCTGCTGCATAACATAATTCTGATAGAGACAAGAGAAGACATGATGCCAAGGCCAGATTCCAAAACCAGCAACCTGGAGATAGGTTTCTCATTAGAAGTTCGGGGAGAAGAGGGCGAAACAAGTAGAGGGATCATTGGGAGTCGGAGCCCTATTTCATTGATCAACAGCTGTCTGGTCTGCCCATGTTCAGGGTAAGATAAAAGGGTAAACCCTGATGTGTGAAGACTCTTTGTCGGAATCAGCTCTTGCCCATAGGAGATGAAGTAGAATGGACCCTGGTGCTACTGAAGTTTCTCTTTCACCCAGAAAGATGGTTACTAGGAGTAAGTTAGAAGAGTCTAAATCCACAAAGCGAGTACTGTACAATATGTGTTCTCCAGTCCAGAGAGGAAAGAAAATGATGTGCCAGGAAAGTCACAGAACGCATACGTGGTTAGGAGTCCCTCAGAGATTCAGTCCAGTCAAGGAGAGGAGGAGAAAACAAATAAGGGTGATTCTGAGAGCTTAAACATAGCATTCTGGCACAAGAGTGGAATTCCAATTTCAGGGACTTCAGGTTATATATTACCCCCTGAAGCCAGAGTAAAGGTACCTGTAAATGTTGATACAGAACTCTTAAGCCCCCAGCAAGAGAAACACATCCATAGATCGGACTCAGTAACAATGGACAGACCAGCCGTGTGTTAGTTCTTGTGTCTCCCTGCCTTGGTCCTGCATGAATGCTTGCTTGATAGAATGCCTGGTGGAATGCATGCCTGTGGAGTGTTTTGATGTGAATTCCTTGGACATTCTGTATTTGTCAGTTGAAGAGAGCCTGGGCCAGAGTAAGGGGGGTGGTGGATGTTTTCCCTCTATGTAACTTACCTGTCCCTCTTATCCTAAACGTATACCTTGAACTTAAGTAAAGGTCTGACCTTCAGACTGGGTCTTTAAACATCTGTCACAGAGCAGTCTTATCAATGGCGATGAGGATCTTAAAGAACCCATGAACCAAGGCCTAAAGTGAAGAAAAGAAGGGAGAGAGTGAGTAAGCACCAGTCAGCACAGAGTAAAGGGACAGTGCTCTAACCCATAATAAGAGGAGACATCCCCAGCCCCCGATAGCCTCCAAATGGTGAGCTGCCCCCTGCCTAGAGCAATGCAACAAGGAAGAGTCAGGCAGGGGCAGCTGGGGGCGGGAGCACAACTGCAAGTGGCAATCAGAGGGCCCTGTGGTCAGCTGGGCCATCTTGTATGTGCAGGGCAACCATGGTGGCTTGAAGCCTGGGAGAGACCAAATTTGGCGGTCCTGATATGCCTGGGAGAGACAATTCTGGCGGTCGCTTGGGCCAGGGATAGAGTGGCAGCGAATTTCAGTCTGGGTGGAAATTGCTGACTTGAATGGGCAGGGCAACCCTGCAGTCTAAGACTGGGAGCATAAGGCCTGTTAATTGGCCTGGGAGATATATTGCGGTTGTCATAGCCCCTGGGGACCTGATTCAGTCACTGTTCCTTCTACAGAGCGTCAGGTGCATGGCGTCAAGAAACTGTAACAGAGTTTGGAGGAAGGAGGCCACTTACCAGAGTAGGCGTGATGTTGGGGAGGAGCCATATGCCTCAGCAGGGAGGAGAGGAGCATTCCAATGGGCCCGGAGTGAGATGTGCCCACAGTGTGTCGGAGAGATTGGGGTCGGCACATCGTGGCTGCTCAAAGCTGGGAGTTCTGTTACGTTTGGCGCCTCACTCTGCACTAATGACGTCAAAGAGGACCAGTGTGGTACTGATGATGGCCGGTGAACGTCAGACCTTTCTATGCCCGCAAGCAGTTTCATTAGCAGAAGTTTCCATTCTTTTTGTTAACATTTCCAGAAAGAAGGACCCTGCAATGTTGAGCCGGCGTTGTGACATCATAGGATGTTCGTTGTTCTGGCATCAGGAGTTCCTTTGAGTACTGTACGTGGTCTCTGCAAGAGTTAACAGGAGGAAAGCGCGGTGTGCATCTCTTCACACATGGGTGTATTCGAGCAAGGGCAATGTTATCATCTTACATGGAGGTACTGTTTGTGTTCAGCGCAAAGTGCAGCAGGGACCCTAGTTTAATCTATGCTGGCATTTCGGGTTGCGAAGCACAATGCTGTATGTCTCCTTTTAAGTGTGGGACTTCCATTTAGTTGCGCTGAAGGGATCACAATGGTTCAAGGTGCTTTTTTTGTTTTGGTTGGCAGTTGAAATCTACTGCTAAGAGACCCTTTTTTTACATGAGAGATTTCTTTTTTCTGTACCGCAAGACCCTATGCTACCAACAGCATCAAGTTGCTCCATTTCTGTAATAAATGCTTGGCTATTAACGTGTTATGTTCTCATATGGCGTCAGTTGTGCGGTTGATGAGCTTTTGATATTGTGTCAATATCTTATAGATGCCATGTGAGGCCCGTCACAAATTTAGTGCAGTTGTGTTCTGTGTGGTTAGCCTGTCATGTGAGGCCTGTCGTGGATTTACTGCAGCTGTGATCTGTGTGGATGGTAGCTTTAAGGATACCTGGCGTGTGGTTTATATGAGTCATGGTACAGTGTCCATGTGGGGCTTTGACTGGTGGCTGAGGCTGAGTTGTAGCTTTGTGGACCTGATGCAGTAGTATATATGACGTGTTCTCTGTTATGACCTATGTGCGGTATTTGGAATGGAAGTATTTTGTTTTCAGCACATTTAAATGTAATGTGTTATGTCTAACAAATGTTTCCTCCACAGGACCATCAATGTTTAAGGACTGACCTAGCTCACTGCAATGGACGCTGGACTATTTCTTTTTTAAATGTTATTTCTTTCCATATCTTAAGTGTTACATTTTCAAGAAAATGTTCTGTGTTGAGGAATTTGTTGTGGTATGTCTGTTTTGTAACCTAGTCTACTGGATTAGCAACCCACTGGTTTGAGGTTGTGACGGCCAAGCCCTGTGTTTATGTGTTGGTGGTGTGGTGTCTGCTAGAGAGCATGGCTCGGCGACAGCTGTCTGGTATGTAGACATCTCCACTTGGATGGGTTTCCTAACTGTGCTTTTGGTGATCGGACACCGGCACCCTGATGGGTTGGTCCTCTTTACCTGTCTGTGCACTGGAGTGGGTGCCTGTGTCGAGTGCTTAGTTGTGCTTTTTGTTTTGGTGGTGGTAACTGAAAGGTGAGCTGTTCTCAGTGCACCTTAGTAGTTGGTGGTAGGGTGAGCTGTGCTCAGTGCACTTTTGTGGCTGGTGGTCAGATGCTTGTAGGTCCTAGTTTGTGAACTTGAGGTTTTGTTGTTGCAGTATTGTTGGTTAGGGCTGGTCCCCTGCTTGAGTGTCTGTTGCAGGCCTGTAACAGACTTTTAGTGTATTGTAGGGTTGCTTGGCTTCATTGTAGGTCATTGAAGGGACTTGGTAGTTGGGAGCATGTCTCCGTGTTCTTCGGAATGGGAATTTTTTGGAGTTTGGGGTTGGAGGTTGGTTGTGGCCAAAATGTTTTTGGTCGCATTACCCCATGGTTTCCTTCATTCTTCTTTCCGTACCCTGTTCCATGGTTTCTGTTAAGGAGGGAGATGTGTTATGACTTGTATCTCCCTGCCTTGGTCCTGCATTAATGCTTGTTGGATATAATGTCTAGTGCGATGTATGCCTGTGGAATATTGTGGTGTAAATGCCCTTGGAGATTCTGTGTATGTGATTTGAAGAGAGTCTTGCCCAGAGTAAGGGGGATGGTGGATGTTCCCCCTCTATGTAACTTACCTGTACCTGTCATCCTGAACTTCTACCTTGAACTTAAGTAAAGGTCTTATCTTCAGACTTGCTCCTGACTCATCTGTACCAGAGCAGACTTATCACCGTGCCTTTGGAAAGCACAGAGTCGGGATCCAAATCCCATTTGGAATCAGTTTGTGAACTGTGAGGTTGGCATTTTGGGAGGAGACACAGAAAACAGATTCAATGTATATCAAAGGATTTTAAAATGTCAGGATGGAGTTAGGCCTAACTAGCCCTATGCTAACGTAGGATTTCTCTACCTAAAGAAACTAAGTAAAGTCTGTTGTCAGAAAGTGCAACTGGAAAGTCTGACTGTGTACAAAACCTATGCTTGCTCTGACAACTTAACAATGTGTGGGGATATCAACCATGAACTAAACACAGTTCAAAAAGGAAAGTTCTGGGCTATTTCCATCTCAGTCTTACTCTTTAGCTTCTTTTCCCCAAATGCCAACAAGTACATAACAGTGTTCAATTCACCTTCTTGTGAACTTGAAGTAATACAATTCCATGTTTTTATAGAGGTCAGGATACCCTTCCCCAAGTTCAAAAATATTCCAGGGTATCACATCCCAGGGCTCCCTTCCCCATGTTCAATATTTAAGCAATATGCCCCGAGCCGTGGTGCCATTACCGAGTCAAGTAATTCCCTGGGTCCCATAGTTACAGGCCAGAGCAAAGCAAGGCCTTAATGAAGGCCCTGGGTCATTACCTGACTCGATAATGGCCCTGCAGCAAGGGGCATATTGCTATTGGTACATTTCCCCACAAGACCGGGGTACTAATAGCAATCATTTTCTGTTTTGAAACATTGCAGCGTTTCAGAACAGAAAAAAAAAAATGTCAAAAGAAAATGGCCGCTGGGGAAGGGAAAACGGAGTTTGTTTTCCCGTTCCATGGCAGCCATCGGGAGCGGACACGTTGCGTTTGTTCTCGAAAAAACAAGGTAAGTGCGGTTGGGAGGGCAGGGAGGGTTTGTTGGGGATGTGGGGGGAGGGGGTGGAGCAAACACTCACATGAATCCCTGGTGGTGAAGGATGGCAGCCTCCAGCCCTGTGGAGGCTCAGAGGGGGGATTACCCTGTTCCGAGCCTCCTCATGGGTTGAGGGGCTGCCACCCCCCCCGCTGTGGATGAGAAGGAAGCTGAAGCTTTGAGGGATTCTCGGCAAGGTATGGACGGCCAATCAAAATGGTTGTTTCATTCTGGTTGACCCTCGCCGGGTTCTAATAAAGAATGACACAAAAAGAAGTATCTTGAGGCTTTGTTCATATACTGTGTTTCAACAGTTCTTTACGTTTCAGGGTTCGCTTCACTAAACCTGGTATGCACCAATGATAGCTTTTTTGTTTCAACACAACAGCATAATATTTGTTGGCAATTAGGGTCCTCTGTTCTTGACACAGTTGTTATACCAAAGGGTCCACCCATTACAGGTCATGCAACCAGGAACCTTATATTTTCTTTCAACACTTATTTATTCAACAGGTAGTAATTCTGTGGTCTAACTGCAGTTGTTGCATAGCTCGATCCACCCAGTGAAGATCAGGCAAACAGGAACTTCCTGGTCTCCTTAAGTACTTCAATATTCAGCCAAGAAAGTGGTTTCTCAACCTAGACTCCAACTTTGCACTCAGATTTTTTTATTTAATGTATTTTCCTGTTTTCCTTCAGTTCATTGTTTAATATTAGTAGCTGTGCTGTTTCATATAACTCAATATTCAAAATGAATAGGCTTTGTCTTTCATTTCACTTTGACATTTAATAGGTGTAACTTTTGTATATTTCATTCAGTTCGGAATTCACTAAATACAACGTTGTTGGTTCAATCCAATTCAGAGTTCGGTAAGAACAAAATGGCTTGTTTTGTGCAATTCAATGTTCAATAAGTGCAACTTTGCCGGTTTCATTCAATTCAGTATTCAATAAGGGCAACGTTTCTTGCTTCATTGAGTTCAGTTTTCAATAAGAACAACTTGGTTTGTTTCATTCAATTGGATCTTCAATAAATGCAATTTTGCTTGTTTCATTCAATTCGGTATTCAATAAGGGCAACTTGGCCTTTTTTATTCAATTTGGCATTCAATAAGGACAACTTTGCCGGTTTTCACGGATCACTATGTTATTTGCATTCCCTTGGAGCGCTGAGGTGCTTCTTGTGACTCTGGCATTTACCTGGACTGGTAGCTCTTTTCTGGGTGGCTATTCCCCCGACTGAAAAGCCTGTTCACTGGGTGCTTCGCCCAGCATGTACAGGCTTTCTTGTTCATCTTTGTCTCTTCTCTCCGACAGCGTCTACTGCCTGCCTTCCCTTTCAAGGGATCTCCTTCCTGCAGGGTGCCACCAGCAGGACTCGTGGAATCTGGATAGGAGTCTCTGCATCTTGGTTTCTCGCACAGCTCCTTCTGCTGAGTCTTACTGTTCCCCTGTTTCTCTGCAGTGCATCTGTAGTCCACCTTTTATACAGCTGTGGTCCTTCAATGGGCTGCATGTGTATTCCATGTATTAAGTGTGCCTGGCTCTGATTACAAAGACATGCCTGAACTGTATGCATCTTCTTCATTCCAGTACCAAAGTGGTGAGAGTAAGTGGTGTCAATTACTCTTACTTGCTTCTTCCTCGGTTCAATACTAGAGTGGGTAAAGTGTGTGTGGGATGTTCCTAACTCTCCGTTGTTTCTTCCTCATCTCAGTACTGCTGGATACCCCAAGAAGGAAATAAAGGGGAACTACCTCATAATGACCCATAAAGGTCGGGGAAGGATTAGGTTGGTTATCATGAGGATAAGGGGGATGCTGTATTTTGTCACAAGGGACTTTATTCCCAATCCTTCTTCTCCTCTTTCTGGTATGTCTGGCTTGATAATATCTCCTGTTCTTCTCAGGTACAAGGAGACATGAGGAACAATATCCCATAACCATCTCTGGCATAGGGTTTCCTATGGAAAGGATATGGTAGAATACTGTGTGTCACCGAAGTGCATCCCACTACCAATCACTTAAGGACCCTCCACCCTGGTGATCCTTCCTCGCTCATTCACCCCCACGGTTTGGATCCAAAGCGATGGCCCTTCCCTGGTCACCTGCAAAGAAGCCCCAAAAGGAGTAGATGTGAGGACGCACTCATGTTTCCCACAGACCCTTTCCCTATAAGAATGGCTTCTCACACAAGTGTTTGTTGTTATGAAAAAATTACAGACAGGCGAAATAGCCGAACAATTATGCCATACGCTCCCATTACAGCAAAAACAGGTAGCTGGGAATGCAGGTGTGTCCCCGGACCCTTTTCCATTGTAATGCGATCAGGGATGTGGGCGTACCCCCCACTGTGTGATAAAAAAAACAATGGGAAAAAAAAGAAAAAATAAGGAGCCAGCAGTGCCTGTTCACATCCATGTAAGTGGAAGGAGCTGACGTTGCAAGGAGACAGGGGAGTCGGTGGCACACAATGAAGTGTGCCTCCTTAATGTAAGTAGGGGGGGCGAGAAGGCGAATTAGTGATGGAGGCAGACCAACATGAAAATATTGAAAGGGAAATGCTTGTAAACAAACTCTGTTTTTTCCTCCCGAGGACCTTTCCCTTTTGAAATTTTCACGTATATCTGTTGTTATTAAATTTTGAGGGGGTGCTTGCATTTGGTGGAGATTAGTGTCCCCTCAACGTTTTTTAACATTATATATATCATGTCATCCATTTTGCGTTTTGATGGGGGTTTCCAGTTTGTTGTGCGAAATCGAGGGTGGTGGCACTTTCCGCCACCAGGGGGACCATGGGGGATACCTGACGAGAATGTTAATTTTAGTGCAGCTGATCCCCCTCCGCAGGGTTACCTGGTAGAGTCCAGTGGATTGTTGGAGCCTGCGCTCGGCAAGGTATAAGGGAAAAGAAAAAAAGGTTTCTCAATCTCATTCCTGAGATTCTGTTTCCACATGCCAGTCCCACATGGCGATTTAATGAGGAGAAGGGACGCGAATTCTGGGGAGAAACGGGAAGGGAGTTGAAGCAAGGCGAGAGGAGAGCAGTGAAGATCTGACTAGAGTAGACCTCTCAGCAGCCGTTGGCAGGTCTGATCGGCATTTGACAAACATTTCTGCCCGGCATGGAATAAATCTCCTCCTCCAAGGAGGTGTTCCTCTTCGAGCCCATTTTCCAGCTTTATTGGGATTGAGAGGGAGCACCGTGGCGTGATGGCACTTGGCGAGACCTCGCGGTCTGTGATGTCTGTGGCACGTATGTATCCACGGATCTATAAGAGGGAAGAAAAGAAACGGTGCTCTGGGCCGATCAGTCTCATCTTCGGTTGTTTTTTTTTTTTTTTCTTTTGCGTTCCCTGATATTTTATGTAACCCAGTTACATTGCAGTGTGTATATCACCTACTGGGTTTATGTGTGTCCTAACTTCTGGCCTTATGTAAGTGAGAGAATGCTATCATGCGCGTATATATATCTAAGGACGGTAGGAAAAACAAGTCAACAAGAGTGGGAAATCAAAACCGGTGGAGAGGCAGAGGTGGTAAAAAACCACAAGGAGGGGGCAGAGGAGCCGGAAATACAAAGAGCACTACCCCGGCCAGATCTCTGTGCTCTGGAAATTAAGCGATACGGAGAAAGAAGATGACAGCAAGTTTCAAATAATCAACTTATCTGAACATATTCTTACCCCCACCCAGACCAAAGTACTCAGTCTGGGTTTGAACTTTTGCCCCAATGCAAAAAATGACTGTGTACAAACTAGGATTGATTTCGACCAATATGTGCGCAAAATACGTCTAAAGAAATTCTTCACATTAAATGAAATAAAGAAACGGCCAATACAAAAAACAGTGGGAAAACAGAGGTCAAAATAAACGAAATGAACACATTATCAGATTTGATAGGTGTAGAAAAGGGCCTAGACATGGGTGCCGAAGATGAGCCCATTGACTTTGAAGAACTCAACATCAGAACAGACTGGACAGCCAAAAGTAATTTGAAACAAAAGTCCAGGTTTAATCCCACGATAAGTACTGGTAGCAATATTGAAGCATTTCAGAGTTTGGTTATTGAAGACCTCAGGACTTTGCAAAGGAAGGAACACAAGCGTAAATTCAAGGATAATATGTCAGTCCTTGACAGGCAAGCCTTAACAGAGCTACAGGAGCTGCAAAATTGTATCATCGAATCTTCAGACAAAGGGCGCAACATAGCCTTACAGAATAGAACAGACTATATTAAAGAAGCATATAAACAGCTGAATGACAAAACATGCTATACAAGAATCAGTACCAATCCAATTAAGGACTTGGAGACCAAAATAAATGTACTCCTATCGGGATGGGAACAACAAGGTATCCTTACAGAGGAGACTCAAAGGATTTTGTCAATCAGCAACTCAATTGTACCTACCATCTATTTTCTTCCAAAGGTACATAAAGATCTGAATAAACCACCAGGAAGGCCCATTGTCTGTTTGACCGGCTCTGCTCTCGAAAATATGTCTAAATATATCGATGAGGCTCTTTTTCCCTTTGTATCTGTGCTACCGTCATACCTCAAGGACACCACAGACTTTTTGCTGCGTGTTGAGGACATACCATGGGAATCGGAGTATTTGATGGTGACCATGGACGTGGTATCATTGTACACGTCCATCGGCCATGAATATGGTAAAAGGCATGCCGACATTTTCTGAATACCAATTTCCTGAATTATTTGGAACATACTGAGATGCTCCTTACAGTGATAGATCTTTGCCTCACGAACAATGTTTTTCTGTTAACAATGACTACTTCAAGCAAATGCAGGGGACTGCCATGGGCACAACCTTCGCGCCTCAAATGGAAACTTGACAATGGGAGCATGGGAGGAACTTGAGGTATGGGCAGACTGTAACCGCGAGTACACAGACAATGTGATACTGTGGTTAAGATTTATAGACAATTTGTTTATAATCTGGAAAGGCACAGAAAGGAAATGGTTGGACTTTGTGAAACTTCTGAATCAGAACTCTAACAACCTGAGATTTATGGAAACACACAGCTGCACGTTAATTACTTTTTTAGATGTTAATGTGAGAATTGTAAACAATAAAGTAACTTGCGAGCTACACAGAAAGAGCACTGGATGTAACACCCCATTACATGCAAAAAGCATACACCCCAAAAATCTAATTTGGAGTGTCCCATATGGGGAGTTCATAAGGCTCAGAAGAAATAACAGCACATTAGAAGTTTTTGACTCGGAAAGCAAAATTACAGCTCAAGGTTTCAAATGTCAAATGTACCCAAAGCAAGTGATAGAGAGGGCCTATCTCAAAGCAAGATCAAAAGAGAGACAGAGCCTCCTATCAGGACCAAGCAAGAAATCCAACGTAGGCACAGAAACAGAGAGTACACGCCTCATCCTCACTTTAATACTCAAGTGTTATCCATTAAACAAATTATTCATAAGTATTGGGAAATCCTCATGGTGGATAGGGACCTATGCACCAGTTTGACGAATAGGCCCGAAATAACATACAGAAGAAATTGGTCTATTAAGGATACTCTTGTTCAAAGTTATATGTCAAAAGTTGAAGAAAGCAGCAAAAAGTATTGGTTAAGAAACACTAAGAAGGGTTTTCACAAATGTACACGTTGCAATATGTGCAAATATGCGAATAACTGCAATTCCTTTAAACATCCTGTCACAGGACAAATGGTTGAAATATCAGAGACCATTACATGTGAAACACAATATGTAGTTTATGTACTTACCTGTTCTTGCCAGAAATGGTACATAGGTAGCACTAAATGTAAATTAAAAATACGCATCCAACAACATGCACGTGCCATTATCAATAGCGATGTGAATTACCCGATGGCCAAACATTTTGCTGAATATCACAACAAAAACATGGGTAGTTTTGGTTTCTTTGGTATTCAGAAAATAGACACTGCACCAAGAGGAGGCGACAAAGAAAAATTATTGCGACAACAAGAAACCAGGTGCATTTTGGACTTTGGCCCTCATTACGACCCTGGCGGAAATCGAAAAACGATGGCGGAAATGCAATACCGCCATCGAATACCGCTCGTTGCGACTATGACCCGTCACCGTAAAGTACGATGCCATTAGCGACACCGTAGTGAACGCCATGCAAAACCGTAATTACCACCATGGCGCAACGGTACGCGAATTCTGACCCTAGCGGACATTTACATAACGCCATCAAGCATGGCGGAAAGTACCATTCCGCCATGGCGAGAAATACGGCATCGTGAACCAACCGTAAATGGCCCTACTGAGTGCCTGTACACCACACCCTGGCCACATTGCACAACTCCTCGTAGGTGCAATGAAGTCACACAATGCAACCAGTGAAATGCACAAGTCACCCACGCATGCCAACGAACAAATGAATGTAGGGGCTCCAAGTGCCTTGTGAGTGGCCATCCATATTTGGCATGTCACCATTGCCGTACTGATGCAGCACAGGCATGCGAAGGTTCAAGTACAGCAAAATGAACTGAAAGATGAGACAAAACAACAACAGGCCCCCATCGCCTGACACCAGTGCAAGGCAACATTCAAAGCAGTATCCTGAGGGAGACTGCACCAGCCCTGTACACATGCCAGTAAACAAACCAACCATCAGCATAAGCATGTACCACACAAGTTGGCAGAGTGACTGAGCAGCCAGGCTCATCTCAAGAGGGGCCAATGAGAGCTGCAGGGCACAGATGGCACGAATACAGAAGCTATTCCAATGGACATGACCTCAGTCTCCCTCCAAGAAACGCACGCAAACACAGGCACCTGTGACCAGCCATTTCCTGATAATCACATCATTCCACCAATCCACCTGGCTGACCGGCATCAGTTACACAAAAGCTAATCCCCCGCCCCTAAGCATGACATCATTAAAACAGTCATGATGGCAGCCCCTATCCCTGACCTTACTGGGCTTCGTAGGCAAACGCGGCCAGTACAGTACCACGCAACTATACTCAGAAGCCGGAACCCAATGCAGATCTACTCACAATACATCGCTCCACAAATAGGAATATGCTACATTACTTCCAAAGAATAACGCTACACGGTTAACATCAGACTAAAATTTTAATGCACATCAAATTCACCAAGCCCATACAGCTATTAGGTCATAAACCCCGAAATATCTACATAACTGTGGGCTGCATCCGCAATAAATGACCAGCTACTCCTTGTGTGACGCCCTGTCCCTTCATGGTACACAGGGGCCACATTCACGTTCAAAAAGGCAACATGGAAGCGCCTAGAACCGCAGGCCCGTCCCATTAGGTAGGCACTAGTCCAGCTGAAAGGTAGATATGTTGCTCCTAGCCACTAGTACTGCGTAAGGGCATGTGGCCCATTGGCGATCGTCCCATAAGATCGTAATGGTGCTCCACTGATGAACTCGAAGCAGCAGGTGTCGGGAGTAAAAGCCATCTGCAGGAGTGGCATACAGATGGCAGCGGCAAAAGGGGAGGAGATACCTGTCACCCAAATGAAATGAAAAAGAATAGTATGGCCATCAGAACTTCATTAGTATTACTCACTTCAATGATCACACTAAATCTACAGCCATATGCATGCTAGCCCACTCAAAAGGATTATTTCCACCCATGAATCACTTGCCAATCATAACAATATAAATCGAGGTGAAAACACTATTACAAACGAGTGTTCGTGTGCATGCGTCTGTTAAAACAGAATCCATTAGATGGGATTAGTAACGTGCATAGACACAACTGTTGGAAGGCGCGTCGAGACAGGGAGGGTTCAACAAGGGCAGATAGACGATGGTCCCACTATGGCAGCTCTGCATCACATAGCGCAGGGGAAGGGGATAGATTCCAATAAGCCATGTACATGGCAAACTCTCAATTAAATCATCTGTCCATGCATCCATACATCATTCCCTCATCCCGGTATAAAAACGCCTGATTATTTACTCACATAACATTTGAAATCTCCATTGAGTCTGTGCGTAATGCAGCCTGCAAAATCCACTGTGCCCCAGGCCGGAATAATAGTGTTGTGAAGTAACATGTATGTGGGAACGTCCTGCCTATTCGTCCACTACGCTATTGCGCATCCCATACTATTCATATCAATCATTGCATTCTCGCCATGGCCCCTGTCCCAAGGACATTAAACAATAGAACGTTATATTTGCAGTCAGACCTGTGGGCGTCTCCTCGCCGCTAGCTGAAAACCGAAAGCGCTGTCCTTCG
Source organism: Ambystoma mexicanum (assembly GCF_040938575.1). Classification (NCBI taxonomy): domain Eukaryota; kingdom Metazoa; phylum Chordata; class Amphibia; order Caudata; family Ambystomatidae; genus Ambystoma; species Ambystoma mexicanum. The sequence goes on from NC_090929.1 coordinate 551,152,258, forward strand.
AATTCCTCATTTGCAACATCACGTCGAAAAGACATCTGTGACCGCTTGAAATCACAAATTCATCCATGTAGTGCGGCAGTGTGTGAAAATGGCAACTGGCTTCACTCACAAATGGGACGCCCCGCCCGTCGGTGAACGTCGGTACAGTGCTCACCCAAAGGGGATTGCAGCTGGCACAGGTGGAATGAATCACCACAGGTGGAGGCTATACAGCCTGAAAACACATAAATTGCACACCCAACCCCCTCCCACAACCACACCCACTCCAAAATGCTACCGGCAGAACTAGCGATGTTGGCCCTGGGGGACCTGATAGCACTGCAAGTACTCCAACTTCAAGAAGAAGACGAACACCAACTACTACAACAACCGGCCGCACAGAGGAGACGCAGGAGGAGGAGGAGGGCAAGGCAGGGCCAGCAAGGCCCACCAGCACAGCCACAACCACCATGCAGGCAGCCCGCAATCCCACGCCTCCGAGCTCATCCGTTCAACCTCACTGCTGAGCAGATCCACACCCTCTACCGTTTGGACCGGGACACCATAATCTCCATTGTGGACATGACACACGCTGACCTTGTCAGCATGATAGATAGCCCAACCGCCATCCCACCCCTACTGAAGGTGGTGTCTGTACTCCACTTCCTGGCCACAGGCACCTACCAGCACACAGTCGGACAGTTGCATGGCATTTCACAGCCACTGTTCTCACGGACACTATTGCAAGTGCTCGATGCCCTCCTGAAGCACGCAGACGACTACATCTCATTACCACGCTCGGAGCTGGAGATTACAAACACAAAAGTGGGATTCCATGCACTTGCCGGCATACCGGGTTGCATTGGTGCCATCGACTGCACCCATGTGGAATTGGTTGTCCCACATGCCATGGAGGTCCAGTACCGCAACCGGAAACAATATCATTCTCTTAATGTACAAATGGTGTGTGACTCCAACAGGATCTTTACACATTGTTGTGCCCGATTTCCTGGATCAACCCATGATTCTATGGTCTTGAGGAACTCTACAATACCACGCTACATGGAGCGACACGCAGGGAACAGATCCTGGCTACTCGGTGAGTCTCAATCCATGCATGATAATGTGGGGTATGTGATGCGGCAATGACCTGGCAGGAAGGGGGGGGATGCGTACGTAGCAATGTCATCCCACAAACATCCTATCTTGTCCACATACAGGTGATGCCGGGTATCCACTGAAGAGATGGCTCCTTACACCACTCCGGAACCCACAGGACCAGCATGAGGAGGACTACAACCATGCCCACTCACGTACCCGTGTAGTCATAGAACAGGCATTCGGCCTACTGAAGGCTCGTTTCCGCTGCCTCAGCAGGTCTGGCGGGGCACTCCTGTACCGCCATGAGAAGGTTGCAAAGATAGTCATGGCATGTGTCATGCTACACAACATGTGCGTACGTAGAAATGTGCCCATGCCCCCTGACGCAGAACTGCAAGCACCTGAAGATGGTCATGATGAGGCTGGGGATGTGGCAGCACCTCAGGGAGTCCGCGAGGCACAGGAGGCCCGTGAAATTCGTCAGAGTATCATAGATTCATGCTTCTAGCACTCACGCCTGTTGGCTGATGCATGGACACGGCACTTGTGGCACTGTGTGTGTCGGGAACATGCACAATGTGGACTGTACGCCTATAAAGGACTCATACACAAGGAACAATGTCCACACATCTCATTGGATGATTATGTAATGTTCATAGCATATGTGAAGTCATGTTACACACCCCATCGACCCGCCACCCAAGTAAGCCCAACACCCCCCCTCCACTCTCCTACCTCCCCCCCGAACACCAGTGTCCAAAGATGCTCATTGTCAGTGGGCAGACGCTATTGCAAGCCCCCTCTCCGGGTATCAGGGGCACCCCTGCCTGTGGAGCGCAGGTTCCTCCCAGATCTACGTTGGGGGCTGCCCTGGACGGAACTTGCAACGGATGATGTCTCTGCCTGCTCACGTCCATGCATGTCCCTAAGAGTTTGTGAGAGCTCAGTGAGCACACGGCGCACAGCGGCAAGTTCACCACATACGTCTTTGGACGTTGCATGCAGTTCCCCCCTCAGGCTCTCGGTGCTTCTCTCCATTTGTACCCTTAGTGTCTCTGTACTTCGCTCCATTTGTGCCCTAAGTGTCTCTGTACTTCGCTCCATTTGTGCCCTAAGTGTCTCAGTAGATGTTTCTATGGCTGCCTTAGAAGCCCCACATTCATCAGCATGCTCCTTGAGGAGCGTGGCCAGTTGCTGCTGTTGCACGATCACCTGGTCGAGGGACTGTTGCCTCTGCTGGGCCATGGCCATTTGCGGTGGGGTCACAGAGGGGCTGATCAACTCCTGTTGCCTTGCCACAGGGCTTGTGGGGGATGGCCAGTCGTCGTCTTGTGGGTGCCCCTGCGTGGTATCCTCATGGTGTAGGGGATGAAACAAACAGGGGGATTGAGACAGGTCATGGATGGGTCCTACATCGACAGCACCGTTGTCTGTGTCGGAGCATGCTGGCATTAATGCAGTGTCACCTATGGTGCTGCTGCCATCAGAAGCAGTGCCTTCTGTGGCATCCATTGGGGGGACCTGTGGTGCTGCTGTTGTGGGCATGCTGGCTGCTGGGGTGCCTGTTGAAGTCCCCTCCTGTGTGCTGCCACTTGATTTGGGCTGCTGCCGTGTCTTGATCCGTGCAGCTGAGGTGGAGGGTCTTTGGCCGTTGGTCTTGGCCCTCTTTGCAGGTGTGCTGGTAGGGGTGTCCTGCAGCTCGTCGTTTGACTCGGACCCTGTGGTGGAGTAAAGGAGGGCGAGCGTTATTAATGGGTCTGTGGAAATTGGAATGGCAATGTATCACATGCATTGGGGTGGTACCTGAGGGTGATTTGGGTCAGGGCCTTGGAGGTGGTTTCATTTCTGTGTGGATTGAGGATGCAGTTGTTTTGCAGCCTGCAGTTAGGGTGTGCATGCTGCACGTGTAGAGGGTGTTTTTAGGATTTTTAATTATTTATGTATTTAATGTGACTTTTAAAGTGCGCTATCAGGCCAATGTATGTGGCCGTTCTCCTGGACATGTGTTTCTGTTGCACTATGTGGCCACATGGTACTTCACATGATTGGACATTATGGATTTAGCATTGTTTTATTTGGCCCACCTACCTGATTCTTCGGATGTCTGCACTCCTTTCTCCATCCCTCCGACTCCCTCTATGCTCTCCATTCCAATGGTGGAGGCACAGATTTCTTCCCAGGGGGTCAACTTGATGGGTGATTCCGATCCTCCCCCGGTAGCTGTGGCAATGTTATGGTTGGCTGATAGTATGCTCCGTACGCGTATCCGCAAGTCGTCCCATCGCTTTCTGCATTGCTGTGGGTTGCGGGGTGCGGTCCCCACCGCACTTACCCGCTGTGCCACCAGGGCCCATATGGCCTTCTTGTTCGCAAGTGCCGTTCTGGTCATTTGCGTCGAGAAGACGACGGCAGCATTCTCCTGGAGGGTCTCTGTGAGCACAGTGAGTTCCTCATGGGAGAAGTGGACCTGCCGCTTGCGGTCGCACGCTTTTTTTGCTACTTTTCCCATTTTGTTTGTTATAACTAGGGTGGCTGTCGGGTTGGGATGTGTCTCAGGGTCGGATTTTTAATGGTTGTGTTGGGATTCTGATTTTATAGGTGTACGGCGTGCTGTTTCCCGTTCCGGCCCCATGTTTTTACTTCCGTTTCCGTATATTTACGGTCACCGTATTTTGCGATTGGCGCTCATTACGGTGACCGCTATGATGGGTGGCGGAATTGCACCAAGGGCGCCGTACGACGGCGGAGAGGGGCGTTTTGGGGACATTTCCGCCATCGCGGACTTTGCACTTCCGCCATGGCGTAATGCTCGTGCCCGATGGGTCATAATTGGCCGCACTTTACTCCATCGTGCAATGGCGGAAACGCTATTTACGCTATGGCGGTCGGGTCAGTTACTTTCCGCCAGGGTCGTAATGAGGGCCTTTGAGAGCAAATTTCCCAGCGGTCATAACATCGATGAGGAACTCTACACATTTTTGGGCCAATGAGTAATATTAATACCCTGTGTGGGACCATATAGGAGGATTTTGAACTCATTACATGAACAGTATCTAATCCCAATTTATGTTTAACAATTGTGGCCATGGAGTACTAAGTCAAGAAATATTAAGACCATATTTCCATCAGAACAATTGATTGCCAGCAGCAGTGTTCTGTACAGGGATTGCTCGATATACAGTGTTTTTCTTCTCATTTTTATATTCACATTTTAACTTGGTGGTTGTTTCTTTGGATATTGCACTTTAGTTTGAGGTTGACAAGTGTGGAAAGCTTTTTGGCCAAGTTTATCGTTGTGATGGCTATTGGCAATATGTTAAAATGACAATGCAAAATAGAGCAGATATTGGTTGTTAGTAAAGATTTCTTCTCTCTATTCGAAATATATGACAATTGGCACTGGGCACTTTGATATATTGGAGTTAACAACCCTTAACATTTATAGGGGAGTCTATGCAGATGATCAACTTGAGATACAGGTCACTTTTGGATCAGGAAATCATGTAGCATTATCAGTGCCTCTGTAATGACTGCCAGACTTGCACTTTGCACTTTAGAAGAATTATGCTGCTATTAACACTCTGCACTTTAGGATTTCAATGTTGTTTCACAAATTTTACATTTTGTAATATTTATATTGAGTTTGGATTAAGTCATAACAACTGTATAGGCACTATGCACTTTAGTAACAGTATGCATCAAGCATTGGACACCTCCAAGGAACCTTACATGGACCTTTTATGGTGGAATCAATAAATGCTGTTGCATATTAGATATGAAATGTAGTTCCGGCTTTAATGGATTGTAAATTATCAATGCAACTATTGCACTTTAGTTCACTTATAGCCAAAAAACGAGAACCAACTTTATAATAACTGTCTAGCCGTTTTCTGCACTGTGCAGAATAAATGATGGCACACAATCCTGAAATGTGTATCCCAAACATGCTGCAATCATTTGGCTAAATGTACTGCAAGTTGTGCAGCATTCCTGCATCTCTCTGGTCTGGAAAAACAGTCTTAGACCACTTCTACATATAGAGATGGGAAAAATATGAATTTATTGTATTAATCTTCCCTACGAATTACGAGATGCAGGATGCTGCACTGTGCAATTCAGTAAATAAAATGCACAAACAGGCGTGCTACTGTCGAAACTCCTGGTTGAAATACACCAGTACCTGGTACATGGAGATGACGGCAAAACCATTCCATGATGGTGGGAGGGTTGTTGCTAGCTAGTCAGCAATGTATTATAGTAAGAACATATCCGTTTTTTGTGTTCATCTCACCGTGGCCAATCATTGGCAGTTTGCTTGCTGGTTGAAGGTCTTTTTAAGAAAAAAACACACTTGTGCAACTGTGATTGTGGTTGTGAACAAGCGGTGAGTTTTGCAGCGAAACGCGTCAACATTCTTTTTACACTTTGGGAGAGCTTTACTTTTCATGGCTTATACTTGCTAAATCGCTTTTTAGCTGTGTTGTTTTTATGGATCGAAATAAAGATTGACTTTGATAAAGAAGAAACGGTATCCGGATGGATTGTTTTTGTCCTTCGAGCATGGAGAGTGCCGCTTGCCTGGCCTGATTGACATCAGAGTTTGACATTGATATATATATATATATATTTTCTTTTTTTTCACAGGGGAGTATGCAATGTTAGATTTCAGCAGACAGTGGCCCGGTGTATTTCAAGTATATGGCTCATATGTGTGTGGGTCTATAATACATTCTCGCATCAAGTTGCACCCACGGTTAGCATATCGCAATCACGATTTTATATTTCAATGAAAAAAATTAATATATATACTTTTCATCATTTTTTGAGTGTTGCTGCAGTTTCCATGATTTACAGGCGTCTGTACGAGTTTGCTGACTTTATAAAACTGAGCTGGCGTTTTTGGGTTTTTGACATTTCGGCTAAGGGGAGTCGGTTTTATCAATTATATAAACCCTTGGTCAGGGCCAGCAGGCCTTAACCACCCCTCTTGCAGGTGGGACGCAGGAAGGCAAGAGAGGGGTTTTGTTTCTTTATCCTCTCGCATTCCTGCTTGGCTAGCGGATTACATGGAGTTGGTAAAATACTCAAGGTTTCATAGGCGGATAGTGTAGGCTCTTCTCAGTGCGCATTGCAGTTGTGTATACATGTATTTTGGTTTTCTGTGTCCCTGTTAGTCTTTGTGAATATTATCTGTTGTGCCCTAGTCTGCAGCTACCTGTGGTGGGCATTAAAATGGTTTCATTATGAAATTGAAGTGTTCACTTTAAAGTGACAAGTTGGTTGCTTTCCCCCTCATACTGTGCGGTGAAACTGCAAGGGCAATGCTTCTTAAAGTCTCAAGCCGGGTTAAGCCGGTAGGGTTGTAGTGATTCATATTTACTATCATGGGGCAAGCAGGATTTTAATGTACTGCTATGATGGATATGTATTAAAGTGTATTTATAATATCTAGTACAGTAGTTGCCCTTATAGGTCTGTGTTTTGCCATCTGGCAAAAGTTGGAATTGACCAGGTTCTGTACTCGTCCTTATCTAGGTATTAGGCCTGAGCCACACCACAGTGCTAAATGCTAACACTGTTTCCGTAAATGCATGTATGTATGTAGGTTTACATATTACTCCTTTTCTATTTCCCAGGTGGTCTATTACTCCATTTGCACAGTTTTGGCAACTGGACTATCAGGAAAATGGGGCTACCTATCTAAATGGTCCTGTCAACAGAGGCAAGAATTAATTTTCAAATACTGTATGGGGATGTGCAATATCTGGTATTGATGTCCTATCGGGGTTGCAGGATACTCATGTAATGTTAATATATTTATTTATTCTTATTTGTGATATAAACGTTAACCTGTCTCAGGGCTTACCAATTAATTGAGTGTGCATTGTCGTTTATTCCTGTTATTGGAGGCATCCTGGTCTCACGGTTCACATTGATGTCAACGTGTCAATTCTCCATTCATAGGCGAAAAGTTCTGGGACTAGGCCCCCACACTGGATCACATTTGGGGGCCCCTCGTTTTCAGTCAATTGCCTGGAGTTATTCTGGTCATGTTATCCCCAGAGCCCCATGATACGCGCATGTGGGCGGTAAGGTGTGTGGCCGGGTGTGTTACATTACAGGTTGCTGATTAGTCAATACTACACCACTTTTACTTAGCCATTCTTTTCATCACACTTCTCTGTCAAGGCACACACACTTTACACATACATTACAACTCTGACATAATAAGTAATTCTCCAGTGTTAAAGCGGTACCCTCTACCCCCTTAGTTGTGTCTACTGCAAAGTGAGGAGAAACTAGAATGACTTCTTTCACAGTATATATTAATTACTGTATTTTCTGCAACTGTGAAATGCTCCAGTGACACACATTGTGTGTGCTTTAAAATATTATCTATAATACACACGGAAATGGGATCATTAGGAGTTCCAACAGTTTCCTCCCAAAGCAACCCAGTGCCACAGGCATTACTTTTGCAATTGACTAACACCATTATCAACCACAGAGACAGCATGAAGGTAGCATGTGAAATATTTATTTTGAAAAACCTTTGACTAAGTGCACCAGAGGTAAGCGTTTAATCAAGCAAATCCATAAAGGATGTTTTGGCAATATTTTGTATTGATTTTGCAAAGGAAAGACAATACATCCAGATATGGAAAGATTTGCAGACAAGAAATTTCATAAATCTTTCATGCCTTAGGGCCAAATTTTTACAAAAAGCGCTAAGTCTATGCAAACTACTTTGTGCCATAAAGAACATTCCGCCTACTTGCGTGTGTGAAAAGTTTAGTGATTTTCACTGATTCATGGATTCTAAAGCATAAAGTAATCCACACCACAATCAATGAGTTGCACCTGGAATGCCCACAACACACCCCCATGCAAACAAAAAGTAGCCCAAACAGCCTTTGGCCTGCCTTTGCACCACCATCCAGCACACCGGCAAAACTGTACATCGTCCCCTGTAACTGAAAGCAGCAACTCAGCGAAACTGCAGACCGTCACGTGAAACGCAAAGGCAACACCCAGGCAAAACTGCAGACAGTCCCCCGTAACTGAAGTCAGCACCCCGGCGAAACTGCAGACCGTCCTCCGTAACTGAAAGCAGCGACCCAAAAAAACTGCAGCCTGTCACACAAAATGCAAGGCGGCACACTGGCAAATTGCGAACTGTCTCCCATAATTTGAAGCAGGATCCCAGTGAAACTGTGAACCGTCACACGTAACCAAATGCAGTAACATGGCAAAACTGTGGATGGTCACTGCTAAGTCAAATGTGCCCCCCAAAGTCCTGACACCTCCCACTACCCCACTCATCTCTGCCCCAACCCCAGGCAGCCCCCTGCTAGTCTGCCGTACTCACACTAACCCGACTTACCTCCGGTCCAACACCCATGGTAGCCGCCTCAAGTCCTGACACATCCCAATAGCCCCACTCACCTCTATCCCAACCCCAGCCAGCACCCTCACGTCCTGAGACCTCCCACTACCCCAACTCACCTCCGTCCATCACCCATGGCATCCCCCTCAAGGTCTGACACCTCCTGCTACCCCACTCATCACAATCCATCACCACTGGGAGCCTCCACAAGCCCTGACATCTCCCACTACCCACACTCAACTCTGCCCATCACCCGAGGCAACCTCCTCAAATCCTAACACCTTCCACTACCCCCACTCACATCCACCCATTACCCCTGGCAGACCCCTGAAGTTCTAACACCTCCCACTACACCTACTCACATCTGTCCCAAACCCAGAAAGCCCCCTGCTAGTCTGCACTACTCCGACCTGCCCTCATTCACCTCTGCCCATCACCCCTGGCAACCCACTCAAGTCCTGACAACTCCCACTACCCCCACTGTCTTCCATCCATCAACCCTGGCAGACCCCTCGAAACCTAACACCTCCCACTACCCCCACTAACCTCCACCCTAAACCCAGGCCGCTCCCCGGTAGTCTGACCTACTCCCACTATACCCGCTGACCTGCCTCCCAACCCCAGGAAGCCCCCCACTCGTCCACACACCTACCAGTCAAATGTGGAGCAACAACCAACTGCACCTTCTCAGGCTTGCCTCCACCATGACGTACACCTGCCACATATCCTCCACCAACCCTTTTAACTGGTAATGCTGATGTCGAATCCAGGACTGTAGCTTCTTCAAAGACCCCCTGGTACACAACAATCAGCTGCACATCTACATGACAGCATACTGTTGCACCACCTACACATCCACCACTCCATGTTCATGTGACATAGTAATGCAATGCAAAACAATGTGGCACTGTATAGTGCTGGTCGGACATTGCAATGGCCTCAACGTGCTGTGGAAGGAATGCCCCGGAGGACCCAGCTATGAGGAATCAATGATTGACTTGAGCCATCAAGAATTCCTGTGTGCATTTCAGCCTGTACAAAGGTAGGTATGTATATAGGGGTTGCAAAGTTCATGCCAGTGACCCAAGCATTACAGGCCTGTGGATGAATTATGTTAAGGCTGTCATAGAGTGTGCGACTCAAGGAGATCAATGTGTCCAGCTAGACTGTACAATCAATCATGGGACTCAGCTGCAGTGGATAAGTAGCCGTACATTGGGAGGGATACACCAATTTCCCATTGCATGCACATGTGATGAGTGTAGCCCACTGATTCATAGTGAAAACCCACAATGCAATATACCCATAACAGTGAAAGAAATGTCAGCACTTCTACAATGACAAGCAAGTGCCAAATGAACACCGAAACATCAGTGGACTGTAAAGTAACGCAATGTACAATAAACTCAAACTCAAGTTGCCAATGTGCAGAGGTGAATGAGCTGACACCAGATGCAAAACACAACTTAACCAAGTGGAACATGTGGCAATGCACATGAACAAGTGAGTATCCATCCCACAATTGAGACCCCAAACACCATCATTACATATCTCACACATCATCACCACAACCAACCCTGTATGCACACCATTAAACACACATCAGAAAACATCACTACAAAAACACCAACACACTGTCATGATTCCTGCCCCTCATGTCCCCAACCCTCCAAGATGTCAGACTGGAGCCAGGCCATGATCACCTACATGGCCCTCAAGGGCCTCTCCATCCCTCCAAAGACCCACTTGGAGTCAGATTTGGGGCTTGTGGCACCAGACTCACTCACTCCCATAGGATAACATTGGGGATTGGACTTGTAGTGCATTGATGGGGACAAGATGGATGCCCCCACATATTTCGGTTCCCAGAACTGCATGTGCAGTTTAGTCTTTTGGGTGTGGTTCAGCCCAGAGACACCTGGGATACCCAGAGACTATTTAAGCCACGCCCAGGCTGAGAAACATGTTTTGTGTCTTCTGCACCTGCAGCATGACACTCACCGTGTTCGGATCGGTCTCCAGTAGGCCTGCATCTTTCATCTCCTACAAGAAAAAGAACACGGTTAGGAATGGCCTTACCTTGCGGCGCTTCTGCCCATCATTCATCGCTCTTTCTGTTCTGCGGGCATCTTTGGCGGTGTCATTCCCATCCCGGCACGCTGCTTCCTAAGGAAAAGGGAAAAGAACAGAAAAAAGGCATTAGTAAGCATTCAGGAAATCTTCGCTTATTTTTAAAGACTGTACGAACTTCAAACACTTACCTGAATCCCAGCCGCTCTGGGGGAACTCTGTCTCCGGAACTTCTCAACCATCTGCAAGAGGGAAAAGACACTCCAGGTTAGCGTGGAAACATCTAGAGGCACTGCATTCCGCGCTTACTCACCGCATTTCTTCTTCATAACTGGCATCCACGCTGAAAACGTTGCGGCACCTAAAAGACACAGAAAAAGAACTCAGTTCAATACAAATATGAAAGGGTTGCATCGCGCATCGCGCTCTCACTCACATTCAGCGCTACTCATCTCAGCAGCACGTCGCCATCGCCGGACGCCGGCCATCATCTAATGAAGGAAAGGAACGAAGTTAGAGAACTGTTCAAAAGACTCATTATACTTACCTGTCAGACTCTTGACAGTGAAGTAACTAGGCAGCAATGAGCCCGCATCAATCAACGCGCCCTTGCGCTGAAAGCAGGACAGAGAGCACACTTTCCAAGAAAACAAGGTGAGCTGTGGATCAAAGGGAAGGGTTGGACCCCGGGGAAGAAGGAGTTCAAGCACACAGAGACAATAGGGAGTTAAACTCTACCAATCCTGTGTTTCAGGCCCAGTTTCCAGTTGAGTAGACTCGAGGGAAGGGTTGGAGGTCATAAGAGGTCAGAACAGGCTGAGTGACGTCCCCGTGGGGACCAGGTGAGCGTTACACACACTGACACTAAAAAAGCATGGTCTCATTACAAGTTTGGCAGTAGCCTTGCCAGTAAAACCGCAGGCTGCTGCCAAATGTGCAAATTTTTCCGGCACCTGGCAATGGGGAAATATAGGGCCATTACAACCCTGGCGGACCCTGTATTTCCCCATTGCAAGGGCTCAGAAACTTTTACTCCTCATTCACATTTGAGCCCTATAGGGTTCAATGGGAATGAAGAGGCAGGTAGCATTGGCACCATTCAGAAAGGTGCCGGTGCTAGCGAAAGTGTATGCTCGCGGGTGCCGGTCTGCCCGCCAGTTCCGACCTGGCAGGCGAAAAGGCATCCGTGAGCAGAACTCATAGTTTGCTGGTATGGTGACTATGGTACCAGCAAGCTTACCAGTACCATAGTTACAGGACCAGCAAATTGTAATGAGGCCCACAGTGACCCTGCACAAGGAACGGAATTAGATAAACAGCCTGTAGAGGTGGAGTCAAGTAGCCCCACCAAAAGCTCACCCCGATGTTGCCTATATGTTAGGAGCCAGAAATTGAGACACGTGCAGTACCAGTGTGGATACCTACACTGCAGAAAATCCTGGAAACAAGGTATCTATTGAGAAAACCCTATATGCATTCACGAAGATGTAATGGCATTTTGGACAAAGTCCCAGAAGAAGTGTGAAAATAAGTGGAAGTGAAGACTGGTGAAGTCATGTGGAGTAGAGCTGACACACCTAGAAAAGATTCAGGAGGTAAATTAACATGGAAGTTCTATATGATCTGAAGAGGAGGTGTCAAAGGTGTGTTTGAGATGAAGATTCTCATGCTACAAAAATGCAGAAGAAATTGCAAATCAGTTTACAGACACAGTAACACAAGTAGACAAAGTGATTTTAAGGCTGGCTACGTAGTGAATAGTTTGCGGCGATGTGCCAATGTATATACATAGGAATGTATAGAACCTGGATATTCCCCAATGCACTTTAGCAGGGCCTGAACCCTGTGATTGGAAAAGGTTTTCAGCGTGGCACAGTGGAAAATTACTGATGGCAAAGGAGAAATTCAAGAAAGGCTTGGCTGGCCCAGCACCAAGAAGTCGAGGCCACCATGGACCAGGGTGTCCATCCAGTAGTAACATGAACGTGAGAAAGAAACAAACTTCTGTTTGAGGTGGAATGGGGAAATACTGAAAGCGTCAAAAGTTAATAATTTAAAAGTATTAAATGCAGCAAGAAACTCAAAAATGCCTCCTCCATTCATATGATCAGATCAAAAGAGACATTGGGTCGACTTACACCGAAACCAGGAAGATACTCTCTTTTATTCTCAGGCAGAGAGAGCTTCTGAAAGGCTAAGTTCAAAGCCTTAATTGATTGGTAGACTGCAAGAGTGATGATAGATGTTGGGCTAATTGGAATGGGAGGCATGGAAAAAGAAAAAAGAACAAGCACTACTGCACACCTAGATTAATAGTTCTTGAACGTGTTTAAAACAAGTAGTGAGGTGCAGCGGAGAAAAACACAGCCCTGGCACTAGGTTGTGGTGATCACAAGAATAGGAAAAATGGTATCCACGGTCTGTGGAACACTGCCGTCCCCAGCACACTTGTGGTATTGTCAAAAGACAAACAATAATTATTTGATTTGTCAATAGTAGTTTATCTAAATGATCTAGTTTCCCTATAATTTGTGTGAGTGAGCTCCATGCTCATCTTACCCGTTAATGATGATGTCAATTGGTTCTGTCTCTTAAAGAATCCTTATAGTAAAACCATTAAAACTGTGTTTAAACATTTCCAAAAACTTCAAAAATGTATACAGATTATTTCTCCATGTTTCTGCATGCTCAAATCAACATGTTTTTCATAAATGTTATTGTACATTATACCACATCTAATACAGCAATATTCCACGCATATTGTGTTGTACAGAAATCTATAGCTGCATGTTATGGGCCTTTAGTACAAATAAAAATAAAAATACTCATAATCTTGCAAGAGATCTGTGTAACAAAAAAATAATGAAGAATAATCGTGATTTAGATAAATTATTTAAGGACCTGTCAAATCGTAAACTGCACATTTGATTCTGTTGTTTAGAGAGGCCCTACTGTTAAACGGGAAATCATATTGTGCCTCCTTCAGATATATATTGGCCTGAGCCTAGTCGCTCTGCGAAGAAAACCGCATTGCAAAGTTCCGATTTAGGATCGACTTCGCTGCCATTTTAGAATCGTCTGCCATTTTGATTTCTGTTCATAAAATGGTGGACTGTGTTTAACTTGCAACCAAGCCTTCCCGAACTTTGAGCCTTTTTAATGGTTAGACCGAGGGCCGACTGTTTAGGCTAGGTAATGCGACCTTGCACCAAATTTGACTTGTCCTAGGATCGTCTGTATTAACAAACCTTATCCACAAATACACATCGAGGACAATACTATGTAAATGTCGAGCGTGGACACTGGCAGAACTACATTGTGAAGGGATATGTACTAAGGCTCACTGCTAAATCCAGGAATACACTTCGCCATTGTAACTAGTTGGAAACACAAACCAATTTAATCCATGTGCATATTATTGTATGAGCTATGTGTGAACTCAGCACAAACTCTAGACCGCAGATTATTAACCTGTAGAGGGGCTGGACAATATTGTAGGAAATGTATAAAAATTTAAATTTTTAGATGTCCAGCACTCTCCCTCCTCACTCTGATGGGCTAGTACTCATTGCGAGGTGTCGAGAGCCAGATAGCTATCTGTATCATATCTGTGTTTCTTTGTAACTGCGCAGTAATAAAGATCTGTGAATCTTTATAGCCCGTGTTTGGTGTATTTTCTTTTGTGGTACCCAGCCTCGATATTTCCTTGCTTTTACACTACCTCTCATCGTTGCCCCATCACGGTCTTGAACTGCTACTGTTTCCTGGTGCTGCTAATCAAGCGATGAATGGACAGACAGACAAATCTTGCCCCGCTGTCTCCCCCTGATTGGGAGGAGAGGCATGATCACGCCGACACTCCCTGCACCTGGAGTGGTAGCATGTGTGCTGCTAATGTGTGGAATATTCCAGAAGGGTATCAAGAGTGCCAAACCAATGGTAGAGGGCCATGTATCAAAGGGCTCTATCGTTTGTGTAACCAATAAATTGTTGTGTATTAGTATGACACAGAAAATGACTTGCATTTGGGATGGGCTTAGTTGCCCAACTGACAGTAGAGACTCAATCACTTCCCCCGTCAGTATGGAACATATATCTAGATGTTCCCTGTAAATTCATCACATCCCCAAGTAGATTTTTGTAGTTTGTCATGTAGTGTGAAGTTACTAATGATGAGTTTTGACTATAAGAGATGTGTTTATTTAAGATGCGCGGACTGAAATCGAGCGAACGTCCGCTGATGTCCGTTGTAACTCCCTGTTTTAGATAATTGCAAATAAAACAGACCAAGTTTTGTCAACTTCCTGAGTCGGTATGATTATTGATGTTTTAGTAAATTCTGTATCCCATCTATCTCTAAGTATTGCTACGTCATCTTAAAGGGCCCTAGGCCTATGGGTTCACAGGGCAGCTGAGAAATGATGGTTCAAGATCCGTCGACCCAGTAAGCTTTTAAGGGTATCTGAAATATTGGATGTCCTCCGCCATTTAGCTGGAGGACTGCAAGACTTCCTGTGGATAGCGGATGAGAACCAACATCTTGCAAGAGAAATGAAGCAGGTGGGATGGGTCCCTCTTTTACGGTATGCCCTCCCGTTTTCTACAGGCACCTGAGCGCACCGAAGGCTAAGGTGACCTGTTGAGGAGGAGATGATCCCGAGGGTCAGGAGTTACAAAACAAATGGTGAGTAGATTGAGAGAGGTGGCAAAAATAATTGTGTATTAAATGGGGAAAGTGATAATGGGGAGAAAGTAACAGAGGTTTGAAGGGCTATTTGGGTTAATGATGAAGAGCGCAAAGTAAAAGATTTAGTTATGGACAAAGAGCAATCCATAAGATAAGGCCAGAATCATACATCAAGGACGTCTAGAAGTAGTTGTTTTAAAATCTGAACAGATATATAGGCTGCAGATAGATCCTTTAAAGAAAACAATTCACACTCCAATCAGAGTCATTATTAGGTGCGAGAATAGCCACGAGGAGTGTTGGCAAGGATATATGTGGGGCCGGCCAGTGTGTCTTTCTGTATATTGTATGTATTGTATGTGTTAAGGAAATGATGAAATGTCAAAGAGCGACTACCAATAGATTGTGGTAAAAGGCTGAGGGTATATTTTTTTATCTATTTAGTTGTTAAAAGTATTGATTGAACAGGTAGACTAAAGTAAAGTGAGACATAGAGGTTTGGAGCTGCGACGATTGGTGCACGCTCATATTGTATTATTTTTCTGAACAGTATTTTCTATGTAAAATAACGGTAAGTATTAACAGTCTAGTGTGACTAGTCCTGATGGAAGATGTTACTCGACTCATGCACCTGTGCAAACAGCTGCCAAAACACACACCCAAGCTTAAACAATATAGTGTAGAATGGGTTAAGGGCACTGCAGATAAAATGTTCATGCCATGGCCACAAGAGGGATTGTTGTCAAAAGTGGTTTTACAACACATGACCACGTACCTGCATGCAGCGTACATGGGATAGAAGTTAGAAAAAAGGTTAGTTAGCCTAGAGTATAGGAAAATGTACCAGGAAGAAAACGAAGACCCGCCTCCTGAAGACTGGATGCTTAACCAGTGTAAAGAGGGGGGTGTTGAGGCTTCTGCTCCCCCTACCATGCCTGAATAAAATGGTGATAGCACAAAAGACAAAGGAGTGTATCCATTAGGTGGGCTTAGAGCAGCAGCAGGATACCGTAATCCGACGTTTGAGTCGCCTGCGTACAGTAGTGACGTGAGTCCAGAAAAATCTCCAGAAATGGATGTGATCTCTAAAGTCCCATGGGACAAAGAGAGAAGTGAATGACTGAGTATGACTTTGGATATAGAACGAGAAATAAAGAGATGGAAAGGAGAAAAGGATAAAGCTGACGAGATAACGCTCATACAGAACAAATGGATGGTCGGTCAGATATTGCTCAAACTTGATGGGAAGAGCATTGAGGAAGTACAGCAAGGGGACGATCAAGACAAGCAAGATAAAAAGGATAAGGAACAAGAGAAACAATTGAGAAAAGATGAGGCTAAAAAGAAGAATACACTAAGATGAGAGGAACTATATCTGGAAGAGCAGTTAAGAAAGGAGGAAAGGGCAGAAGAGCAAAGAAAATATGACAACATGCAGATCGTAAACGAAGAACGAGACAGGTTAGAAAAGAGAAGAGAAGAAGAGGAAGAACCGAAATGAAAAGATATAAGAATGCAAAGAAGCAGAGATGACGCAGTGTGTAGGGCAAATCGAAGAAGGAAAGCGTATAGACAGGAGGAGGAAAGGGTTAGGGAGGAGGCAAAGAAACAAAGAGAACTTGATGAGGAAATGGAATGAAAGAGAAGGCAGAGGACACGCAACATTGATCCCATTGAAAGACAGCTAATGGAACCAAATCCAGTACTGGCATAGGAGGACAGAGTGGAGTTCCTCCCATCACAAGAACCTATGCCAGGACCTTCTAGAGTAAATCTAGAAGAGAATTTTGAGATAGGAAATATTGGAGACAATTGAAAAAGCCTATCAAGAGATGAGGGCAAAGGGTGAATCGAGAAATAAAGGGAAAGACGATCGATCTGAAAGTGTCCAATCACGGGGCAAAGAGGGAGGCTTGTTCTGCCTCAAGCATAGAGTCTTGTCTTTGGACAGGCTGACTTTAAACAAGGATAGTCATACCAGTTGGGGTGAAGATATGTCAGACGAAGAAAGGGAACTCTTTTGTGGTGAGGAGGGTGGTGTGTGTGGTCCCAAGGGGTGTTTTCAGAGAGACAAGGAAGTGAGGTGGTCGGATTTGGACCTGCCTAAAGAAAGGACACCAGAACCTATGGCACGGCCAGAGTGACCTAAAAGGCAACCTTTTAGTGAGTGGGGGACTCGCCACCATATGTGAGCAGACTAAGTTCATTACCAGGAAGACAGCAATCAGGAACCATTGTCCCTACTATGGATAGGCAAGAAGAGAAGCTGATTGCGATTTTGGGATTTCACAATTTCTCTTGTTAGAAAAAGGAGGTGCCAGACCATAATATATCCCGTGGCCCCAGATGTATGAGGATAACCTTAGGTGGAAGCTTCCGAGTTTGACTTCGGGCACCAGAAAATTGATCTATGAATTAGAAAAAATGACAGGGGGAAACTCATTATCTATGGCGGACTTTAAGGGTCTTCTAACAGCTATCCTTGGGGAGTGGGCCGACAACATTTGGCTGAGAGCAGGCTACACAAGTGTCACAGCACACAGTGTATGACGGAGCACCGTTTAATAGTTGTAGACCAGCAGTCTGGAAAGCGCTTAGAGTACAGTATCCTGATACATCAGATATGGGTGCTATAACGGCACGTAAGATGCATGAAGGGGGGATTTGCTTGCTTACATTAAGAATTTTCAAGATCAGTGGTCTTTGGAAACTTGCGAGCCATGGGGAAAATCCATACCTGTATTCTTTCAGATACTATGTTAGGGGTTGCTAGATCCGCTGCAGAGACAGCTCAAGAAGCTGGTGGGTATGGAGGCAAAACTGTGGCCAGAAATACAGCTGACCATTGCGCACCACTGCCGACTGTTGCAAGAGAAAAATCGAAAGAGAGAGGATGCTAGGAAGCTCGAGGAAGCTGAGATAGTATAGAAAAAAGCTGTTGAAATATGCTATAGAAAGGGCGATGTTGACTAGTGGAGAATGGCCAGGATCACAACAGGCAGCAGCTATGCTGCCAGTGAATAACCAATGGCAGTCGGATCAAGGAGGGAACAGGTTTATGCCGAGAGGCATGGGAGGCTTTTGCGGAAGAGGAGGCTTTCTGAATAATCAGGCAAACTTTCAGAGTAAACAAGGTGGTTTTCAGAATATGCAGAATGATAATCAAGGCATGCAGAGAGGGAAGGTTAGGAGATTCCCTCCTATATGTTTGACATGCGGAAAGACAGGGCGTATTGCTCGAGCATGTAGGAGCCAAAGGTTTGTGCAGAATGGGCAATTCTCAAGAGGCAAGGGGGGCAGCTTATCTACCAGAATATTGCCCACAAAGTAGGGATGGGTTTGCCCAAGATCAGAAAGTGTATCAAGCACAGTTACCACAAACACAGCAGGCTTTCAAACTACAGCAAGCACCATTCAGTTCACTGCATGGGCAGTCACAGCACACACCCATGCAAATAGAGCAGAGTGCAAACATAGGACAGCTATTGAATACAAGAGTAGGGGGTGTCGCTGTCATGGGAGGGAATCTTTTTACAGGTATGGATATAAGTATATACCCACAATAGGACAGCTCACAGTGTGACTTGATGTGTTTAGTACTATTAGTGACGCCCAATCCTCAAGAGGAGCCGAGTGTTGACGTTACCATAGAAGTCAAATCCTTTTATTGTTTAGTAAACAAAGGGGCAATTTGCTCATGTATACGAGAGGGAACATCTTCGTTATTTGGAAATGCCATGAATGCTCAGGGATTCTCTGTAGCTACAAGTAGAGTTCCTTTTACTCTATAGGAGAATGTGATATGTGTGTCCCATTGTTGCATTCCAGACAGACCCCAGTTAATATATGGGGCCGATATCTAATGAGGAAGCTGAATATGACCTTCACTGATGAAGGTATAGTGTGTTCAATGCCGGGAATACATTATTTAAACATGGGTGAATTTATCATGGCATTTACAGGACAAATAGCTTTGCGAGGCGCACCATTAGACACAGAGGTTTTTCACTATGGGTATGCATTTTGTTAATATGGCTACCTGGTATAGTGGGAAAGATTACAAGAATACCTGATGAATTTTTGTTCAGGCCGCAGATACCCATGGACGAAGAGGGGGGACAGGATTTTCTCTAGGAATTACACGCAGCCATAGTGCAAGGAGAATTTGATATGATTGAAGGTTGGGACAAAGGCAGGCCATGGAGAACAGTGATTTCTATTGGTGAAGGATGTAGATTGACTGATGTCACTGACGAGGACATGTTTAGAGAAGACTGGTCAGATGACAAATTAGTATTTGAATTGAGCATTACATATTGGATCAGGACAGAAAGACGAGAAGTTCCGCAGAAAATGTTGATAGTGCTGCAGCGCCCCACATTCTTTGATGAAGATATGGAGAAAGTGTCAACTTCTTTATGGACTACGGGCCCTATGACATAGGTCTGTTAAAAGGGGTGGGAGAAGTTAAGATTAAGCTGAAGCCAGGAGAAATCTTACCTCGAGCAAGGCAGTATCCCATGTCTCAAGAGGCAGACAAGGGTATTTTTAAGACTATATCAGCAATAATGGATCAAGGCATCTTAGTGACATCAGAGTCATCATGCAACACTGCAGTGTACCCTATCAAAGTATAAAAGGGGGGTCATGGCGTTTAATTCAGGTCATGAGGCTTATTAACCAGATTGTAGGGATAGAATTTCCTCTAGTTCAAAACCTGAGAAACAATCCTATCTAGTATCCCGGTTTAGGTGCGATATTTCACAGTGATTGACTTGAAAAATGCGTTTTTCTTAATCCGTTGCATAAAGATTCCAAAGATCTTATATCATTTATGTTTCGTCAGACTAAGTTGAAAACTACACGTTTGCCCCATGTGTACAGTGAGTCACCATCGATTTTCAATAGGGTCCTGCAGATGGACCTAAGCAATATTGATTTGCAAAGTGTTGTGCTACAATGTGTAGATGATATGTTGGTATGTAGTACATCAGAAGAAGAGTGCAGCTATGACTCGATTCAGCTAATGATTATTATATCAGAGAAGGGATATAAGGTGGACAAAGAGAAATTGCAGTATTGCCAAGTAGAGGTGTTGTACATAGGTCAGTTAATTTCACATGAAGGAAAGAAGGTTACACCTGAAAGAGCTGAGGCTATTTTGAAAACCTCAGAACTGCACACGATAAAGCACATGCAACAGTTTTTTAGGACTGTGTAATTATGTAAGGGCATGGGTATTTGATTATAGTTTATACAGAAGGCCATTGGTGCAGGCCCTGAAAAAGGCCCAGGTGAATCAGGAAAAAATTGAATGGACTGAGGAAATGGAGGAGGGGTTTGATGAATTAAAAAAGGCAATCTGCACAGCTCCAGTTTTAGGGATTCCCAAATATTCGGAGGATTTCTTTTTATTCTCGCATACAAGAACAGTCATGACAGCAGTGCTTACGCAGAGAACTAGATTTGGGTATAAACCCTTAGCATATTATAGTGGGATTTTGGGCCCTGTAGTGAGGGGTCACTTCCCTTGCAAACAATCATTGGCAGCTGTTGCATTGACTATTGAGAAGTCTGCAACCATAGTAATGGGGTGTTCCATGACGTTATTCGCTGAGCATGCCTTGTCTGCTGTTTTGGAAAAACCTAAGGGTGCAATGACGTCTCAAAGAGCTTAAGCTTATGAGGTGGTTATATCGAATCAAGTGATTAAAATAGTTAGGTGTAAAATGGTGAACCCTGCCACGTTTGTAGCTGAACCTCTGGCAGAGGATGAACAAGTGCATTATTGCTCAAATTATGAGTAATTCTATGACGACATCTAGCAGCAGGGGAGATTATCTTTATTGATGGTTCTTCAAGGATCAATCAAACTGATGGAGAAAGGCATTCAAGTGCCGCTGTAGTAAAGCACAGGGCTAATGAGGAATTCAAAGTAATATCAAATGTAAGACTACTGTCTCACTTTTCAGCACAGGCTGCAGAATTAGTAGCACTGATTTTCACTCTTGAGAAACATGCATTCCAGGAAGTAACAGTCTACAGTAACTCCGCGTATGTGCAGTCAACCGTGCACGCAGGGCTAGCACGTTGGAAAAGGAGGGGCTACCTCCTAGCAGAAGGCAATCCGGTGCAACATGCTGCCTTATTGGACAGGCGTATTAAAGCACTAAAACTCCCAGTAACAATCGCAATAGTTACGTGTGCAGCGCACAATAAGAGAACAGACTTTATTTCACGCCGAAAACAAGCCGCAGACGAAGAGGCAAAAAGGTTTGCTTATTCATCTGATATAATGAGTTTTGATACGCCTGATGTGAAATTGAAAATGGTTGTAATGATGATTGTAAATGAAAGCTTTAATCACTTATCGCAAAAGCAGTTAATGGAAGTTCAGGGTGAAGCCCCACTAGAAAAGAAAGACCTGTCAACACAGATGGGGTGTTCTTTATCCCCTTCTGAAGCACTGTGGTGACAAGACAGCACTGGTAAAACGGTGAAGCCTTTAGCTTTATTGAGGGTGACCTTAGAACAGCTAGACTACCCTGCCCTTGTCACTAGGCAGAGCCTCGCTGCAACAATTGCTGAGGACTGGTTCGTACGGAACCTGTTCGAACATGTTGCTCTTTATGTAGTAAATTGCATTGTATGTCAAAGGTTTACTGCTGGGCACATGCTGCAAACAGTTAGAGGATTCATTCCTTGACCAAATGGTCATTTATAGAATGTACATATTGATTATGTTGATATGCTGTAGATCTGTAATGGATACAGGTATATGATAGTGGTGGTGTGCCCTTCTCCATGTGCATTGAGGCTTGTCCATGCACACATCCTGATGCCACTTGCACTGCAAAGTTCTTAGTACAAGAAGTATTCCCTAGATGGCAAGTATGTGAGGTTTTGAGATCAGATAATGGCCCCCATTTTGTGAATGAGGTCTTTGAGCAAATTAGCTTATTGCTTGGTATAAAACACAGGTTTTGTTCTGCTTATCACCCACAAGCGAACAGGATATGTGAAAGACTCAACAGTCTGCTCAAAAAGAGGACAGCTAAATTTAAACTAACATTGAAAAAGGGGTGGCTTCACTGCCTGACCCTTGCATTATATGCATTAAGAAATCAGCCCAGCTCTGACCATCACCTCACACCCCACAAACTAGTTACAGGGAGATGAATGAGAATGTCTCTAACTCCTCCATCGAGGATTAGAAGTGATGCCCATTTGTACTTAACATGTATAACAGCTAGTATCTCTGTCATTTCAGATCAAGTCAAGCAGACAGGGTGTCAGTCTCAGGAACACAGATGAAGAACATACAGCAACCGGATCTAAAGAACTATGTTTACCAAAGATATTTGCAGGAGATCAAGTTTTTTCATAAACTTTACACAAAAGTGACACGAGCCTAGATTTAGCGGCCCTTTCGTGGTGGAGGACACTACTCCATCAGCAGTCAAAGTCCTAGGAAGCTGAGCTTGGATACATCAAGGTGACGTGAAAGTCTATGCTGGAGAGGCCTCAGCACCTCCAACCCATTCAGAAGCAAGTCAAGGAGAAGAAGTTCCACACGTGCAGACTCGATCAATGATGAGGAAGAAGGAAGCAGAGACTGTCTGGTAGACAGATACAAGTGTACATTTGGACTGTGGCTCCCCTGAGATACTCTTTGTAGCTGCTAAGCAAGGAATAAAAATAAACTATTGTTTTTGAGCCACATGAGCTGTGCTGAAATTGGACTGTGGAGTGTGGAGGTAAGCAAAACATGCCAGATTTGGACTTTGTGTTTGACGACTGGAAGAAAGAACAGTTCCCTGACTCATTTCTCACTGAATTTCTTTTTGTAGGTGCCTATGGGGCTATCCAATGCTGATATACACATACTACGTCTCGCTGTCTTCATATTTATACTCAGAGCTTACCCTGCTCTTGTTTGGAGGAGCACTGATATACATGCTTTTGTCCAGGATCCTAGGAATGGCCCGACTATTAGATGCTTATTGGCAGCAATAATGACGCAAATCAGACATTGAGCATCTTACTGGAGGCACAGATGGTCCTGTTTAACGACGATGCCCACAAACCGCTTGTTATGATCTTTTACTATTTGCTTCAAGTTCATCCCTACCTTGTTTGGTGAGACACCGACACTTTTGTGTTCATGCGAGATCCTATAAACTCTCCAGCAAACAGCCAGTTGCTTTAGGAAATCATAGAGCAGATTTGTCAACTACCTGTAAGAATATATATGGGGATTTTACTGCCAATATGCAGTATGCAGTATGGAAATGCAGCAAGGCCCAGCTTTTCAAACTGCAGGCATGATTTTTAAAAGCAATTAGTCTGTGGGCAGCATGCAATATCTAAATGCAACCATTTCAAAATAGATGCACAATAGGTGCACAGCAGTTTTCAGTAACAGCCAGCAGGCAATTTTTTCAGAGCATCTAGTACAAAAAATATGTTTTAGCGCAGGGTGCTGTCATTTTAAAATGAAGAGGTGCACAGTTTTACAAATTGGATGTTTTCGTGTGTACGAACTGCATTAGAAATACAGAACTAATTAACCTTGTACTAATTGTATTATTAATATATTAACTCCAATCCCTATAACATTAGTACAGTTTCTGTGCACAATGAAAGGTATTCTATAGTTTTACATGCACGGTTTCAAATCCATTTTTTTCATGAAGAAATGCACACTTTGAAATTCATTCCATATGAGTGTTTTCCATGTGGAGCAGAAATATGCCACTGGCAGGAAGGCAATTGGAAACAGTTGCTTTGCAGAGATGAAATCTTCATTGTCTTGAAGAATGAGGGCTGGTACAGGACACATTCTTTCATTCTAATTGGTAGACATTGGAGGTGGATGGGCCACGTCAATAGAGGGCTGACTTAGGGTTGATTGACAGGAGGAGTTTTCTTGAGGAATGATGGAGGGGAAGAGCAGATCGAACTGAGGCAGAGGCACAGAGGGTGCAGCTGAAATCCATGTTGGTGTGAGCGCTGGCTACAGACTTAAATAGCTGGTAGCTCCCCACACAAAAAGGTTGTGTTGCTGGCTTTGATGCAAAGATGTTATTAGCACTGGGTCTGCAGAACATTGAGGTCATGAAGATAAGATCCTGACAACGAGAGTTTCAAACTTCACTGGCCTGGGTGAGTTGGTGCCAAGTGAGGAAAAGAGAATGATGAATGGGAGATGACGTAATTTATTGGCAGTGCAGGGAGATAGGAAAAATCAATGCATGTTTACTTTTCTCCATGTTTAAAAGTGCTGAATATAAAATTTGTTTTTTTGCAATGCGCCTGTGGTTTTCTGTTTTTTTTTTAAATCTTGCATAGGCTCGATGCTGTGACATCATGTGGTGAGATGTATCTCTGTTGATAATTGTCATATAATACAGTGTGTACAAAAAAAAATGCTGGGATTTTGGTGGCATTTCATGCGTCTGTGATTCATTTCTACACAGGGGAATCACAAGGACTTGATGTTCATACCAGAGCGGTAAAGCATTTGCTAATTTACCACTGTAGCTAAAATAGCAAGCAAGGAAAAGTGAATAAATACCTGCAAGGTAGGAAGGTGTGTGTCGGTGTGAAAGAATCCTTCTTTGCATGCAGAAAAGAAGGCAGTGTCATCAGGACACATAGATTACTGGATGTAAATAAGCCAGTAATACCAGCCACAAACCATAGGTGGCATTCTGAATAAACTCATTGTGTTCTCTGAAGTGTGATAGGTCTGGGGGTTCTCTACAGGCGACCAAAAGACATTCTAGTAGAAATAAAAGGTTTGTTTTATGATGGGGATGTAGTATAAAAAACCATGCTCACCACTATACCACAAAAATAAAGTAATTCTGAAAATACCACAAAAAATAAGATACCACTAAAATTACCACAACGCAAGCTAATACTATATTATCACTAAAATAGAGTAATACTAAACTATCTCTAAATGTAAGGCCAGTCTACCACCAGTTTGCCACCAAAATACCACAGTAAGAAAATATCACCAAATCCCAAATTTACCCCAATAAGACAAAACCTCACTACATACCGGAGCATCTGACGAGTGTGCTTGGATAAAATGAGTTTTTACTTCCTTTAAAACAATTACAGGAAAACATGTGATCCATAGAATATATTGCAGATCCTGAGAGTGAGCAGAGTCAACGACAAGCGGAGAGGCATCGATGGTGATGTATTGGTGCATAATATAATATGCCTGCTCTATGTTTATCATTGTTTTTCTGGTTCTGCTAATTAATACTGTGTAAAAGCAGTGGTCCCTTTGATCCTTCCTACTCCAGTTACCTTGGCAGAACTAGACGTTGTGAGACAGCTAAGGCCTTATGTGATTGTCCCTTCTCCAGTAGCGTATGTGGAGACAACTCATTTGGTGGCAATTATCCCTAGTAATCCTTATGCAGGAAGGACTCTTATAGATTTCCTTACTGAGTGCCAGATATAGATTCTGAGAGAAAGACAAAGAAAGATATCTAAGAGAAGTACAAGGTAGGATGATTGTAAATTGAATGATTAATTGGATAGTACAGAACATTTGGGGAAAAACATGTGGTATCAGCGCATGAAAGAGGTGGGAAAGAGTCTTCTGATGAGGATTGCTATGTAGGGGCACTCCTGCCTTATGCTATGGAAAAATCTAAAATATTCATAGCTATTGAAATAGATGTTGAAACAGCTAATTGCCTCACTCACCTTGTACTCTTCCTCACAAAAGTTTAATTCCAGGACCAAACAGCACCTTTGATATGGGTAATGGAATGGTCAGCACCAGATGAAGATGAATATGTGCAAGATTTAAAGACAAGAGCAAGAGCACACAACATAAATTATGTGATAAGATATGAACAGCCTGGCATGAAGGGAGGAGGAATTAAATTGGGAATAAACAGAAGTCTCAATTGTCAAATTGATGAAGATGTTCGAAACTGCAAAAAAAGAAGCCAGATGCAGATCTGGGTAACAGTGCTCTCTCCAGATGGATAGGATGAAGATGTGGTCATATGCCAGGCACATGCAGTAAAGGAATCACACAAAGCAGCTGTATAACATGCACAACGATTGTGCAAACCTCTATGTCCAAGGATTGCAATACATTTGACATGGGTCGAAGACAAAGGAGGGCCATTGCAGATAGTGCCTTTGTCTAGTGCAAAACTATGCTTCAGAAACAATGGCACAAGAAAAGTTGGAGAAAATCATCAATGTGGATGAATCTTTGATGTACCAGGAATGAAGGATGGGACAGCAGTGATAATGGATCAATATTGGGCCTGTGGATCCAGAGCTTACATGAAGCTGGCCAGAGATTGGGGAGGACTATGTTCTATAGGGATTGTCCATGTTCCAGCATTGATGATCCCAAAGAGTGACCTGAACATTGGCGAATTTCCAAAAGCAGATGCTCACCTGAGGAATAAGAGATCTACTGAGCTCCTGAATTGATGGAAGAGGGAAAACTATTTCCCAGTCAAGTTGATAGAAGCCTTTGATGCCATTCCATAAGAACGCAGATTGTTCAGTCAGACTTCAGTAATATTCACGACAATCTTCATGCCTAGGATCCAGGTGATGACAAATGCCAAATGGTTACAAATAACCAATGGAGCTTCTGTAGATGATCAACCCCACCATAAAGGGTTTCAATGTTGTCAAGGAGGAACTGAGAGCCATAAGACTGATGACTCATCAGAATAAATATGTCCTGGACATGATCACAGCTATGGGTGGAGATGTTTGTGTCAAAATCAGAGAATCATGTTGCACTTTCACACCTTCTCATGATGACAAGAATGGCACCTTGACAGAGGCCATTATGCTGCTGACAAACCTACACATCAAAAGGGAGGATGAAGTGGAAAACATTGTTGATGCCAGCTGCTTTGGGTCAATGTTCTTGTGGGTTCCACAATGGATGGTGAACATTTTCAAGTTACTTGTAGCCCTGTTGGTGATGATCATGTTTGGGTTCTGTGTGATTAGGATAATAATGGCACAATGCAAGAAGACTGCAAAGAAAGCAGTAGGAATGAAGATTGTGATTGATGTTGAATCAGGATTTGAACCAAGAGAGCTGACAGATGAAGAAATCAGAACCTACGTAAAGGCCAGCATCCATGCACCTGAGGGAACAAAGTTCCTGTACCAAAAGAACAACAAGAAGTATATAGAGAGATGGATCTATTGCAGCCCCAATGGAAAATGCATGCTTATGTCTTGGAGTGTTGATGAGCATGTGAAAGCAGCTGGATGCCCTAAGGAAGTGATAAAGATATGGGTCCCAAAGAAGCACTTCTTCAGGCGAGGAGTTCTTGATTTGAAGACTGATGAGAGAGTGGTTGATTAATCACCCAAAGAGGGAGGTGTAGAGGGGAGTCATGTACCCCCACCAAAAGCTCTGCCCCCATGTTGCCTATATTTTGGGAGCCAGAAATTGAGACACGTGCAGTACCAGTGAGAATGCCTATAATGCAGAAAATCCATTGAGAAAAACCTATATGCATTCACAAAGAAGTAATTGCCTTTTGGACAAAGTCCTGCAAGTAGTGTGAAAATAAGTGAAAGAGAAGACTGGTGACATCATGCGGAGTAGAGCTGACGCACCTAGAAAGGATGCACAAGGTAAAAGAACATAGACGTTCTATAAGATCTGAAGAGGAGGTGTTGAAGGTGAGCAACATTTCAGGATCGAGATGAAGATGCTCATGCTACAGAAACAGTGAAGAAAATGCAAATCAGTTTAAACTTGTACAGATGCAGTAAAGCAAGTAGACAAAGTGATCTTAAGGCCGGCTATGACGTGAATAGATTGCGGCGATGCGCCCATATATATACATAGGAATGCATAGAACCTGGATATTCCACAATGCACTTTAGCAGGGCCTGAAGCCCTGTGATTGGAAATCATTTTCAGTGTGGCACAGTTGGAAAATTACTGATGGCAGTGGAGAAATTCAAGAAAGGCTTGGCTGGCCCATCACCAAGAAGTCGAGGCCACCGTGGGCCTGGGTGTCCATCCAGTAGTAACATGAACGTGAGAAAGAAACAAACTTCCATTTAAGGTCAAATGGATAAATATTGAAGGTGTCAAAAGTTTATCATTTAATAGCATTAAATGCAGCAATAAGCTTGAAAATGCAGTCTTCATTCACATGGTCAGAGCAAAATAGACATTGGGTCGAGCTACACCAAAACGAAGAAGATACTCCCCTTTATTCTCAGGCACATAGAGCTTCTTCAAGGCAAGTACAAATCCTTAATTGACTGGCAGACTGCAAGAGTGATGATAGATGTTGGGCTAATTGGGAGGGGAGGCATGATCACGCCGACCCTCCCTGAACCTGGTATGGTAGCCTTCATGCTGCTAGTGTGTGGAATATTCCAGAAGCGCCAAACCAATTGTAGAGGGCCACGTATCAAAGAGCCCTATAGTTGGTGTAACCAATAAATTGATGAGTATTAGTATGACACGGAAGGTGACTTGTACTTGGGATGGGCCTAGTTTCCCACCTGACAGTAGAGACCCAATCACTTCCCACGTCAGTATGGAATGTATATCTAGATTTTCCCTGTAAACCTATCACTTCCCCAAGTAGATTTTTGTAGTTTGCCACGTAGTGTGACATCACTTATGACAAGTTTTGACTACAAGATATGTGTTTTTTATAATATGCACTGAGAGAAATCGAGCAAACGTCCGTTGATGTCCGCTGCATCTCCCTGTTTTAGATAATTGCAAATAAAACAGACCAGGTTTGCCAAATTCCTGAGTCAGTTTGATTATTGATGTTTGAGTAAATTCTGCACCCCCATCTATCTCTAAGTATTGCTACCTCATCTTAAAGGGCCCTAGGTCTATGGGTTCCAGCCATTGCCAGCTGAAGCCGTTTGATGGCACCACTCCTACATGTTAAATGCATGTTCACATGTCCAAGCCAATAAAAAAACACCAATATGTCAAGCACTGAGAAAACACACATCGACAAAAACACATGAACACATTAATCAATGGAGTACAAACTCAACCATGCCATTTGACTGTCAGAAACACACACACATCCACACCATGTGCACAATTGAACATCCTGACTGAATTTCAAAGCACACAAATATGCAAGCAACACATGTGCATGACAACCCTGTCAAACACTTCAATCCAACAGCACTTTACCTCCACACAGATACAAAAGCCCACCTATGTACATCGAGCATGGATGCAACATCCATCACACACAAGGAGCTTGTGCACATATCCCCAAGCAAACATCACATTAATAACATGACACACACAATGAGGCCCCAACCCACATGACTGGCATAGGACCTATAAACTTGGAGAATATGGTAAAAGTCAAAGTGTACATGAACAAAGAGACTGCAACAAGTGCAGTATGAATAACATGAACACTTGTAGTAAATCTATTTACACATACATAAGGTGGATGGGGAACATGTCCATGGAAACACTGGCAGTGGGCTAGCTCGGGGGCATGTCAGATAGTGCTTCCACCAGGGCCGACTCCACCACAACATCATCATCTTGAAGACGTGCCTCTACTTTCCTGTAGGGCTTGCAGGGTGTACAAGAAATCTCCCTCAGCCTCCTCCCTCCCCTTACCCGTCTTTCGTCTGGCTCGGCCACATCACTCTGAATGGCTGCATCCCTTGCCTGTTGCCTCTCCACCTCCTCCTGCCTCGCAAAACGCAAACAGGCAGACACCAAATTGACCAGCTGGTTCGAGGACCCCCTGCCTCAATTGTGCCACATGTGTGCATCTTTGCTTGTGCCGGGTGGTAATGCCCTGTAATATGCCAATTTTACTGGCCTAATGTTCTTTAAAATGTCCCTTTTCTCATAAACTGCCCAAAAAAGGTCCTCCTGGTACTGTTCAGTTTGTTGTGTAAAGTTATTAATTGTTTCATGAATGTATGCCACAGCGTTTCCTTAATTCACTAACAGGTACAGAACTGGCACAAAGGGTACAAACGTTGTTCACACACAGAAAATACAACACATGCAGCAGAAGTTGAAACTCTCCTGAGATACAGGAAAGGTACAATATGGATATCAGAGCAAGTTAACCACACAAAGAACAGGAACCGCATATGGAGCAGAATGGAAAGCTCCCATCACACATTTGACGAAGATATCAGGGTCAGCAACACAGCAAGTTATTATCATACACCAAACAGCCACAGAAGGGGATGGAGAAGGTCCACATTCCTCCACAGGTATGGAAACGTCACTGACTATGCAGCAGTGCTGCAAAGTTTCCAAAAGTACAAGATTCCTCACAAATATAGCACATACTATATACATAGGACCAGAACAGGCTTCCCTCACAAACAGAATAGATACAGGCACAACATTGGCAGGACCAGCACAGGTCTTTCGTCAAAAAATTACAACATAGACCAGGTTATTGCAAGCTTTCCTCAAATTCCATCAGGTACCGCATTGGCAGGGCCAGTGGTTGCTTTCCATAAACTGCTATAGTATGTTTAGAGTTACTTCAAGCGTCCCTAACAACCAGGTATACATACAGCATGTATAGAGCTAGTGCAACATTCCTTCTCAAACAAATACAGCATTACACAACAAAAGCAAACTTCTTGCTCAAACGGTTCACCATGGTCAAGTGGATATTGCCTCACAAAAAAGCTGATGCAAGCATCCCTCTCAAAATGCAAAGGTTTAGAGGTGACAGGCAAGTGCATGTTTCCCTCACAAGTGGGTACAGGTGCAGAATTGACATGTCAATTTCCCTAACAAATGGGAACATGTACACCATGAGTAGGGCCAGACAAGCTTCCCTCAAAACAAGACACAGTATGTGCAGGTTTCACTGCAGGATTCCCTAACAAACAGGTACAGCATGGGCAGGGACAGTGGATGTTGTATGCATACAGGAACTCGCACAGCATGACAGGGCCAGTATAAGTTTCCCTCACACATATGCACAAGTACAACATTGGCCAAGCAACTGATGGATGGGGCGTGTGTACACTTCACTCATATTGGTACATTTCTGCCACAAAATATCTTCCCTCACACACTGGTTCAGGTACAGCATGTGCAAGGCCAGTGAACATTTCCCTCCTAATCTAGTACTGGTGTAGCATGGTCAGAGCGAGGGCATGCTCCTTCAACAGACACCTTGCACAGCAAAGGCGTGACAGTGCAAGGTTTGCTTGAAAAGGACAGGTACAGATTGGGCCTGCTAGCTCCTAGGCATGTGAAGAGTTCCCCTGTGTACATGATCCTAGCTCCTACCAGTGACCATGTGCTGGCTGCAGTGTGATGCAGGTACAGGGGGTTTACTGCACAAACATGCTGTCTTTCTGTATTCTGTTTCATCAATGGCTCATTACTAGATATATGTGGGTGTTAATGGTAATGATAAATGTTAAAGGTATTTGTACCATGCACCATCACCACTGCTGTGGTCCCCAGGCACTCTGGCAGATCTGAAAAGGAGGGTGTCAAGAGGGTGTGGGGGGGGTCAGTATGGAGTCGTGAGAATAGGAAAGTGAGAGTTGTGATGTCCTGTTGGCCGCTTCAGTTCGGTTTGCCCATTCACTGAGCTTAAGTGTGGTTTTCGATCAGTGCCAGATTTCCCATGTGCTGTTGTAGCCGGATATGTGTTATTATTCTGTTGTTTCAATGTGGTGAAGTGCGAGTGGATTGCTGTGCAGAGAAGTGGTTGTGTGAGTTTCTGTATGATAAGTATGCGGAAAGTTGAAATAAGAAAGGACGATTATAATGGTTTTCAAGTATATGTCCATTTCTTACCAACTTTGTGTTTCTGCGCTCAACGTCTATGGTTATTCTGTGTGTTTGGTACTTATCTTTGACCACCTTCTTGGCATACACGCTGCGTAGTGGGAGCTCTCTATTTTCTGGCCCTGTTTAGCTCATATTCACTACTTTTCCTGCCCTGTGCCATTTGTAGTTTTGTTCACAGCCCTTGTCACTTATCGACATGCCTGTTGGTCGTCTCCACCTATCCAAGTATCGTTTAGGATTGGTGACATGTGGGCGCTGCATTCCCACCCCGCTTTTATTAGCAGCCAGTGTAGCATTTTCAGCGCACGGGTAATGTGTTGTATTCATGGTAGTATGAGCAGCAGTCTTGTAGAAGCGTTCTGGATGCGCTGAAGTTTTTTTAACAGTCGTTCCGACATTCCTTGGATAGGCTGTTGGTATAGTCTACTCTGGACATGATGAGTGCGATGATGGTGCGTGAGATGAAAGAGAGGAATGGTAGGATTCTTTTTACTGCGTGTAGCAGGAAGAAACATACTATCGTTGATGGAGTTGGTGCTGTCCCCAGTTCTGTTGGCCACGGGATGTAGTGGTTCATTTCCTCGCTTTTAGCTGTGATCATTATTTCCGTTTTGCCTGAGTTGAGTTTGAGGTTGTTTGTGTCAAAGCAGCAATTTCTTTATAGATGAATTTTTAAACATAATTTGTACTATTGCTAATTGAAAACACTTAGGATCAGCACGTATGACTTACTTTCGTTTTGCAATTTTTATCTCAAAAGTAAAGTGAGCAGTATCAGAAGTTACACAAAGGACAGTAATTACTATGCTTCAAACAAACACTGACACAAGGTTTCTGAGTAAAAGAATATGCATTTATTTACACCAACAGTTGTAAAACAATTCACTAAAGTAAAGCAGCAGAAAATCACACTCTTAATATACTACACAATACCCAATGTATTCTGGACAAGTTAAGCTCAAAATGAAGTGTGAGCAAAATGGCATCCCAGCAATTTAAAAAGGGAGGGAAACACAAGGTTATACAAAATCTAACAGCACCAACAAGTAAGTAGGCAGGGCAATCTAGAAAAGGCTTACTACAACTAGGATTCAAATCAATAGGCCTGGGCCAATGTTAATGGTTCAGAGTCTTTGCAGAGGATCACACAGTTCAGAGTAGTTCACGGTTATGTCTTTGCCAAGAGTTCTAAACGAAGTTGGTCAAAGGAAAAGTTATTTAAAAGAGTAGAGAAGGACAAGCCCTCAGATCGGAGAAGAATGCTGTAGCTGAGGCAGAAGTTCCTGCCAGATCCTGCGGTTTCGGTCGTTTTGACCGAAAAAAAATGGTCGAAAGGACCAAATGTTCGAAAAATGATACCACCAAAGGATCGAACACCAAAAGTTCGATCCTTTGGTGGTAGCATTGGAGAAAAAAACAGGGGCTGGGGGGGTGTCCCCCTCATTCCCCCGCTCACTATACTTTATGATATAGCGAGCGGGGGCTGTTGGGGACACTCCCGCAGCCGTCCCTGTTTAAAAAAAAAAAAAAAGAAACGGGGGCTGCGGGGGTGTCCTTCTGTTAAAAAAAAAGAGAAGAAAAGGGCCCTGCAGCGCCGGTTCCCTTTCACAGAAGTGAAAGGGAACCGGCGCTTCAGGAACCAGCGTGAAGATGAAGGTAAGTGGGGTTTGTGTATGTTGGGGGTGGGGGTGTGCTGGGGGTGGGGGTGGGGGTGTGTTGTGTGTGTATGTGTGTGTGTGTGTGTGTGTGTGTGTGTGTGTGTTTTTGCAAATTATCGCGGCTGTAATGTCCGAAAACAAAGTGTTCGAACTTTTGGTTATTCGAACACTTTGGTTTCGGTCATTTCAGCCTCGGCCAAATCACTGGGATTCAATCCTGCAGGCTCATGGTTCTTGAAGTGACTGTCAGACTGACACAAAGGAGGAAGACAGGAGGGTCCTGCACTGCCCAGGGAAGAAACCAACAGCAGAGCAAAGCAACAAATAAAAGGTGCGCTCCTTAAAACTCAAACAGGGTCCGGTCCTCCTGGCTATCCGGTTCACTGCAGCAGTGCACAGCAAATTCGACCAGGGGAGGGAGGCCTTTTTTGGCGTTTGGCGAACTGGTTGGTCCCAACAGTTCAAGGAAGAAGATTCCTTGCAGATCTTATCTGTCGTCGAAGTTTAGGAGATTCGGACCCGCAGCAGAGCTTCACCGGGAGGTTCAGTCATGGTAGTGGTCAGCTTCTCTTCGGTTCCCTCAATCCAGTAGCGACTCTGCCTTCCAAGTCCCAGAGACCTACTTTTTATGCAGTTTTCCCCCATTCACGCAGCCTGGCTGTCAATCACAAAGCAGGGTGGCTGTCCTGGCAGGGCAGTCACCTAGCCAATCAAACCTGAGTGTGACTTGGGTTTCAAAGGGAACCCTGTGCAGGGGGCCTAAAACCCCTCCCTCACATCCTGTCCACCCAGACCTCACGCGCCTGAGGAGGGCTTCTGTGCAGAAGCCCGCCAAAGGATGGCGAACTAAGTATCCAAACCTGGTTTGGCGCACACAGTAAAACACGAGAAATACCTTTATAAAAAGAAATGGTGAATAAACCCAGCTGGAATAAAATAAAAGTAATTGGGGTCCAGCGGATTTAAGTTTGAGGCTGTTAACATAG
The DNA here is from genome assembly GCF_040938575.1 of Ambystoma mexicanum. Classification (NCBI taxonomy): domain Eukaryota; kingdom Metazoa; phylum Chordata; class Amphibia; order Caudata; family Ambystomatidae; genus Ambystoma; species Ambystoma mexicanum. The sequence goes on from NC_090929.1 coordinate 551,186,948, forward strand.
CCTAAAACAGTACCAAGGCTATTTTCATAGACAGCGGTAGGAAATATATGGTAGATACTACTGCCACCAGCCAAATCTTAAAGAAAGGGGAACAAAATAATATTCCATGAGAGACAGAAAAAATGGGATTACTACTAACCCTTTACAGTACTCTATGGAAGATAGGTTGCACTGGGTCTGTGAATTTAAAAAGACTAATAAAGTCAATGGCAGCTTTTCATGTTTTGGAAGACAGTAGTCAGTCCCAGAAAATGGAGTTTAAAGTGGGAAGTCTGAAAAAGACAACCCTGTGTCACTGCACTAAAGGTGATGTGTTACACACAGTACAAAGATGATGCCTATGGAGTAGGTGAGGCTCCACAGTCTATGAACACAACAATTAAAACACACAGCAAAACACATCTAAGAGTGGGAAAAAAAGGCTCACACTCTTACCAGGTGAAAAAAAATAAATCCTAGTAATCCAGCAAAGCTGCTGAGGGACTCAGTAGGTAAGGGAAATTATCCATTCTGGAGAATTCTAACATACACATGCCGTTAAGAACGGATACCATGTTGCTGTTAACATCAGCATCGCGGGGCAGCCGTTAATAGTAATCTGCTGTGCAGAAACCTGGCACAGGTGCACAAAATTAGCACAGGTGGACGCAATGGAGTCTGGCACAGCAGAAAAAGAGCACTCCCACACATCACATAACTCTCAAATCCACAATGCTACCATTAGCAGTTGCAATCCTGGGGCTGGAGGACATGCCTGCACTGCTATTACTTGAGCAGGCAGTGAACCAGAGAATGCAGCGGAGGTGCAGGAGGAGACGGAGGGTGAGACAGGGCCGGCACATACCACCAGTGCAGGAACATGCACCCCGCAGGCAGCCACCAATACCCCGCCAAAGGGCCTGGAACATTTGACCTAATCACTGCACTGATCCACACCCTGTACTGCCTGGACAGGGACACCATTTGCACAATAGTGAACCTCATTCATGATGACCTGGTGAGCCACATTAACATCTGGACAGCCACCCCCCACACCCCTCTTGCTGAAGGTGGTGTCTGTACTATACTTCCTTGCCACAGGCATTTACCAGCACACAGTGGGGCAGCTGAATGGCATCTCACAACCATGTTTCTCCCATGTGTTCAACCAAGTTCTATATGCCCTCCTGAAACATGCAAGTCTCCACATATATTTACCACGGAGTGCGGAGGAGGTGAATGCAACCAAAATTGAATTCAATGCACTGGCAGGAATGCCAAACGTAATAGGTTCCCTCGACTGCACCCATGTGGAGCTGGTAGTCCAGCTTGCTGTGCAGGTAGTGTACCACAACAAGAAGCTCTACCATTCCCTGAATGTCCAGATGGTGTGTAATGCAAGCAGAATCATAACGCATTGCTGTGCAAGATTCCCGGGCTCCACACATGATGCCATGGTGCTGCGCAACTCCACGTTTAGCTTCGCTGCTACATGACACGACACACTGCACAACGTACCTGGCTGCTGGGTAAGTCTGACCACAGGGTATCGATTGGTGGGGGCACAAGCATAGGCACCCTGACTGCTGTCTTGGCCATGAGTGGTGTTGTTTGGGGGGTGACCACAGCATCCTGGGTGCCTAAAACTGTGACCCCAATGAATTCAACCGAATGTGGGACAGACAATGGATGCAGATGTGGAATGGCTACACAGCTTTGTATAAATGGAAGCAACATACACAGTGCCCACACCAGCACATGCATCTGGAACATCATCAGACATCAACCACATGTGCTACAATGCTCCACTCTGCAGTCACAATACATGAGCTCAACAAAGTGAATCACGGGTCATGCAGCCATGCCTGAGAAGATTCCAACCACCACACAGGGTAATCTCTGTCACTGCACCCACCCCACTGGTACACCAAAGACCAGTATACCTGTCCAGGCACCTTAAGGGACACCTCAAAATGCAATGGGTCAAGCATTGAAATGATTGCAATAATCAATCAGTTAACACCACTAACATATGATCGAGTGGTGCAGGACCCATCCACAGTACCTCAGTCCCACCATGCCATTACACACCCAGCCTCATCACAAAAACATTACCCAGCACCGGCAGACCATACCACCAGTGGCATTGCACCTCTGTCATATGGGGAAAAGCGTTGATGGACATATACATGGTGACATCAAGTAGTCGAAAGCATGATTAGCAAACCACTGTTTATCATGAAGCACATCAGGCAAATGTGTCATGATGCACTGTACATGTATAGTGAATTCCCATTTGCAACACGCCCATCAGATGTGAGCACATCATGGACCTTTTGAATTAATTTGTGTGAGTGCTGTATCTGATGGAAAAGGCCCTAAAACGTGAACAGCAGCCATCCCCCCCAACCATGGATCATCACTAAGTACACTTACCTGGGACTCACTATAGGGAAATGTAAAGTGCAGTCAAGAACACTCGGTGGTATGTGACCATGAACACTGTATAGGCAGTGCACACAAGGAATGACCAAAATATTCACAATGACAGTTTCAATTGATCCCATGCCAGTGATGCTGTCTATCCCCTGAAGCCGTGGCTCATGACCCCCATCAGTCAACCAGTCAACAGGCATGAAGAGGACTACAACCGTGCACATGCACACACCTGTGTCACGATTGAGCAGACATTTGGGCTGTTGAAGGCCCAGATTCACTGCCTAAGCAGGTCGGGTGGGGCATTCATATGCGGGCCTGTGAAGGTGGGCAAGATAGTGTTGGTATGTGCCATGCTGCACAACATGTGCATCCAGTGCAACATGCCCCTCCCCCCTGACATGGAGCTGATGCCACCTGAAGATGAGGATGAGAATGGGGAAGATGCTGCAAACCCCCATGGCACAATCTGAATGAAGACGTGCAGCACTGGGCATCGGGAACATTGGGCACTGTAAAAAATGAAATTGACACACACTCTAGAAACAGTGTCCAGTCATGTGTTTTTCTTGCGCACACCAACTGTATTAATTAGATGTGAACTATGTACTTTTAACATGAATCAACGTGCACCCCTATCCCAGAAAATTCACTGCACTACCCCAACCACCACAACACCAAAACACCAACACCCCCACCCCCCCACCCCAATCCCCGCTGTTAGGCGGAAACCTGTGCAGTTCCCTCTGGGACCACTGCAAAAGATTTAGGACTACAGGTGTTCGGCAGTAAACCCACTTGGTAGCAGTCTGTACCACACATATTCACTTGGTAGCTGTGGCTGAGCAGAGAGACTTCCCTCAAGAAGAGTTAAGCAGTATGTGGAGTATACAATATAGGGCAATTCTTCACAGTAAGACAAGCAAACACGCAACGAGGCTCAGTGTAAAGATATTAAGGTATTTATTTATAACGGAACATCTATGGAAAACACTATGGCACTATCACGGCAAACACTTCAATCACAATTACTCTACGAAGAAGAAACGATCAATCCCCCTAACAATATTTCGACAAGTCTAGGTTCTACCGGTATCACTTATTTTCAGACAGAGGTGTATACCTCAACCTAGATGGCACTCTAATATCAGTTAGGATGGGAGAGAAAAATAGGCAGGTTACGAAGTCAACACAGTTCAATACTTTACGGGAAAAAATGCAAGGCAAGAAGACAAGAACCACAATAGATCATAAAGTTCAGAGGCCAGGCTCACTCGGAGAGAGGCAAGGCGATTTGTCCCAAAAAGTCTCTTTGTGGAAATGCGTTCGAGCCCGTGTAGCAAATTGTTATTGGAAAGTTTGGAACCAGTTCAGAACCACACGTTAAAGAAAGCTTGGAGGCGACCCAATGGAAAGGCGAGGATTAAGACACCTCACTCGATCCAGCAGAAAGGGAAGCCAGGCGGACACGGTACCTTGTTTGTGGAGAGACAGCTCCGGCGGGGGCAGTTGTTCCTGGTGGTGGATGCACGTCGGGTCTTTGCCAAGAGTAGAGATGATCTCGTTGTTGAAGAAAAGTGAAGTCCGGTGCACCACCAGGGAAGAGACCAGCCGCGGAGTGCTCCGTCACAAGGCACCACCTTTTGGTCGCGGTACAGGGGTAGTGGCTATCCGGTTGCCGAGGTGCTCTGCACGGCCAATTCGACCACTGCGTCCTGAGGCGAAGAAAAAGGAAAAGGGGACTGGTTGTTCCCACCAGTCAGGGGAAGAGACTCTCCGGTGGGGAGATCTCCTCTGTCGTCGGGAAGTGGTGAGTCGGTTCCGCAGGGCTCCACCGGGAGTGTCGTCGTGCAGGTCGGCTCAGCGTTACCCTCGTCGGATTCTTAGGTCCTGTGGCGACTTCTGAAGATCCAGTCACAAAAGCCCTGCTTTTATGCAGAAAACCCCCATTCATTCAGCCTAGCTGTCAATCAACACACGCTAAGTGGTGAGCGGGGAGGCTCACAACTTTGGCCAATCACACCAGAGTGCGACCTCAGTTGGCAAGGCAACTCGGTCCAGGGTGCCTAAACCCCCTCCCACATCCCTGTGGTAACCCAGACAGAATGGCACCACTTTGGAGGGTCTCTGTCCAGAGGCCCGCCAAAAATGGAACAAAGGGCTCAACCTTTGGTTTAGGAGTCACAGATACGAACACAGACGCCATTTTAAAAACCGAGTTCTGGCAGAAAATACCATCCGATAAACTTATTTAAGATAAGTAGACCGGCGGTACGTTAGAGATTAACGAGGAAAAGTATCAATCTCCAACAATGGGACGAATCCCATAGGGTTATGTTCGGGGTCGAGCATAACAAGTAGTTTCCACTGCCACCAGCCAATACTCGACGAGGGGGGACGGGACAGTGCCCCCTCGAGTAACAGATCTAGGAGTAATCGAATTACCCCTACTAGCATGTCCACAATAAGATGGTTTGTACTAGTTCTGTTAGTAAATTTAGGTCTAGTAAAGGCAATGGTGACTTTACATGCCCGGGGAGACAGTAGTCAGTCCCCGGGTATGGAGTCTATGGTGGAGGTCCGCTAGGACGCCCCAGTGTTACGGCACGTAGGGTGCGGTGTAACACACATAGAAAAACATATGAGACCCTATGGAGTAAAAGACCCCATAGCCCATAGAACACATTGATATTCAAAGGAATTACACACATTCATGTCCAAGAGTGGGAGGAAAAGAGTCTCACTCTTGGCAGGATGGAAAAAAACAAACTCCAGAAATCCAGCAAAGCTGCTGGGGGACTCACTAGGTTAGGAAATTCAGCCTAAACAGAGAATTCTCCCTAACACCCGCCCCTCCAGGTCCCTGATGCTTTGCGCTGCAGGTGGGTGCACGGGAGGTGGGGTGTGTGGGCTCCCGGGGCTGTATACAGCTTGGTCCATGTCATCACTGAGCAGTGGCCACCTGAGCCATATTCTGGTAAGTGCCATGGGGTAGCCTGCATGGGTGGGGTATTGTCCTGATATTCATACATGCTGTTTCCTGCGGTGTTGGCCACTTCCTCTTCCTCATCCGCACTGTGTTCTGCTGATTAGGCCGCCTTCACCCAGATCACTAGTTGTCGTTGATTGTGGCTCCTCCACGTCGCTGGCCACTGTGGATACGAGATTTTCCACCTGAGGTGGTTCCTGTGCCCGAGATGTGGTTTTCTGCTGTGGGGCCTTTGTGCCAGGGGTGCCTTTTGGCTGGTGTGCCTTGCTGCCACCTGTGGGTGTTTTCTGGGGTGCCTTGCTGCCAGAAGTGGGTCTTTTCTGGTGGGCCTTGCTTGGTGGATATTGTTGATGCTCGGCCTGCTGGCCAGCCTGTGTGTTCTTTTGCCTGGGGCTGTGTCGTGGTGTCTGTGGGACGCTCCTGTCCTGCCCTTGATGTTGAAGGCCCCCGGCTGGAGGCGGCATCAGAGCCGAGGTTTTTTTGGGTGTTGGGGTGTGTTCAGACTCGCTGTCTGATCCTGTGCCTGTAGGGGACAGTGAGGCAGGGCATCAGTCATAGGTCATCGTCCATTCTACATACATCAATGCTAGTACATTCTGAGTCCTGTGCATTCTCACAGTGGACATTTTGAGGGGCAGGCATGGTACTTATGTGACTTGGGGCTAGGGCACAGTGTTTGAGCATCCTTCTGGTGCAGCCATGTTGTGAATGGTAATGGTGGGTGGCTCAAGTTTGCAATCGGCAGTGGTGATGAGTGCACCGTGCCATGGGATGGCACAGTGGTCAGGCCTGCATCTGTACGGTGATGTACATGTGTGTGTGCGGATGCAGATGGTGCATGTGTTGGCAATTGGGTACTCATGAGGGTTGTGTCAGTGAGGTTTGTTGGGTGTGTTTGTGGCAGGGGCATTGGGGTTTTGTAGGGGTGACTTTAGGTGGGAGTTGATGGGGGGTGTATCCGCTATAATTTACTTGCCGTTTGGACTTCGCCATCGAAGTTGGGGTATAAGGTCTGTGTTGTCACTTTGGTATTATGCTAAGGGTCACTCACCATCATTGGCCAATATTGGGACTCCTTTCTTGGCATCACCCACACCCTCGATTGCCTCCATGTCCATCACTGTACTGCACGTCTCCTCCCATGGTGCCAGCTTTTTTGGAAATGGTGCTCCTCCTCACGTGACCAGCCCCTGGCTGCGATTGGCAGAGATGATGTTGCGGACCCGCAGCCGCAGATCATCCCACTGCTTTCTGCAGTCACTTACAGTGCGGGGTTTTGTCCCCACCGCAGAGACCTTTTGCACCACCTCCTCCCACACAGCTTTCTTGCGCATTTGCGCTTCCCGGCACAGGCCTGCGCAGAAAACGACATCTGCATGTTCCACCAGGCTATCTGCTAGCATGTTGAGCTGCATGTCGCAGAACCTTGGCCTTCGCCGATGCACTGTCCCTTGCCTCGAAGCATTGTTCCTCTGCTTGCTACCACACTGCTCAGTTCTCAGGTCCAGGTGCTGTTGGCTGAGGATTGCAATGGATTGTGTTTTTAAAGATAGCCGCTGGTGCATTTCCCGTTCTGGCGCAATGATGTTTCCGTGCCAGTATTGCTGGCATTGGGGTGCCGGTACTTGCAGCATCCAGGATGACGGTGCCAGTGTCTGTGCAATCGATGATGCAGCTATCGGATGTTTAGGGGGGCTTACTGGCATGTCGTGGAACCGTTTCAGTCATGCTGGATTGCGCATGCACGCTGTCTCGGAATCTACCTTACATTCCGGCAGCAGTGCTACACGGACACAGTTGTGCCGGCATGCCGGTAATTTGTTTTTATTACTGCCAAACTCGTAATGAGGCCCACTGTTATAAACCTTTGTCTCTCACTATTCATCCACCGCCTTCTTCATCTATTGCATACATTTACATGCAGTATTATTGTGTGTGCATCTTCCTCTTTCATATAACCCTTGAGGACCCCTAAATGTCTTGCAGGCTCCCCAAGCACGCCTCCTTTGCTGGTCTTAGAACACACCAATAGACAAGTTATTTATACAGAAAACATCCTGGTTTTACAAGCAAACGTGGAGATGCACGGCCTGTAAGGACTGCCTGTAGCCTAATGGTGTCCTCTACCTACCTCATTTTTTGACGTTGTCTTCACACAAAGTGGACCCCTCAACGTCGCTTCTAGTGCAAACTGAGCACTAAGGAGAAGACGCAACAGTAAGTTGAGTTACAACTAGTTTGAAAGTGGAATAAATGGGTGATTGCAGAGAAGATAGACAGAGGATATTTACATTCTCCAACTTTGTGCGAAGGAGTCCCAGCTCATGAAATTAAGTAAGAACAGAAAAAAAAATGTGTTGCACTGGGGAAAAAAGGAAAGAAGAAACTGCAGTAAGGTGCAATGGGGAAAAAGGGTAATATGAAGGGTTAATAGGAGGTAGAAAAGTAGGTATGGGTATAAGTGAAAATGTTATGTGGGAATGTTATGAGACCTCATTACGAGTATAGAGGGATTAGCTATGGACATTCCAGAACTCGAATACTGTTACTCCTGTCACAATTCGAGGTAAAGGTCCAATGCCCGGATCTATTGTTGATTGAAGGCATTAATGAAGGCGGGAATTCATCCGGAGATAATTCCTCTATTATTCTGGAGGATATTCCTCCAGCCTGTCACTGAAAGCAGTTCTCCTACATACCTCCACCCTTGTCATACAGCACAGAGCTAAACATGGTGGTGTTCGTGTTGCTGTCATTTTCGACCGATATTCGGAATCAGGGCCATGTAAACTTCCTGACTACACTTGACATGCAAAGCATAGCAATTGAGCAATTGACTTTCTTCCACTGTAAATTACATGATTCTACTGTCGGTCAGACTGGTATTCTTTATGTATCCGAGCAGAATAAAACACTGGGTAAATCTCAACAGAATATGAACCTGTGGGACAATTTGGCATTGAAAGGTCAGTGAGACCAACAAAGGGGCAGGAGCGTGCACTTATTTTGATTGTGCAGGGTGCAATCTTTTCTTGTGCAAAAATGCATAAGAATACACTTAAAAATGCAATTATACCGGGAATGAAGTACACGCTAGATCTAGAATGAAAGACAGTGATGTTGATGTATGCCTCCTATATCCGCCTGCTTGCTGAATATAGGGGCTTGGTTCAAATGGAAATGCATCAATACAGGAAAACCTCAAAGCCCCAAGCATTTTAAAAGGAAACAATGACAACAAAACATTCACAGGTTTGAATACATCATTTTAATAGAGGCCATTTATCCCAAGTCCTGCATTATTTCACAGACATGTTCAGGGAGATGAAAAGCTGCAGCTAGCAAACAATGCTCGGTTTACAAAGACATAATCCCCCTGCTCAGAGCATTTAATTCCCCGTCCATTAGGGATTACCTTGTAAATCATGAACTAAAAAGGTTGTCGGTAACATTGCCAGTGTCCTCAAACCAAGGGTGGATCTCTGAGCCAACGAGGCCAGAGGATTGTATCCCACAACCACTCGACGATATTCGCAATCGGCTGTGGGCGGCCCTTCAGCTGCATTGCTGCAAGGACACTGCTGGAAAGGGTGCCAGTACAAACAGCCCTGCGACTTCATGAGCCACTGGACGGCCTCCAGGGAAGTTTAGCAGGCTGCGCCACCGTGACCACAGACCCAGGCTTTTGTTGAACAAAACAACTGCATGCTTAATTCAGGTCAATTGCTGCCCGTAGACGTCAACCAGTGGGGCACAGGCCTCAATAGTTTGACTCTGTACCTCCTCCTCCCCAACCATAAGTAACAGTAACCTGGAAAACCGGTCTCCAGACTTTGTGAACACGAAAGACAGGTGTATGCGAATCGCCATGGATGTGACAGAGTATTGCGCTTATGGGAACCGCTCTGACAACATGTCCAATAACTTTCCCTCTTTCAAATGAGAGTGAATAGCCCAATGGGTTATACAGTGCTCAGGAATATCTGGGCCGCCCTCATGTATATGTATGTGATTGGCTAGTTCTATCTGGTCTCATCATACATGTCACCTGAGCCATGTGGATTGGGTTTATTGAATCGTTGGTCGCTTGTATGGATGATGAGATGCGGAGCTCTAAACGTTGAAGAGTTGACCTCCACCTGCTGGCTGTTATTAACTATTTCTTTTGTCCCAGAAGATACTTTTTCTTCTTCTTTTCTTGATGCAGATTTGGGGGGGGAGGAGAGGGAAGCGATGTTTCGGTTCTTTTTGGGAAGGGTGGGCGGAACGGTGGGGGGCATGTTCCTTTGGTTTCAGGATGACTGGATTGCCATGCGTGAATGCGCCTAATACGTTTATCTGGTTTTGAGAAATGGGCTCTTATTATCTAAAGTAGTGCTGTCTTCTTCTACACTGTTTTTTTCTTGATAAAAAACGATTTCAATAACTAAAAAAAAAAAAAACATTTTGCAGATAACATAGAGAGCTACTTGATACTGAAATGGATGCCGGCGGTAGCTGGAAGTAGCGCCACTGGGCGCCCAGAGAGCACTAGTCCTTTGTGGGTGGAGGGGACAGGCCGGCAAGAGGCCACCTAGCACCACTCTCTTGTGCAACACACAACCTGTTGAATCTCTAAAAGAGTTAATTGAAGTCAAAAGGGGTCCTTAATGTTAATAATCAGCGTTCTAGTAGCCCCAATCCACCATTAAAATGGCAGTGATTTGCCAAGGATAACACAATTTTGGTGTATGAGGAAGCTGGGATTTTAACCCAGTGTGACAACATTATTTCTGCTGTGCATGAGAACCAGGGTGGGTGGTAGTGAAATCACTTATGCATCCCTCACACTTCTACAAAACAAGAGGGATCCCAATCATAAAGGCAAAACAGGCACAGCTAAGAGATGAATACCTTGTTGCCTTTCGTTGTAATGTGGACCGTCGGAAGGCTATATTCTCAAGAGGGATGAGAATGTGATCTAGTAGCAAATCAAACACCAAAGTACAACAATTCAAATTTAAATGAATGCCCAATCAAGGTTCAATATAAATATATTGTTTTAATTAAACACGCCAATGTAAAAATAACTTTATATGAAATATAAAATATGCACTACTCTGGGTAATGAAACATGGGTTAAAAGGTAATAAACAACCACAATTAATTTAAAACGATATGTCTTTCAGAGAACAACAGTGTAAAAGTGACCTAACCAGTCTCTAGGGACCACAGTTGGACCAGGAGGGCAAGTAGGGACCAATAGTACCTTCTCACTGTTCTTGACATTTAACAGCATCAAATCAGGCTTCGAGTTGTTGCGCAAATGGATCGAACCAGGTTTGGTGCAGAAATGTGAGTTGGTGCAAGCAGTGAGCAGGTGTCGAGCTGGTTTCATATGCAATGGCTCAAAGCTGTTTGATGGTAGTGTTTGAGCGGGGGAGGTCAGAGTGCTCACCAGGATTGGTTCAGAAGTGAGCTGTTTCTAGATGTGTAGTAACTCCTGGTTAGGGCTGATGCTCCACCGGTTTGAGTCGAGGCTCGTTGGTGGTTAGAATCTGTGACCCTGATGTTCGGTGTGTAGTTCGACAAATCTGCATTTCAAGGTTAAGCCTGTTTGAGTTGTTTGTTAACTGCTGGTTTGGGTCGACAAGTGATACTCCAGTAGTTCAGGTCAGGATACAGTGATGAACAGTTGATTCTAACTAGGCATGGTGAGGGCTCTTCAAGGTATGATGTGGCATTGAGCTGTTTTGAAGTGGCAAGTAAACTGGAGCAAAGAGTTTGGTTGAGTGCCAAAGGCAGAACCAGTAGGCCCTGTGGTTTGAATGCAGCAAACCTGGTTCAAAAGCAGTATTATTGGTTTGATGCGTTGAAAAACAGGGATTATTGTTGTGTTGATTTTCAGGGAGCTGAAAGGCCCAATCTAGTCAATCAGGGTCAAGATAAATCCTTGTTCTCGGTCTCCCAAACAAATGGGAGGCTGGCAAACACCTGCTGGAGTCCTTCACCTTCAGTGAGTTCATGAGTACTAGTGAAACCTGCAGAGATGCAGTTCTTGCTCCAGCAGCAGGTCACCGACAATGTACCCTGGGGATTGTTAGTGAGAAAAGCTTGCCTTTGCCTTTGACACTCAAACTTCACTTCACTGATTGAGAACTTTGGAAATATCAACTCTCCCAAAAGAGGCCCAAATGAATTATTCCTTCTGCCTGGATGGCCTAAAAGTGAATCAGAGAAGGAGAGGGATGCCACCTCTTTTATGGGTAAAAGTCAATAGGTGATTGCAACCCTTCTTTAAGCAGTTTAATCCCGGTCCTTGAGACAAGTAGTCTTTGCCTTCTTGCGTCATTCCCAAATTGTTTTTGCTAAAGGTAGTGGATGGGGCAGGGAGAAAACAGGGGTAACGGGAGGAACAAGATGATAGAACCATTTCCCACTTGCACTAAGCTTCCTCTGTTTACACTAATGCTGCCTGCTACTTATACCCTTAGAATTAAAGGCCCTGAGATGTGCAACACCCTGGAGTGAGGCTAGTTCTTTTGTTTTGGACGTGCCTTTTGATTTCTGGTTCCAGGACAGCTCCTGATGGGAGACTGTCCTGCTGAGGAGAGTTGTTACCAGATCTCAACAAGTATCAAAGAAGAGTCACAGCCCTTCAGTTTCTTGCCCTGCAGGCTAATAGGGCTAGGCTGTCTGACCTGAAACACTTAACTCTTCCACAGCTGAGTGGGCCCACAGTGCTGACACGTATGATATCAATCAGAATCTTATAGTTATGTGAATTACTATCCACCATAATCTATATTCAGGTATGGCTCCAAGTTTAAAGATTAAACTGCCAACAGAATAGTAAGTCCTCATGACTGTATGGTTTCGGAACAGAGATGCAGTCTTTAAATGCAGTCATTGCAATGACATGACTTGGCTGTCTCAGCAGCCGTCAAACAAGCTCCTGTGACCTCTGAACCGGCTCTTTACCACGGAAGAGCAGGCACTGTAGATCAGGTGACTGATGCAGCAGGGCACAGGTCACTATGCTTTGGTATTGAACTTATGAAAGGGGGATCTGGTTAGCAGATCATCCCCTCTGAGATGGAATTACCAGCATCATTTCATGAATTACTAAAAATAGAAAATACATCTATTGTACACCCTTGCCAGATGGCAATTCCTCACACCCCGGCACTGACACTTGATATGTGGATTGGCTGATATAGGGTGGACATATACATACTGAATGCAGAGTAGCACACAGTCATTGTACAAATTACATTACACAAACAGGGATCCACAATCGAACGTTCCTTCGAAAAGCACCTGCTGTCCCAAACAATTTTAAAAACTGTAAAGGTTGTCTTTCAGTCATATAAAACATAATGTAATAGGAATCGAAATACACTGTTACTGAAGGTTTTTCACAGAGTTCATTTTTTCAGAATACTGCAACATTAAACCTGGTCAACACTGAATACTAATTAAAGATGTTTCAAGGAGTTGGTGGCTTCTATGTAAAGTTCTATAGAGCATTCGCACCAAAGCATCAATAAGAATGTGATGAGGTTTTAAAATGAGGCACACGATTGAGAGCCAAAGATTTGCTATTGATGCACATGGCTGCACAAACTCAGCTGCATAATTAGTTTATTAACCATGACTAAATATAACAGAACCCAACATTGTCCACATAGTGAAGATCTCCCTGACCTCAACATTCAGTGCCAAAACCCTCTGTAACACACTGTTTCTCCATGTTAGCACACAACAATTTACGGTGTGAATTGTGTTGCAAAACATAAATCAGAAGTACACTGTAAAACATATTAATATCGGCAGTTGTTTCCCCGTTGCTACAGGCGCATCTGACAGCCGTATGCAGCACACAACCATACAGTAGAAAGAATAGCACCAAAGGAAATAGAAATTAGCACATGGAGAATCAGCTGCTCAGCAGCATGAACAATGCCTTTCAGCAAGCATTGAACATGTGTACAATGCCACAGTAAACATGCAATAGCAATTTCTGTAATGTTGTCTTGGTGTATTCCAATGCTCCAGTAAAATAGAACATACTGCCAGTACCTTGAATGCCACAGTAATTCACATTGTGTTATATCATTGTCAAAAATGCAACAGCTATGCACATATTGTTCCCAGTGACCTCAAAGGAGTTCTCATACTTTGATGTTCGTCACGAATGAAGAAGTAATGCACCTTGTTTGACAAATGCCCACATTGACTCACTCTTCATAGTGTGAAGCATTATATTACAGAACAACAAGAAAAGACACTGACAAGACACATAGACAGACACATGCATAATTATAGGCAACCACATATATGTAATGAGGCAAGCACATACAAACACACACACACACACATACACACACGTATCCAAAGAGATAGGCACACACACGCACAAATACACATACACAAGCACACACACACACACATACATATGGAATCAGAAAAGACACACACAAAGAGACTGATATAGATGAAGCTATTTAGCCCACCACCCAAAACCTACTCATTGTGACAATGATGATCTGCAGCGGCCTTCCAGTGTTGCTGTGTAGGACAATGCTAGGCTTGAGAATGAAGGTGAGAAAGAGGGTTGTACTATGCATTAGTTGATAAGGCATTATTTCTGAATGCTGTACAAGAAATTCCACTATGGTGGTAATGTTGTTGGCAGTATTATGTTATTTTAAGTTATTGCTTATACCGTGAACCAAGCTCAAAAGCAGCAGAGTGCTTTAGAGCAGGAGAGTGCCAGCATGGGCTTGGCCTTTTATACACTTGCAGGATTTTTATTTGTTAAACAACTATTCTTCAAAGAGTCATGCATTTAGTATTTTCTGGAACTGGAGGTTGGTGGGGGCATTTTGAGCCTCGGATGGGATTGGATGCCAGATGGTCAGGGCATGCCAGGAGACGTGCTGCTTGTGAGTCTTCTGTTCATGAGCTAGAGTAGACTCCACCTTTTTGATGGTTTCACTAAGTGAGGCATGAGAGTCTCCAGTAATGTGGAGTTTAGCCATCAATTAGCTGGTGTTCCATTTGAGACTGCTTTGTAGGTTAAACATGCAGTTTGGAATGTGTTCCTGGCAGGGAGAGCAAGCCAGTTAAATCTGAATGGTGTATGAGAGATGCAGGAAAATGTTTTGGTGATTGTAATGAGGTGGGCCGAGATGTGGCAGGCTTCTTTAAGAAGGGCCTGTTGTGTGACTGAAATGCTGAGAAGATGGATGTTTCCCCAGTCGATTTGTGAAATCAAAAGTGCTAGGACCACTGTGCGGAAGACACAACAGGAACGAGGGGGTGAATGGTTGGATTTTTCAGAGTATGGGTACATGAAGGCATGGCGTTTGTCCCTTTTTGGCTATGTGCTTGTGAAAGGAAAGGAAATTGATTGTCAACACTGAAGACACTTGATTTGGCTGACTTTGATAGCTTTGGGGTGAATCCTTCCATGCGTTTGCTGTATAGTCATTTTTGCATGAGTTGTGGTTTGATGGGTTGATGGATTGGTTGTTAGTGGGATACGTTTTAGGTAGGTGTTTGACATCCATGTTTAGTTGGTAGCCAGGCATGCATAGGTACAAATGTTGTCCTGAGGGCCAGTGACTTTAAGATACAGCAGATTGACATCTGGGCATTGTTTGGCGACTATGTTGTGGTTATTCAGGAGAGTTCCTGAATGGTTTAAGGTATATATTGAAGTTGATTCGGCAGATGGTGTAGCCTTGGGGACACCACGTGTGAGTGAGAGTCAGTTGGATCAGAATAAACCCATCTGTATGGCCTATGGACTGCTGATAGGGATGACACAAACCATGGTTCCAGGGAAGGTCATCCTGTCAGTGAGGATGGAGTGGAGTGTTAGGTGATCATGTGTGAAAGAAAGCTGAGATGTCTAAGAGAACTAGGTAGTAGGAGTAACCTATTTAAGTGATTTGCAGCACACCATCCATCACTTGGATGGTTGCAGCCTCTGTGCTGCCTTTGGCCAGATGCTGGGCAGGTATTTCCATAGGAAGCCAAGCGGGTTGATTGTGGCAATTCTTTCTGTCACAACTACTTTCTTGATTAGCTTCCCCATGAACGGGAGTTTTGTGATGGGTCTGTAGTTGGCTAGGTCATATGGTCCGAACAAGGGTTTTTGAGAATGGGTCATTTGAGACCCTGTTTTCAAGGCACCTGGGAATACACCTTTATTGAGAGAGGTATTCACAATACCTTGGAGCCATTGAACGCTTGGTTGGATAGTTGTTAAATGAGGAGGCTGGAAAGAAATCATCTGTGTAAGCAGTATGTTTGAGGGAATTAAGTGTTTCTGACAGATCCTTAGGCAAGAGTAGTTTTAAATCAGTCCAGGAAGGCAGTGCCCTTATGGTATGTATGAGTGTTCTCGGTTTGGTTTTGAAGTCTCTATGAGAACTCTGACATTATCCGTTTTTTAAATAAAGAAGGTATTGATTCCATTACATTTATCTTGTGAAGGCAGTACCTTGGGGACAGGCAAGGGCTTGGTCCAGTGCTTGAAAATGTGAAATAAGGCATTGCTCCTGTCAATGGTAGAAGTTAATAAACCAAAATGGTCACAGCAATCCTTTATGTGTGTTAGGTGCAGAGAAAGTTGACGGAAGAGAGATCCTCTCTGCTGCAGGTTTGAATCACCGCTTTTCAAGGGATAACATTGTGGCAGGCTCTGGTATGTACTAAGGTTCAAACAGTTTGTGTTTGGTGTTACTAGACTTTAGGGGTATGTGGTTGTACACTAGTTCTTTGGTGAGCTGGCTGAATGTATCAAGAAGTGATAAGGCATTCTCTGTGGTGGGAAAATTGCAAAGAGTGCCTCTATTGTGTCTATGG